>NC_090265.1:227087143-227395027 GCF_040414725.1 Anabrus simplex
ACAACTGAGATTTGCTTTTAATAACGGCATTCACTTCACATAACCGTTGTAATACGTAGATATTGCAGAAATATGTAGCAACATTTACATTGAATTACAATATTTTGGGAGGTAATATTGATTAGAAATATGTAAGACGAAGGTGTAAGAGCCGGCGCGTGGTGTAGGGGTAGCGTGCCTGCCGTTTACTCCCGAAACCCCGGGTTCGATTCTCGGCCAGGTCAGGAGTTTTTACCTGGACCTGAGGGCTGGTTCAAGGTCCACTCAGCCTACGTGATTAGAATTGAGGAGCTATCTGACGATGAGATAGCGGCCCGGTCTAGAAAGCCAAGAATAACGGCCGAGAGTATTCGTCGTGCTGACCACACGACACCTCGTAATCTGCAGGCCTTCGGGCTGAGTAGCGGTCGCTTGGTAGAGGCCAAGGCCCTTCCAGGGCTGTAGTGCCATAGGGTTTGGTTTGGTTTGGTTTGGTTTTGAAGGTGTAAGAACATACCTGAAGGTCACAACAACCATAAAACACTCAAATACCAACTCACCAGTAGACAGCTCGTGTTTATCTACCATTTTAATTTTTGTTTGAGTCATCAGCCCATAGACTGGTTTGATGCAGCTCTGCATCTCACCCTATCCCGAGTTAAACCTTTTTCATTTCTACATAACTTCATCCTACAACTGCTCTAATCTGCTTGTCATATTCACACTTTGGTCTCCCCCTAACATTCTTACTGCCTAAACTTCCCTCAAAAACCAACTGAACAAGTCCTGGGTGTCTTCAGATGTGTCCTGTCCCTTCTTCTGGTCAAATTTCCCCAAATCGTTCTCCTCTCACTAGTTCGATTCAGCACCTCTTCATTCGTGATTCGATCTAGCCGTCTCGCCTTCAGAATTCTTCTGTAACACCACATTTCAAGAGCTTCTATTCTCTAAGCTGATTATCGTCCATGTTTCACTTCCGTATAATGCCACGCTCCAGACAGCTCTTCAAAAACATATTTCTAATTCCCAAATCAATGTTCGAAGTGAAATTTCTGTTCTTAAGAAAGTCCTTCCTCCCCCATGGTCTGGTACCTTGACGTGGTGGGGAGGCTTGCGTGCCTCAGTGATCCCGAGAGCGATGCCGGCGGGAGCTTCGGCTCCTGGCAGGGTCACCCTTGCCGGTAAGGTCGAGGATGAGGGGCCAGACTAAATGACAGACCTTCAGCTGTAGGTCCTGAAGGAAGAAAATCTTTGTCTCAGGGAGTAGGGAATGAGAACACCATCAGTCCTGAAGTCGCAGCATGGCAGGGGCAGAGGCCAAAAGAGGGCAGCCCCCTCACTGCCCTATAGGCACTGTGGGCCCATATCTCACATGCCCGAAATAACTCCCATGAAAAGTCATAACGAGAGATACACCGGACTGCTGAACCCGATGGCAACATGGCGAGGAAAAAGGATTATGAGATTTGGAAGCACTGCAGGAGAGGGGACTCTCGGTACGAGAGGCCGTTGCCATTACCGGAGATAGGAGCAGATGGAGATCTCTCGTATCCTCGACACCTCATGGTACAAGAGCACCGGATTAAGTAAGTAAGTAAGTAAGAAAGTCCTTCCTTGCTTGTGCTAGTCTGCACCTTATGTCCTCCTTACTTCTGATACCGTTAGTTACTTTACTACCCAGGTAATATATTCATCTACTTCCGGATGCGAAGCGGATGCGGATAATATTTTGTATATCCGCGCAGGGCTCGAGTAATAAGCAAGAGAGCGAACACACTCGGCACGGGTCAGGAGCAGTGACGTTCAATAAGCTCTCATCACACCAAAATGCTGATCGGAGTACAGTATTAAAAAACAAGACACTACAATCGCAAGATAAGCCAACTTTTTAATAATATTCGCGTTTGATTTATACCACGCTTAAACATAGTTTTACCGGGCGAGTTGGCCGTGCGCGTAGAGGCGCGCGGCTGTGAGCTTGCATCCGGGAGATAGTAGGTTCGAATCCCACTATCGGCAGCCCTGAAGATGGTTTTCCGTGGTTTCCCATTTTCACACCAGGCAAATGCTGGGGCTGTACCTTAATTAAGGCCACGGCCGCTTCCTTCCAACTCCTAGGCTTTTCCTATCCCATCGTCGCCATAAGACCTATCTGTGTCGGTGCGACGTAAAGCCCCTAGCAAAAAAAAAACATAGTTTTATTTCCTTATATTTACACACTCAAAAAACTGACACGTTACAAGTTTCGTGTTACAATGTTCAAATCTACAGAGTTTAAGCGTGCAAGCTAAGATTTGTAATTTCTTGGATAGGGATGACAGAATTTCCTCTAAGGAAATTAAATTCCTGTTATTCATTCAGTAAAACGTAATATATTTACGTACTTCAACAAATTTTGATGCTTGATTTTGTACGGTGTTGTAATTCTATGTAACTTTCCATGTACATTGCGCTTCTGAAAATAGTATTTAAAACTTATCATCCAAAGTCCATCATAATATTTAATAGCGAGTTTCATCGCTAATGAAGACACAAATATATTTACTATTGAAGTCTAACTACACTATAAATGCAAGAAATAAAATAATATACAGAATGTCTTCAAATAAATAAACTAATGTTATTCCCGGTAAACCTGATTGGATTGTTGATGAGTTTATCCAATTACTTAAACTCAAGCAACAAGAAGCCACAGCTTATACGCTTTTTTATTATATTAGGAATGTTTCTAAAGCATATCCCTCCTAAAATATACTGACCAACAAAATTAATGGACCGCTTGAATTTTCAAATGAAAACACATGTTAAATTGTGAAATATTTATTTCATTATTTACATTGATTATTTTCATGAGAAAAATAAGTAACTAAGGGTAGCAATAACAGACAGGCAACTTTACTTCGATAATTATTTCATGAAAATAATTCATGTAAATAATAAAACAAATTTTTCACAATTTAATATGTTTTGTCTTTTGAAAATTCAAGTGATCCATTAATTTTGCCGGTCAGTGTTTACTAGTGAAAATTATAATTTATTGCGTAGAGTACAAAAATAATTTTAAGTACCAGTAAACTCTTTGCTGTATTATCCAGTCAATATATGTAAACAGAACAGAAATAACTAATTTCTTACAATGTAAGTTATATTGAACATTACCTGGATTTCTGTCCACTGGAAAAAGAAAACACTATTCCCTCCACAACTTTGCTGTCGCTGAAGCGCACACACTAATCGCTCACCGCCCACTCACCGTATATGCTGTTTGTCCACGGGACGAAAATCCCAGCGTGAGCACGTCTGGGATAGAACCATTCGTTTTTTGGCTTTCTACTCGTACATCTCTGCTTAGTGCGTGTCTAAGTATACGAAGTAGCATTACGTTAAATCAAGATACTTGCAAAAGTAGACAGGCTTTTTGTTTATCATCAGATTGTTATCTCTTCGGTTTACAACAACAATAATGATAATAATAATAATAATAATAATAATAATAATAATAATAATAATAAATATATGTTTCCTATTAGATTCAACGTCACACTAACAGTGATAGGTTTCGGCGACACTTATGTTCATGCCTGCATTGCTTGTTAATATTAGGAGAATTACTTTACACTTTGATATTATTTGAGGAATATTATATCCAGTTTATTGGGTCAATCATATCATTCTGCACCTTATAACATTCTTCAATCAACGTTCATGTTTTAACTTTTAAATTATCAATTGTATTCAAAGGACGGACACTTTTTTTATAATCTCTCCGTAAGCACGTCGATACAGATTTTTTCAAGACTGGCCTTACGTCGCACCGACACAGATAGTTCTAATGGTGACGATAAGATAGGAAAAGGCTAGGAATTGGAATGAAGTGGCAGTGGCCTTAATTAAGGTACAGCATTTGCCTGGTGTGAAAATGAGAAACCACGAAAAACCATCTTCAGGGCTGATGATGGTGACTTTCGAACCCACTTTCTCACGGATGAAAGCTGAGTTACATGCCTCGAACTGCATAACCAGCTTGATCGGTTTTCAAATGAATACAAAACAAAGCGTAGCGATGTAGAAATGTAGGTATAAAATTGATTTTTTTCCTTCAGTCGCTTTCCTCACATCCTGGTTGGGTCAAGGGTGTGAACTGTGTTGCTCACATGGACTTGACCTTGTTTTACGGGCCTATGCCCTTATTGATGCCAACCCTATATGGAGGAACGTATTCATCATTGCGAGTTTCTGTGTGTTGTATGTAAGCCTATATGAAGAGAAGTGTATCGAGATAAACACATATTCCAGTCCCCACAATAAGGAGAATAAACCAAACGCGCAAATATCCTATAAAAAGTAATATATATTTGAAATAATGAGGAACTTCCCGGCACCCCAGAAACTTAAAACATTGTGCCAGAGAAAATGATACTACTACAATCCCTTTAAAAAATCGAACATATTCGAACTCACTGAGGGATCGAACTAGAGGAGGGTTCGAGATTGTGGTTAAGAAGCAAAACAGCATAAGTACGCAAGCGTATCACTATTTTATCCAGTAGAAAACTTTAAAAAGTGATGATGCATGGTTCTCGTCGAATTAAATATTTTCTGGAAATCCAATTTAATTTTCAGCATTTATTTAACTTTATTTGCCTCGTTTTGATTGACGTAGTTAAGGCTATGAAGACTTCTCTTACACCAAACTAAGATTAACAAACATATGAAACTAGTACAATTCACAGTTGTTAGGAAATAATTTTTTTCCGGCCCTCCGGTATGTCGCTGACCCGGATATCCTGGGCTCGATTCCCGGCCAGATCAGGGAATTTTACCTGGATCTCAGGGCAGGTTAGAGGTCCACTCAGCCTACGTAATTACAATTGAGGAGCTATCTGACGGTGAGATGGAGACCCCGATCTGAAAATAAAGAATAACCTCGCACTAACCCTGCATCACCTCCTAATCTGCAGGTCCTCAGGCTGAACAGCGATCGCTTCGTAGGCCAAGGCCCATTAGCGCTGCAGCGCCGTGAGCTTTGGTTTGGTTTAGTTTGGTTTGTTTTAAGAAATACTTTTTAAATACCCTATAAAATAATGACAACTCTATTGGGAATTTAATAACAATAATAATAATAATAATAATAATAATAATAATAATAATAATAATAATAATAATAATAATAAATGAATGATGATAACGTGGATGGACATAATTACTATTGTGTGTTTCTGTGGTGGTTGGTAATGGGATGTGTTGTGAGTGTATGAAGAGTCGCGGTTTAAAATCCCCAACAGGGCCAGGAATCGAACCTGGGGCCCACGGAATCGAAGGCCACGATGCTGACCATTCCACCAAGGACAAATTTTATTTTATTTTAGTTCCAACATAAAACCCCTATAAAATGTTCAGAGAAAATTTCGAGATTTTAAGGAAGTAAAGGTACACAACAAATCAATAGAGGGAACTCCAGTGAACCGATCCCGTTTGGTTGGCTGTAGGCGAGAGTAAATGTCAAGATTATCTTTCTCTCTTTTTCTTTTTTTTTTTTTTTTTTTTTTTTTTTTTTTTTTTTTTTTTTTTTTTTTTTACAATCTGCTTTACGTCGCACCGACACAGATATGTTTCATGGCGACGATGGAATAGGAAAGGACAAGGAGTGGGAAGGAAGCGGCCGTGGCCTTAATTAAGGTACAGCCCCAGCATTTGCCTGGTGTGAAAATAGGCGACCACGGAAAACCATCTTCAGGGCTACCGACAGTGGGTTTCCAACCCACTATTTCCCGAATGCAAGCTGATTATCTTCGTGACGCAAACCGCATAGCCACTTGCTCGGTGATTAAATTAAATAACCTGGGGTGCATGAGGTAGGTACATTGAAACCATGTGTGAAGAGTAGTGAGGCTTATTCATATTTTACTAATGTATTTTGGGCGTTTAATATGAAAAACACTTAAGGACGTGGTTCACTGGCTTATTTATAGCCCGGTCCATTCCAATATTAATTAGTAGAGCCCTGCGCGGATATACAAAATATTATCCGCATCCGGAAATGGTCATCCCCATCCGCGAATTATTATCCGCGGATATTGTGAATATTAACTAGAGTATATAACACCCAAGGCATTGAAATGGATAGATGTTAAACAATAGGCCTGATACCTGGCATCAGACTCCCCACAGTCACAGGTTTATGAGGGTTTTTCTCTTGCGACAACTACCGACGTATTGACCATTGTTCCTTCCTTCCATTAATTGCGGGCAGGAAGCAGTTGGGCTTAGCTCAGATTTACGGCTTTATTGTCTCAAGGTTCTTGATATATATATCGCAATTCTCCCACACCACTGTCAAGGGTCACCTAACGACTAGCAAACATAAGAGTATACCTGAGTGAAAATTAATAAACTTCATTATCCGCGCCCACGAATTGTTATTCGCGGATATTGTAAATATTATCAGCAAAATTATCCGCACTCCCATACAATTTGCATACGCCAAGACAGTAACTTCGCGGATATCCGCATCCATGGTAATTAGCACTTATCGTTGATTGTTATCCTACAACTGACTGTGATTTGTTCGTTCAGCGGTAGCCTACTGCTAGTTATAAACAATTGTGTTCGATCGCTTAAATAAAATTGTTTCCTCACACTATTGCACAATGGTCATTAACATTATAAATAATATGCTACTTCTCACCTATGGTTACTATACACTGCCTGATAGTTATTATGGTGCTAAACTGAACTCGAATATCTGGCTGTCTGAGCGAAGAACGTGTTTTGTACTTGGAAAAGATGCCAAGTCAGCGCCAGGTCTGTTGAACCAAAGAGAACGTCAGTTAAAGGAGTTAGCAGGTCCTCGAAATATAAGCTCGACTTCAGGAAGAACAATTTTGAACCACTTAAAATCATCGGGTTGAGATGGGAATGAAAACCGACGGAGCTAGAACGAACAAACAGCCATCCTTGTCTCGGAGAGGGATGAAGTGGGAACTGCAGCAAACACTCTTGACTCCGTGAGAACAAGGGTGACATGCCCTACATCTCACTAACAAGAAACTTAAGTAAACCGTCTTTACCGAGCAAATAACATGGAATTCTATAGAACATCGGGGTACCCAGTAATTAAAGGGAGAGAGATCTGAAGACTTTTGAACAATACACATCCCAAAAAGCCAGGCAGAGTAGCTCAATACAGGGCAATGGCCTTCTAAGTTCAAGTTGGCTGGTTTGATCCCGGCTCAGTCCAGTGGTATTTGAAGGTGCTCAAATACGTCAGCCCCGTGTCGATCGCTTACATAAATTGTATTCTTATATTATTGCATATTGGTCATTAATGTTATAAATGATACGCTACTTCTCACCAATGGTCACTGTATACTGCCTGTCCCCGAAAACTGTAAAAGTAATTTGTGGGACGTAAAACCAATAACATTATTAAATTTTAGAAGATAAAAACCAAAGGCACTCTGTCATTACGTTGGAAAGACGTATTTGTTTGTAATTGTCTTAAGTTTCAGAGACTTATAGTGAACATCCTTCTATACTGAATTAGAAAAAAACAATGTATTTAAGATTCTCATTACCCGTAGATATCATGGCGGCTGACTAACAGAGGCGGTAAAGATATGTTCGGTTCACCCAAGGCACCTGAGTTCAATTCCCCGTCAGGAAATCGAAAAAATTACAAACAAATTACAAACCCCTGAAGAGGGTGGGCTTCACTTAACCTGGACCAAAATGCAGATTAGTTTCTGGTTGAAAAGGTGACTAACCATTCTATCCCATTTAGTGCCGAGTTTACGAATAACGGAAGCCTCCACCTTGCACTCCTCCAAGGGTCTTTCGAGGACTGTACACAGATGACTTTTCTTTGCATTGCTTTAGCAATACCAAGCAGAAACGCTGCTGGGTTTTTCATCCGCGTCTGGTTGAATTCACACATCTATGGTGAAATTGTTTCGAGGCGACAACATTTATATTTTATTACAACGTTTTTTAAAAATATTTTAGTACAATATCTGAAATATTTTTTGTCTACCGCGGAAAAAATAACTATCGTACACATTCATTTGCAGGTCGGGGAACTGGTGATTTTATTCGAATTCATCGCCTTCAGTAGCCTTTCAACCATTCCCTCAACTTGTACGATACTTGAAGAAAATTCTACGTGATGGTGTTGTAAATACAATTAAGCTAACAGTAAGTCATAGCACCGCTCAATCTGCAATAAGTCTTAGTGTTAAAGTATTAGAAATACCGTAAATACCTTCTCCGTGAATTCCTGTGATTGTGTTCTAATTATTGCGCTACACTACTTCTTTTTCCTGGCCTTTTATTTCCCAGCTTCTTTGGACTGGCACTTTTAGCCGAGCTTTACGGCTGGATGCCCTTCCTGACACTATGTGGGGGGATGCGTTCACTAGTACGTGTTTCTGTGGTGGTTGGTAGTTTGATGTGTTGTATGTATATGATAAGTGTACTAAGATGAACACAAACACCTAGTCGCCAGGCCAGATAGATAAACCATACGCATATAAAAACCTCGACCCGATCGGAAATCGAACCCGGGGCCCTCTGAACTGAAGACCAGTACGCTGACCATTCATCCAAGGAGCCGAACATTGCGCTATTCTACTTGTAATGAAATATTTGAATTTATCATCATCATCATCATCATCATCATTATCTGTTTACCCCCCAGGTTCGGCTTTTCCCTCGGACTCAGCGAGGGATCCCACCTCTACCGCCTCAAGGGCAGTGTCCTAAAGCTTCAGACTCTTGGTCGGAGGATACAACTGGGGAGTATGACCAGTGCCTCGCCCAGGCGGCCTCACCTGCTATGGTGAACAGGGGCCTTGTACGGGGATGGGAAGATTGGAAGGGATAGGCAAGGATGAGGGAAGGAAGCGGCCGTGGCCTTAAGTTAGGTACCATCCCGACATTCGCCTGGAGGTGAAGTGGGAAACCACGGAAAACCACTTCGAGGATGGCTGAGGTGGGAATCGAACCCACCTCTACTCAGCTGACCTCCCGAGGCTGAGTGGACCCCGTTCCAGCCCTCATACCACTTTTCAAATTTCGTGGCAGAGCCGGGAATCGAACCCGGACCTCCGGGGGTGGCAGCTAATCACGCTAACCACTACACCACAGAGGCGGCACTATTTGAATTTATATTCTGTAAATCTTGCGTGAAATCCGGTGTGAATTCATTGCAATTATGTTACACTTCTTACAGCGGAATTTTTGAAACTATACTTGATAAATTTCGGGTGAATTCCTGAGCGACGGCTTTGTAATTATGTGATGTTACCGTTAAGGGAATATTTTAAGTTATTTTATTTTTAAAAAACTATAAATTCCTACGCAACTGATTGTAATTACAGCGCTTTAAAACACTAATGGTCACAGAGATATCATAGTACACATGTTTCAGCACGTGCCACAGAGTGGACTGAGCGCCAACTAATGACAGATAAAATGTTTCCTGTCCCCTTTTCGTACCCCGAGCCAACCGCTGTGTTGATAGGGAGGAGCTCGGCCACTAAGATATCTCTGCGACCGGCAACGTTTTGCTTTGAAACCCGTGTTTACGTTAAACTGCAATAAATATTTACATGTATCATTTCATTTTTAAACACCGGATCCCGTGAGATCTCCGAAGTTAAGCAACATTGGGCGTGGTTAGGAGTTGGATGGGTTGCCACGCGCTGTTGGTGGGGGGTAAGGGAATGGAGGAGCGGAAAGGAACTGGCCACTCTACCGCACGTAAACTCCAGCTCAGGAACACCTCTGCGGAGGTTCGGACCTGCCTTCGGGCAGAATAACCCTTACCTTCATTTTTAATGTGTGTCATATGTTATTCTTCTTTCATTATTATGGAAGTTCTTGTTTTGATATGATTCTAGCAATATTGTATTTTCATATATTTTAATTTCGTTGCTATACTACTATCAGCAGACAAAGTCACTGGAATATCTCTTAGTTGCAATGTATTTGTAATTTATTCAAAATAACAAAAAATGGTCTACAGTTTCCATGGGTATAATCACAACTAGAAGTAGCTAAAATTAGTACAATGAGCACTCTTTACAGCTGAACTCTCCACGGTCAATGTCTGTCAGGTACCTCCTTGTGAGTCTATTTTTCACCTTTTCATCACACACCGTTTTGTGTTGTTTCTTGTCCCATCTCGCTTTATCTTGTGTGCTGCGGGACGGCTTTTCTCTAACAATATAGTTACATAGCGGTTTTCGCAGGCGCAACGGCGACGTGTTAGTTCTTTAACTCTAAGTTGTCCGGCTCCATGGCTAAATGGTTAGTATGCTGGCCTTTCGCCACAGGGTTCCCGCGTTCGATTCCCGGCAGGGTCGGGAATTTTAACCATCATTGGTTAATTTCGCTGGCACGGGGGCTGGGGGTATGTGTCGTCTTCGTCATCATTTCATCCTCATCACGACGCGCAGGTCGCCTGCACCTCGCGAGCCGAACATGTCCTCGGACACTCCCAGCACTAAAAGCCATGCGCCATTTTCATTTCAACTCTAAGCTTGTTGCAGCAAACACAGTTCCACCGTCAGTTGTCATAAAAAGCCGAGGTATACTAGGGAAATGTTGAGCGAAGTAGCTTTCCTTGCCAAGACCATTATCGTCGTCGGCGATTCTAACTTGTTTCGGAGCAGTGCATACATCTTCATCCAGAGCATACTTCATGCTCAGTTTCGCTTGTGCATATATTTATGATGACTGAACAGGTCGATATTTTGAAACATACTTTCACACACATTGCACTGAATGGATGGATGGATGGATGGATGGATGGATGGATGGATGGATGGATGGATGGATGGATGGATGGATGGATGGATGGATGGATGAGGGCGTGGTTCATTTTGGCGAAGTTCATGCATTTGACGCTTGACTTTCGGCGTTCTTCAAACATACCCATGGCTGTAGAAACAGTATTGTGCCAAAGTGGACGATTTTCAGCAAGTGCATCTCGGTTTTTCTAGTTCATTAGTTCTTGTAACGCTTCAAAGGGTTCCATGCGGTCTTGTGCCAAAAAGGATTAGGTTACCTGGTATCATTCATACGGCGGCCATCTAGGCTGATAACAAATACTGGAGGTTCCTATATACAATTGGCGTGCATTTCTCGAGAACTGCGAGGTTGGTGAGGTGGTCTTCCCACTTGATTATCTTTTTTCTTTTACACGTTCCTTTACGTCGCACCGACACAAATAGGTCTTATGGCGACGATGGGACCGGAGAGGACTAAGAGTGAAAAGGAAGTGGCCGTGGCCTTAATTGAAGTACAACCCCAGCATTTTCGTGGCGTGAAAATGGGAAACCACGGAAAACCATCTTCAGGACTGCCGACAGTAGGGTTCAAACCCATTATCTCCAGAATACTGGACACTGGCCGCACTTATGCGACTGAAGCTATCGACCTCGGCCACTTGATTATCAAGATAAATCTAAGTTTCTGTTGGTGAAAGCGCCAAAGATGTTTTTGTCCTGATGATGGATGATCCAAGTTTATAATACCAATTCCCTATGGGAATCAACATCTACATCACATGATCCAAGTTTGTCCGACTCATTGGCTGAATGGTCAGCGTTGAGACCTTCCGTTCAGAGGTCCTGGGTTCGATTCCCGGCTAGGACGGCGATTTTAATCACGTCTGACTAATTCTTCTGACCCAGGTACTGGGTTTTTGTGTTTGTCCCAACACTTTCCTCTTCATATTCAGACAACATACTACATTACCAGCCACCACCTAAATACTCAATAATGATTACATCCCTCCATATAGCGTTGGCGTCAGGAAGGGCATCCGGCCGCAAACCACGGTCAAATCCACATGTGGGCACAGTTCTCACCCGCGACCCCACAGAAGTGGGAAAAGCGGTATAAAAAGAAGAAGATGGAGGATTCAAGCTTCATACTCATAAAGAAAGAGGCAACAACAGCATGGTACACCATGAACTTGCTATGCGCTGGTAGGTTTTTATTCATGAAGATACGGTATATTGATCGTCCAAAAGTCCGAGTGGGTAGCACCAATTATCTTCTCCACATCTTGTTCACAGGTACAACTCTTTGACAGGATGCTTCCAACGTACGAGAAGTGGTCTACAAGTTCCAGTATAGTATCTGCGATAGAGTTATTTAAATTTTATATTCCCTCATCCCTTGCCTTCCGTAATATTTGTATTTATTCTTCAACCCTAAAAATCCTCTAAAAGTGTTAAAATAATTTAACACGAATCTATACCTTCAGGAACAAAATTGGATTAATCACAAATCCGCTGCCCACTAACAACCTCCAGAATATACGTAAACTTTAAATGTGTGGCACCACCCCCGAAGACTGAGAAGTGACTGCATCCTCACCCTCGTAAAATATCAACGAAATAAAAAGACAGAAAACATTATGGGGCATACACCCTCTGCTCTACAGGTATCTTGAGAGGGAAAGAAGTCGAGCAGGAAGAGGGGAGAAATGAATCATCTCTATCCTTCGCCAGCTTTTACATGCTGAAAGTAATTTCCACAATGAATCACATTAAAATACTAGAAAAAGCGTAGTCAAATATTGAACGTTATTAAAAGTAAAAAAGAAGGTTCGACGTTCTTAATAAATGCGTGCCAACGAAAGGAAGAGATTAAAGCAGCAATAATGATCGAAGTAATTAAGCGCTGTGTAAAGAAAAAATGAGGAGAAAATAAATTAATTGCTCCATTGATCTAGAAGTAAAGTTCGTACCAGAAAGCATTCAACGACATGATTCCTTTATCACATATTCAGAATTACTCTGAGAAAGGAGGTATAATCCTAGTGAAAATGACAAGCACACAAAGGTTCTTCTCTATGAATAAACGTTCTAACCGACAAACCTTTTCAGATTGTGGCTCTGTTTTAAAACTGACAAGAATATCAATGATTTCATTATGGTAAGAGTACAAAGGTATTCGTAGGTTATTAGTCAACGAAAAACAAGGAAGAGAGATTATTTAGTGTAGAATATGACATACTTTACCTACAAAATAACCTATCCCGATAGCATCAAACAACGCATTTCTAGGGTATCAAGTTAGATTATGGTAGTTTACGTTGTGTTATTAGCAGTACGTTGGTAGTGTTGAAGTTGTTCAACTAGTAAACAATGTTAAACATCTGTGTACAATCAGTACCTACTTCATACGAAGAAGTGTAATTTCTCTTATACCACATTTATATTTCGCTTTATTGTACTGACGTTGGCAAGAAACTGTGCTACAATGAAGAGATGAAATAGGTAGTATAAACATACCCTATAATACAGTACAAATAATGCTTACCTTCATTAATGAAATAAAATTGTACTTTTGATGTTTTCAGAGGCGCCGAGGTACTGGAAATTTGTCCAGTATGAGTTATTGTACGTGCTGGTAAAATTACTGACACGAGACTGGTACATTTGAACACTTTCAAATACCATCGGACTGAGCCGGGATCGAACCTACTAATTTCAGATAGAAAAGCTAGTCTTCTGTCTCAGTGTCTCAGTCTGGCCATTCACTTAAGCATGGCTTGTTTCTTGGTCTCATACTTTAGTTATTCAAACATTTCTAAGCTGGGAGAGGCAGAAATGGACGTAACGAGAGTAATTTATGGCAGGAGACATTCGCGATGAAGAGGTAAAGACCAAGTTATAAATGAACTCGAAGGATTAAGACATGGAGATGAACAGGCTTCAATGGTGGAGCCATGTGAGGCGGATAGAGGAGGATAGGTTTACCTTGTGAGAATAATCGACTAGCCATCGAGGTTAAGAAAAGCAGAGCGGGACCAAGGAAACGAAGTTTAGACTCAGTTCTTAATTATTTCAAGCCAATAGGTGTAGAACTAGAACAAGAAGAAGAAGAAGAAGAAGAAGCTACACGGCTAATGTCAAAAAGTGTGTGTAGGCACAAAGATGATTCACAGAGGTTTACAGACTTTACGATGAAAGTCATAAAGTCTACAATGAAGATGAGCGTTAATTTTTTTACACTTCCGCTTGCCCCTTGTAGTATCCGTACGTTACTGCAATATTCTTCACAAATATAATTAATTAAAGGAAATTAAAACGAACCTACAGACAACTCATGACCCGCACAACCCAATACGGCTGCCTAGTCAGATTAGTTATACATGGTCAACATGTCGACTTTGCTAGCCATATTGCTTAACCACTTGACCATGCAACTGACAGGCATGTGGGGCATTGGGACTTTGCTAGCCATACTGCTTAACCACTTCATCATGCAACTGACAGGCATGTGGGGCATTGGGACTTTGCTAGCCATATTGCTTAACCACTTGATCATGTAACTGACGGGCATGTGGGCCATTGGGACGTTGCTAGCCATATTGCTTAACCACTTGATCATGCAACTGACAGGCATGTGGGCCATTCGGACGTCAGTTACCCGATGTTGGAACCAAAGGGTAGGAGTGGCACCCTCGCGCGTCGTGAGGTTCTAGTCTAGTCGACCAAGACAGACCACACCAAAGGAGAAAAATCATCAAGCATTACGTAACACCTTAAATCTACGCCTTCAATCCGGATACAGTTACTGAACCGAGCGAGTTGGCCGTGTGATTAGGGGCGCGCAGCTGTAAGCTTGCATTTGGGAGATAGTGGGATCGAATCCCATTGTTGGCAGCCCTGAAGATGAATTTCCGTGGTTTCCAACTTTCACACCAAGTAAATGCTGGGGCTCTACTTTATAAGGCCACGACCACTTCCACTGCTAGCCCTTTCTTTATCCTATCGTCGCCAGAAGACCTATATGTGTCGGTGCGACGTAAGGCAACTTGTAAAAGAATACAGTTACTAAACTGTCTACAACACTTCGTGTCATCCCTCGCTATGTTGCGACGACGATCATAAGCCGGACTATAGATTCACCATTTCATGAGTTATGAGTATGCTACCGAACACAAAAGAATTTCGAGTGATGCCGTTAAGTAGCGTAGAACCATGTTCAGCGATGAATCTCGGTTTTGCATTACCTGGGATGGCAATAGAGTATGGTTGTGTCGAAGGGAGAGAACAAATCCTGCCAGTGTTTTGCATCGGATGACCATGGTTTCGCGTTCAAGACGGGATCGGGCAGTAATTCTTCCAACAGACTATTATTACATTGGAATTACTTCGAGGATCACGAAGGGCTGAGCCATACGATATGACTTTAGGCCTCCTCTGTTAGTGATTCAGGGCACCCTGAAAGCATGGCTTACTGCGTCGTCACGTGTTACCACTCATGAGACAACATCCTGTTACAGTCGTTCAACAAGAAAACGCTCGTTTACACACGGTACACATTCCTGTGAGCTGCCTGCGTCACACTGAGGAACTTATGTAGTCAGCAAGGTTTCTCAATCTGTTTCCAATCAAACGTGAGTGGGATCAGTTTGGATGTCAACTCCGACCCAGTGCCGAACTGCAGGATATCGGAGGCCATTTACAGCGGCCGTGGATAACTTCTCTGAGATGAGGACTTAGCGGCTGTTAGACTCTTCCGAACCGAATCGGCGCATGCATCCAGTGGCGACGGGGTGCGACATTCCATTGACGTGAGACAATCATTTAGCCCGTACAGTAACTCCGTTGTCCATTTTATCTGATATTGTTTTCAATGCCGTACACCAAATGACAACTGAACGCGCGCAGTCCCATTCCATCTCCTTCGAGGTGTTTAACTTCTTTTTTTTTTTTCAATGTAGTAACTACGAAAGTGGTGAATCAAGTAATCTTCCAAACCTTCATCGCAGTACTGCATCGAATGACGATCGTTTCGCATTTAGCACGGGATCAGACACTGATTCTTGCAAAAGACTAACGTAAGTATTGTTTAAAAAATGACACAGAACAGTGAATATTTTCCCAGAGTATAATGATACTTACCCAGAGACGAAAAGGTGGGATCCTTCAGACATTTAGAACCCTGGATTCAACTCTCTGAACAGTTTGGTAGTAAGTTGCTTCACATCTGTTTTTACGGCATGCATCAAGCATACATCCCGATACATACCTAAAAATGGAAAAGAAAAACCAACGTTAAATTCTTCAATGAACACATTTCCTATCGGTCTCGGTCTATGACAGGTACACAGTTAGAACAAAAATAGCACACTTGTTGTGGAGATCTTCAAAAACAATGATGCGGTGTGTTGTGTGCAAAACGTTCCACCCAAATATCCCAGGTTTGAATTTAGGCATTTACAAGGCAACATAGAAAGAATATCGTGTCGGAATTATAAATGCACCCAGTCAAAATGACCCTCTCAATGTCGCGATCTTACAAAAATAAAAGGAAAAGAAGGATACAGTCTAAAGATTCGATGATAAACATTTTGAATGATGATAACGTTAATTACTGCTAGAATATTCCGAACCGGGCGAGTTGGCCCCGCGCGTAGAGGCGCGCGGCTGTGAGCTTGCATCCGGGAGATAGTAGGTTCGAATCCCACTATCGGCAGCCCTGAAGATGGTTTTCTGTGGTTTCCCATTTTCACACCAGGCAAATGCTGGGGCTGTACCTTAATTAAGGCCACGGCCGCTTCCTTCCAATTCCTAGGCCTTTCCTATCCCATCGTCGCCATAAGACCTATCTGTGTCGGTGCGACGTAAAGCCCTGAAAGGATTTTAGCAAACGTTAGGCTAGAATTGGAAAGCTAGAGGCCGTGGCCTGAATTAAGGTACAATCCCAGCAATTAACTGATGTTAAAAAGGAGAAATGTTCCGAGAATTATTTCATGTTTCCGTCTTAACTTGAACTTGTTTCACTGTTCTCTCTCCGTGTTCCTTCCCACTCCACCAGAAGCTAAGATTTCTCCACATTCCCCACACTCAGCACACAATACAGCAACGATCCTTCCTAAACCCGTCTCCCAACTCTCTTTAATAATAATAAGTTAATAATAATAATAATAAGAAGAAGAAGAAGAAGAAGAAGCAAGAGAAAAAGTTTATTCCAGAGGAGTATACATAATCTCTTAATAATAAGTTAGTGTGAGGTTGTTATACAGCCCTTTTGACCTACAACGACTTGGCTATGAACGTGGATATTCTCATGGTTTTCGCTTTGGACAGTTGTTACTAATAGGCTGTGTACCTGATCTCGTTACTCATCTGTCATTTTTATTTTATTTCATTATGAAAGTTTACGTTTGTTAATTTGTCTGTTGATAATTCAAGTGAAATATGCCCATTGTAGCTGTATCTTGTCCTTTATGAATGAATGAATGAATAAATGAATAAATAAATAAATAAATAAATAAATAAATAAATAAATAAATAAATAAATAAATAAATAAATAAATAAATAAATAAAAAGCAAATAAGTACAAAATTAACTTCAAATTGAGAAATGCAGCTCTATCTAACGTATAGGGGATCGAGATACGACAATATGTCATAAGACCAAAGTTTCAGATCTCTCCAAATTCAAACGGGTTTGTGCTTTCTGTTTTGTAATACGACTTATCGTTTAACCACCAATTACCCCGAAACGAAGGTCTACAATGTCGCTGAAATTGCCTCCATATTTCTATATGTTCCGTGGCTTAAAAGTTAAACATTTGAACAGCTTGCGATTTTTCCTCAAAGGAAAGAGTGTCCAGGTTTCTGGATTCGCACTCGCATACATATGGATTAATTAAGGAAGAAAGTATTACAGTTAAGGAAGTTCAAATTAATAGAAAATAGGACTATAACTGAGCACAGCCGGATAGGAAAAATATGAATATACAAAGTGGATGTATTGTAAAATGAAATGCCCCTCACTAAATTGTGATGATAAAAGTTACGGATAAGAAGGCAGTAATAGAGAAGAAATTTAGGCGGAAGGATTCTTGCGTAAACAGATAAGAAGATGACTTATGGTGTTATTACTTAAGCCTAAAGAGGCAAGACAGAGGCAAGAAATTAAAGCGGAAAACAGAAGTAGAGGAGAAATGTAGTAAAAATTCTAGCAAATGCCAGAAAACACCTTACGGTGTGAAATCATGGGCTAAACTCCGCGGTACTGCTCAAATATTAACAGTCCCTTTAGTGCTATTCGAAGACGGATGTAACCTCCAACGGTATTCCGAAAATATCCCGCGAAATGGCAGCATGACGTCTCTCTCGCCGTCTACGCAACGAACAACCACGAGTTTACAGGAATGTTGACGAAACTGACATTATGTTACTTCCCAGCTGGCAAGCAGCCAGAGAAGTTGCCATGGTAACCGGTAGGTTCGTTGTCGGTCTGTCGGCCACTCAACGCAGAGCATGAAACCCGCAGAAAGTAGTAATTTTCTCCGTCAATTGAAGAGTAAGCGAAATTATTCTCGTAGCAAAAGTTGTTTAAAATGAAGGGACGTTTCATGTATAGTCCACGGATTTTAGTGAAAATCTATAGTATAACAGAAAATGAAATAAAACTGTTATGGTTTCCCTATAAAACCCCAGTCTATGGTGGTTTTTAAATCATATGCTTATCTGCACCTTCCCCTGGATGAGTATACTCTATATATGAAGTTTGGTCGAGATCTATCCAGCCGTTTCGCCGTGGTGGTGGAACAGACGGACAAACAGACACGAAAGCTAGAAATTACTGATTCATTCTTGAATTGACCTAAATCGGATAAATACACGAAAAATTAGCAAAATAAACAAAGTTACACACAGCTGACCCCCTACAACAAACGGATTCCACCCTCAGATGCCTCTTCTAGTGTCTAAATGGTTGGTTCTATGACATTTTCTCATATCTCCTATATTTATGGGTTAGATTGAGTTAGAACTCCGCCAAAGCCGGTCCCAAGCCCGTGTTGAGAAAAGAGGAATGTTCTGGATACACCTGAGTGTGCCAAAGAATAATGCACTACCTCAGGAAGTAACTGTAAACTACAACGAAGCAGCGAAATATCCAGATGGCAGGTCTGGAGGCCATGAGGAAGCAGTCCTTCCACCAGACTTAGGAAGCAGCAGGCCAGTTATTGTTGGGAGATCAGAAGAATGCACATGCCCGGTGAGGCACGGGGCGAAGGGGTTTTCACCAGCAGAGCCCGTGACGCAAGGGTTACCAAAGTATCTCCGCTACTACCCAGGTGACTTTATATTATCTTCTACTGGTAGCTCTTGGCTCTTGTCAGTTGTAATCCAGCAAACTGCAAAGTGTGAGTCAATGTTTTCGTTTAGCAGATACGAGCAAATAAGAGCCGATATGTCTGGCCAGAACAGGAAGTTCGTGCTTGCAAACCACATTCCTCATTCTTGCATTCTTCTCATCTCCATACAGTACCTACTATTCCGAAACCCCATTACTAAAAGCACACAAAGACAACCGGACTGCTAAAGAAGACGACGAACTGTCGAGGATTATGGACCACGATCACAGGAACTTGGAATGTAAGAGGTATAAATGGGAAAGAAATAGAACTTGTGAAGGAAACACAGAAGTGCCCAGTCCATTATCTAGCTGTGACAGAAACAAGAAGGAAAGGACAATATTGTGATAAGTTAGAGGACGGATTTCTTTTCTTCTATAGTGGTGTACCTAAACAAGAACGAGCCAGAACGGGAGTAGGATTGCTGATTGACAATAATAAAACTCAAAATGTTAAGTACTGGAAATCTGTTAATGAGAGAATCATGACTGTGGATATAGAGGAAGGGGAGAGACCCATCACTCTGGTAATCACATATGCACCAAATGATCACGAAAGGGGTCAAAAGAAATATGAATATTGGAAACTGCTCCAGAGAACTTTAGATCAAGCTATGCGTGTGGATATTATTATTTAGTTTTTGTTTAGATCTTTGCATGTCGTGTAATTTGGACTGCCCGAGGGTGTGTAATGTGGACCGTTGAAACAATTGCAATAATTAGATTTCTTCGTACTTTTACTTGTGACTTTAAAATAACTTGTTTCATAATTTGAGGACCGCCCTGCGGTGCAGAGGTAGCGTGTCTGCCTCTTACCCAGAAGTCCCGGGTACGATTCTCGGCCAGGTTAGAGATTTTTACCTGTATCTGAGAGCTGGTTCGAGTTCCACTCAGCCTACATGCTTACAATTGAGGAGCTATCTGACGGTGAAACGGCGGCCCAGTCTAGAAAGTCATGAATAACGACCAAGAGGATTCGTCGCGCTGACCGCACGTCACCTCGCAATCTGCATGCCTTCAGGATGAGCAGCGGTCGAGAAACTGTTCACTACAGACGCAAGAAAAAATCGAAAACAGTTTGGATTGTTGTCATTTGGATTGTATGTGACAAGTATTATGACGACATTTGGATTCAGTGCAATAGTTGCAAAAATTGGGCTCATGTCCGACTCATTGGCTGAATGGTCAGCGTTGAGGCCTTCGGTTCAGAGGGTCCCGGGTCGCATTCCCGGCCCGATCGGGAATTTTAATCGTCTCTGATTAATTCTTCTGGATCGGAGACTGGGTGGTTGTGTTTGTCCCAACACTTTTCTCTTCATATTCACACACTACACTACACTAGCAACCACCACAGAAACACGCAATAGTGATTACATCCCTCCATACAGGGTTACCGTCAGGAAGGGCATCCGGCCGTAAAACAAAGCCAAATCCACATGTGCGACACAGTTTTCACCCGCGACCCCACAGGTGTTGGAAAAGCGCTAGAAGAATAACAAGAGGAAGAAGAAGAAGAAGTTGCTAAAATTGGGCTTATGAAAACTGCGCCAAAATTCAGGATGAATTGTTTTATCATTGTCCTACATGCCAAAATTGATGACTACAATTCATGGTGCCGTATGTTATTGCTTAGGATTTCTTAATAAGTACATTAAATACCTCGTAAGTGTTTATATTTATCAGTCCAAATTACATGATAACAAATTTTAGAATAAATATTACTTCTAAATAAATCCTAAAGATAATATTAACATTTATTTTCACCAAGTTATTTGATACATTGTATTAATTATCGTGTATAAAATTTTATATTTTTTTTTTTGTTAGTGGCTTTACATCGCACCGACACAGATCGGGATGGGAAAGGCCTAGGAGTTGGAAGGAAGTGGCCGTGGCCTTAATTAAAGTACAGCCCCAGCATTTGCCTGGTGTGAAAATGGGAAACCACGGAAAACCATCTTCAAGACTGCCGACAGTGGGATTCGAACCCACTATCTCCCGGATGCAAGCTCACAGCCGCGCGCCCCTAACCGCATGGCCAACGCCCGGTGAGAAATTTTTATTACGGGCAATAGAGTTATGAACGTTTAAAGTTTAGCTGTCCAAATTACACGGACTTCCCCCATGTGTATATGTGTGTGAACATTTATTGGATCGTTCTGAAATAAATCAGAGTAATAAAAGAGTCGCTGTTTTATTCGTAAAAAGATTTTGATAATAATTAAAATTAAGTCTGATAAAATATTAAATGTGAGGAATTACCATGCGCTCATGCGACTACACATTATCAAGCGAGACGCATGATGCGCTGCCATCTTAAAGCCGCTTGACAAGCTGGGGCTCTCCTCACTTCACTGCGAGGACTTTCCTTACGAATTGTATCTGGAAGTTAACGAAGCTGGATAGTTACATGACAGCACAAAATAAGAGATATTAAACTGGCAATTCACTGGAATGTTTGCACTGGAATTATAGGAGGAATGAACGACGCAAGATTTCTAGAAACAGCTTTAATGTTTGTTTGTTTTTTCGTTTTTCTTTTTCTTTTTTTTCTTTTTTGCTAGCTGCTTTACGTCGCACCGACACAGATAGGTCTTATGGCGACGATGGGACAGGGAAGGGCTGGGAGTGGGAAGGAAGCGGCCGTGGCGTTAATTAAGGTACAGCCCCAGCATTTGCCTGGTGTGAAAATGGGAAACCACGGAAAACCATCTTCAGGGCTGCCGACAGTGGGGTTCGAACCTACTATCTCGCGAATACTGGATACTGGCCGCACTTAAGCGACTGCAACTATC
Source organism: Anabrus simplex (assembly GCF_040414725.1). Lineage (NCBI taxonomy): Eukaryota > Metazoa > Arthropoda > Insecta > Orthoptera > Tettigoniidae > Anabrus > Anabrus simplex. The sequence continues at coordinate 227,109,097 of NC_090265.1, forward strand.
GAGCTCGGTAGCTTTAATATTAAACAGAGAAATCACGAACTATCTCTTTCAACGAGAAGTGGATAGAGACATGCCTTCACTTTCCTGACTCGTGAACAGAATTAAGACCACTAAGATAACTTGCTACACCTCTAATTCCACTTAACATTGCAAAACAAAATAACGGAGAGATGTCGAGCCTTTAGACTGGATGGTGCAAGATGGATTATGACTGTACAGGACATTTGCTTAGCTATGAACTTGCAACACGCCTAGAGAGCGCTTTGATTAGATAGGAACGTCGGCGGGAATTCCAACAACCTGGCAATTGCTAACGGGTACATCTCTACCGCCACTTGTACACAAAATAAAGAACGAAATAAACAGTACCGTATACTCAAAAAGATAGAACAAAGAGACGGCAGTGAGAATAACTATTTTAAAGAGAAAAGGTACAACGGGCATCTCTCCCCTCCTAACATGAATAAGAAGAAGAATGGAAGAAGTCCGATTCCTCGGCGAGTAAATGTATCGGCAAAAGAAAGGGGTGGGACATGAAAGGCGTGAAAATGAAATACTCCTTACGCCTCACAAATCAAATACCGTCAGTGTCGGAAGGGAACAGAGTTGGCCAATGAAGGTCGGCTAGGAAAGATGAAAGTGAAAAGCATGGAGACATGCAAGTGGAAGCAATATCAAACTCAGCCAGAGACCCCCTGATCGCTAACCCACACTGCCAAGCTGAGATCCGTGGAGGGACACAAATAATAATAATAATAATAATAATAATAATAATAATAATAATAATGTTATTTGTTTTACGTCCCACTAACTACTCTCTTACGGTTTTCGGAGACGCTGAGATGCCGAAATTTAGTCCCGCAGGAGTTCTTTTACGTGCCAGTAAATCTACCGACAAGAGGCTGACGTATTTGAGCACCTTCAAATACCACCGGATTGAGCCAGGATCGTACCTGCCAAGTTGGGGTCAGAAGGCCAGCGCCTTAACCGTCTGAGCCACTCAGCCCGGCGGGACACAAAGAGAGATAGGCTTGTCACATTAGTATTTTTCAATGTACACATACCGAGAGAGTTGGCTACGAGCACAAATACGCAGTCCCCGAGCTAGAAGAATTAGCCAGGTGTGGCTTATTTCCTCCGCCCGGCCAGAAATAGAACCCGGGCACTCTGAATCGAAGACCACTATGCTGACCATTCAACCAAGGAGCTGGATAATACTCCATTGTAGCATTTAATCTTCTACACCTATTAAATGAAAAGTAAGTTTGTTCGTTACACAAATATGCATGCCTCAACTGATTCATTACCAACATTTACACCAAGACGTATGAGTCGCTAGGACCGTTCGTAGAGGTAGTCATATCGTCAAATTCAAATTTATCTCCTTGGTGTAAGGGGTCACAAAACCAAATAATCCGTAAAATAGGGAAAATATCGAAGTTATCGTAGAAGGACCGGATACAGCTCTTTTTACGCACCTGAATGCAAGAAACAATACTCCGTTAGTTCCGTGGGAATCCGAAAACATTTTAAGGTCTTAAAATAAACCGTTTCCGAGATATGTCCAAGAACCCCCTCTTGGAAACTGATCAAAGAATGGCCAAAAAAACCCTGGTTCTGGAAATATAATATTGCAAGGAGATATCTAACAACCATCACCAAGAAGAGGCTTGGACACGGATGCTACTCTCACCACCTCGAACGCATCGGAGTGACTAACTCGAAAGTTTGCCCACATGACGATTACGATGATGCGGATCTGAATCATATGGTATTTTTTTTTGTTCCAGATATGAGCAACAACGAACAAAGTTACTCGCACAGCTTCGGTCACTACATATCCCATTCCCCACAAATGTCAACACTTCAAGACCACGAAAGCAAAATATACAGAGCACTGATCCAGTTTCTACAAGACAATAATAATAATAATAATAATAATAATAATAATAATAATAATAATAATAATAATGATAATAATAATAATGTTATTTAGTCCGCCTCTGTGGTGTAGTGGTTAGCGTGATTAGCTGCCACCCCCGGAGGCCCGGGTTCGATTCCCGGCTCTGCCACGAAATTTGAAAAGTGGTACGAGGGCTGGAACGGGGTCCACTCAGCCTCGGGAGGTCAACTGAGTAGAGGTGGGTTCGATTCCCACCTCAGCCATCCTGGAAGTGGTTTTTCGTGGTTTCCCACTTCTCCTCCAGGCGAATGCCGGGATGGTACCTAACTTAAGGCCACGGCCGCTTCCTTCCCTCTTCCTTGCCTATCCCTTCCAATCTTTCCATCCCTCCACAAGGCCCCTGTTCAGCATAGCAGGTGAGGCCGCCTGGGCGAGGTACTGGTCATACTCCCCAGTTGTACCCCCCGACCAAGAGTCTGAAGCTCCAGGACACTGCCCTTGAGGCGGTAGAGGTGGGATCCCTCGCTAAGTCCGAGGGAAAAACCGAACCTGGAGGGTAAACAGATGATGATGATGATGATGATGATGATGATGATGATGATGTTATTTGCTTTACGTCCCAATAACTACTTTTTCGGTCTTCGGAGACGCCGAGGTGCCGGAATTTAGTCCCGCGGGAGTTCTTTTACGTGCCAGTAAATTTACCGACACGAGGCTGACGTATTTGAGCACCTTCAAATACCACCGGACTGAGCTAGGATCGAACCTGCCACGTTGGGGTCAGAAGCCACCAACTGAAATAGTTAATAAAGATAATCTCCTAACTGTTACACCCCATCAACTACTACCTTTCTACCACGGCCTTCCCACTCTGTAGCAACGCCATGACTGGCCTCATGGCGAGAAGACATAGCATCATCCCTATCCATATCCTTATCCAGCTGGCCAAATGGTATATAACCAAAGGCCATTATAGTAATAAAAAAGAATGGCCAGCCATAATCATGGCAGCGCCAGTTCAAGACACCCCATTCAACTTTCCCTCTAGCTCTGTAAGATCCAAACTCCATGGCGCAACAGCCCCGAAGGGCCTTAGCCTACCAAGCGACCGCTGTTCAGCCCGAAGGTCTGTATATTATGAGGTGTCGTGTGGTTATCTCGATGAATCCTCTCGGCCGTTATTCTTGGCTTTCTAGACCGGGGCTCTGTAAGATGCAGTACCCAAAACATGGCAAGGCTAACTTCAACAACTTCATATTTTGAATAATAATAATAATAATAATAATAATAATAATAATAATAATAATAATAATAATAATAATAATAATAATAATAATAATAATGTTATTTGCTTTACGTCTCAATAACTACTTTTTCGGTCTTCGGAGACGCCGAAGTCCCGAAATTTAGTCCCTCGGGAGTTCTTTTACGTGCCAGTAAATCTACCGACACGAGGCTGACATATTTGAGCACCTTCAAATACCACCGGACTGAGCCAGGATCGAACCTGTCACGTTGGGTCAGAAGGACGGTGCCTTAACCGTCTGAGCCACTCAGCCCGGCGCAGATTTTGAGGTGCCATCTCACAACATCCTCAGAAAACGTTTTTTTTTAGTCTTCGAGGCCTGCTATGATAGCTTTATTATTTTTAAAAAATACTGTTTGTTCGGGGCGTCGACCTATACAAATAGGTTCTCGCCCCTACTTGCACCATATGATATGAACCTCCATGCAATTGGAATTGCGGAAGTGTAGAGTGTTGAATGTGAGGAAAGGAATGTTAAGGACGACACAAACACCCAGTCCCCAGGCCAGGGATATTAATCATTTACAATGAAAAACCCTGACCCGGCCGGGAATGACAGGCGGACGCGTTCCCCACTACACCGCGAGGCAGGACAGCTATGATAGCTTACTTTACAGCCGAATTTTGCTCTCTGACAATCTAGCAATTAATTCTCTGAAAAATTACCCTCAATTCCACGAATTAGCAATGATTGCTTTCAGGAGTAGATTATTTGCTTCAATCGTATATACCATAGTTTTGCATTCCTATTCGCTTCTTAATTCTAAAACGATGTCTTTATCACGTATTTCCTTGACTCTGACTATTCCTAACTGTAAAGACTTCGTTCTAGTCTAGACTGCAGCAATTGGAAAGTCTTCTCCGAATCTTTCACCCCAAGTTCATCATTAGAAGAAATCCTAACCACATGCTCAGTACTGTTGCTAGTTTATGAGATTGTACTACATCAGCGTAACGAACCTTTCGTCATACTGTAAACAAGGTTCAAGGACAATCGCGAAAAGTAGCAGGGATTCATTTGGAAAACCCGAGTTTCTCTTATAGTCAATTTTATGTAGCTTGCTGCAGGGTTGGAACTCAAAGGTATTTATGCATTTTCGTTCCTAATATTGCGACACTTATACTGGATCCTACGACACTGGATTCATGACTTCACAGTTAGAAAAGTTGTACAAAGTTAACCAATCGAGTCGTGCTAAGTGGCTCAGACAGTTGAGGCACTGGTCTTCTGACCCCAGCTTGGCAGGTTCGTTCCTGGCTCAGTCAGGTGGTATTTGAAGGTGCTCAGATACGTCAGCCTCGTGTCGGTAGATTTACTGGCATGTGAAATAACTCATGCGGTTCCGGCACCTCGGCGTCCCCAAAAACCGTAGAAAGTAGTTAGTGGAACGTACAGCCAACATTATTATTATTATTATTATTATTATTATTATTATTATTATTATTATTATTATTATTATTATTATTATTATTATTATTATTATTATTATTATTATTACCCAGTGTTATTATTAACGAATCGATATCAATAATTCGCAATCAGTTGTTCAAAATTTACCAAACTGCAGATACACAAACGTAATTCAGTTTATATCTGTGGTGTATTTCCAAGGGTTTGTTGATGTAATTCTATTACCGCAAGAGTTCATGTGTTCAACTTCATTACCTCGAAATTTTGCAAGTACATCCATGGGGATATTAATGAACAAAAAAATACATTGCGGACGGAGCCTGTGAGAAATTGCTAGTCTTTCGATATATTCGAAGATCTTTTGTTTGCTCCCACTAAATGTCCGTAGAATTTGAACTCTTGATTACGAATTGTATCCATGATCTTACCATCCAACTGCAATGACTGACTTATTTCATGAATCACTAACTGGATACTGCAAACAAATCTATAAACTGTAAAATACACACCTTAAAGGTTATTGTGACCAATACATTGAATCAAGAGAAAACTTATCCAGCTCCGTGTCTAACTGAATAATGTTCGCCTTTGGTCCGAGGGCTCCAGGTTCAATTTCCAACCGGTCTAGGATTTTAACCTTCATTGGTTATTTGCTCTGGCTCGGGGACTGGGTATTTGTGTCATATTCAACACGACTTCATCCTAGGTAGGGTTCAATCCTTATAGACACGCATGTCGCCTAAGGGTGTCAACTTGCAATGCCTGCACCAGGGCATATTCGTAGGCCACCTGCCAATAAAATACGTTTTCTAAATAAGAGAAAAGTTGGAATAAAAGCCTTGAAGAATTCCTATTCTATCCCTAGAGCTAATTCGCTGTTTGCAGGAAACGTGCACATGTATGATAAGCACATTACATATTGTAAACTGATAGGGTTCGTCTTCCTTTCATTGAGGAGATAATACAAATTTGTCACCAAGCGAGTGGCGGCGTGGTTTGGGTCACGTGGCTGTCAGCTTGCATTCGGGAGATAGTGGGTTCGAACCCCATGGTCGACAGCGCTTAAGATATTTTCCGAGTTTTCCTATTTTCACGCCAGGCAAATTCTGGAGTTGTGCCTTAATTAGGGCCATGGTCGCTTCCTTCCGGCTCCTAGCCCTTTCCTACCCCATCGTCGCTCTTCGTCGTTTCGGTGCGACGTAAATCAAATTGTAAGTTGTAAAAAAAAGACAATATGTCAACTTAAAAAGTGACAAAAGGAACACGAAGAACAAATATCCGTTGGAAGTGAACGACAATTATCCTAATACCGTCAGTTACTCAACATAACACGTTGCTTATTGGGGAGAGGAAATTCACTCACTCTCCATTCCACTTAACAGCTTTTCTTTGACTCATAGTCTCTAGAGATCTCATGACAAGTCTGGGCAGCCAAGCTCTTTGCAGAGTAACATTAATGAGAAAGGAAATGGTGCCATGGTCCCTAGCGGGTCTGCAAATTCCCGAGTCACGTACGGCATGTTTTATCGGAAGAGAGTCTACGCTCCTCACTTAGCTCCATCATGGAGACTAGTCGAAAAGCCATAGAAATCAGTACTGGAAGTGACATCTAACCTGCATCAAGTCCCCGAGTGACATAAAAACATTCATTTTTCGACGACGAGTTCTGAGCTGCAATTAAGAAAACAATAGTTCCCAGTGGTGTTCATTGTTTTTGCTTCACGGCTTGGACAGGAACAAAACAAGAAAGAAGTTTAGAATTACAGGAGATCTAATTAACTCACGTCATTTACGTGGTCAACGACATATGGCAGCAACAATAATAATAATAATAATCATTATCATAAACATTTACACTCATGAGCAACTGAATTATAAATTGCTGCCGTAGTTGGGAAATGGCTCTGTGCTCGGTTCGGCGAATGTAGAATGAGGGTGTGTCATGTAACAGCGAGGACAGTAGCGGCGACTAAGAGGGGCGAGGGGGGACAGTCGCCCACCCCCCTACTTTGTAGAGAAAACATTACATTTTTTTTCATTATAGTCGACTGAAAATAGGAATTATAAAAAAACAATTTGTGCACATTTTTAATTTTTAACAAAATTATTATCGAAAATACGCACAAAATGTCGTTCGTCCCGGCTAACCGATTTGTATAGCGCCACAGCAAGTAGAGGAGACTTCGCAAATGCTTTGAGGAAGGGTAACTGGGGTATATTTTTTACCAAGGTCGTGGACACAGATATGATTCACTTGCTTGCCGCGTGCATTCGTCCGTCTGGCAGTCTCTTTAGCATTGTCTGTTAGCTTCTTAGAGTGTAGTCAAATACTAAATGATTTTTAATTTTATAATCACGCCGCACTTCTATTTAATTGTAATATGTGTGTAATATTGTTTCCTTGGTGAAAGTTTTATTGTGTAGTATTGAATCAAAATCTCAAAAAATTATTATAGCCGCACTTAAAACTGTCAGGCTTTACGTCTCTGTCAAAATTCGCTCAAAGAGCATAAAAAACTTAGCATTTTTTGTTCAGTTTTGATGTGGATAATCCCCCCACCCCCCACCCGCTATATCCCTCAGCCCGGCTACTTTCTGTTGTCTGTATATTTTTTGCCCCCCGCCCCCATTTCTAATTCTCTATCGCCGCTACTGAGCGAGGAAGTCAGACTTCGTACAGGCTGTATAAGTAACAGTTGGCAACAGAATGGGCAAGATACGAGACCTCAGTGCATTTGATCACGGCCAGATTGTCGGGGCACCAGACGTAAGGACCACACCATCTCTGAGCTGTGCAGGCAAATGGGCTTTCCAAGGGTCACGTTATCAAGAGTGACCGTAAGTACGCGGATTCGGGCAAAACCACCGCCGTCAGGGTCAACTATCGTGTTGAACGACGCGTTGATGACAGGAGTGGACGTCGACAAGTTCGGATTGTAATAGCGGATATACGAGACACAATGCAGCAGATCTCTCGTCAACTGAATGCTGGACAAAGCAACAACGACATGTGAGCGGCCATACCATCCAGAACTACCTCCTCACCATGGGGAACAGAAGCAAGCTTTCCACGAGGGTATCTCGGTTCAACACGCATTACAAGGCACAGTGAATGACATGGGTAAAGAAACACCGCCATTTGACGTTCGAAGCATGGAAAAAGGCCTCCTGGACGAAGGAGTCGAAGTACCAGTTGGTGGACGCCGATGGCCGGGTACCAAAGAGTCGTCAAACATATGAGGCAATGGGTCACTCTTGTCAGCAGGGTACAGTTCAGGCCGGTGGTGGTGATATCCCTGTATGGGGACGGTTCGCGTGAGATGAAATGGGATCTCTGGTACATCTAAGAATGATCCTCATCGGTGAACGTTACAGAAACTTACTGAAGGTCATTTCACCGCTTTGTTCGTCTCCAGCACCCTGCAGCCGACATGTAGCCTATCTACATGCATCAGACCATCGCTCTCGAAATGTGGCTGACGGGTTTGAAGATGCTTGTCTGGTCCCGAAGGAGGCCCGATCTCAATCCCATCTGCTTTTTTTTGCTAGTTGTTTTACGTCGCACCGACACAGATAGGTCTTATGGCGACGATGGGACAGGAAAGGGCTAGGAATTGGAAGGAAGCGGCCGTGGCCTTAATTAAGGTACAGCCCCAGCATTTTCCTGGTGTGAAAATGGGAAACCACGGAAAACCACTTTCAGGGCTGCCGACGGTGGGGTTCGAACCTACTATCTCCCGAATACTGGATACTGGCCGCACTTAAGCGACTGCAGCTATCGAGCTCGGTAATCCCATCTGCGATATGTCAAGAGGGATGTGCGTGCTCTAGACACTGCTCCGACCAATCTCCATGGATTATGGCAGGCTGCTCAGTGATTATGAATCAGTATGGCACCCCAGCTCTTCCGGTATCTTGCAGACTCCATGCCACGCTGCACCGAGACCGTCATCAAGGCGAAAGGGAGTGTTACATACGAGGTACTATTAGTCAGGTATCTCCAATTCAATTGCTCATACATGTGTTATTATTATTATTATTATTATTATTATTATTATTACTATTATTATATACTGCCTGACAAAAAGATAGTACATAGAAACACGTATTGTGTGTGGACGTGCATTATCTTGTTGGAACACTGTCCTAGGGAGCTGTACTATAAGTGGTCTGTGACGTATCGCTGTGCCATCAAAGTCTGCCAAAGCACTATTATAGGTGACCTGAACGCATATCCTACACCATGATGACAGGGATTACGCCTATGTGTCTTTCCACAGCATGGGCAGGATCTGCCCTCTGCCCTCGACGCCACCAAACTTTCACACGATGTTCATTGGAGGTTATTGAGAAGCGGGACTCATCACTGAACAAGATGTGACGCCAGTCGTCCGCCGTCCTTGCCTGTCGGACAAGGCACCACTCCAAACGCATTGCCAACCAACACATGGGGCGGTAGGACCCCAATCCGGCGGATGCGAGTCGTCGAGACACTGTGCGAGAACTCACAGGATGTTGTAGAGTCTCCAGTACATTTTCACGGATGGCGGATGCCGACGTTATGGGATCCCGCAATGCTTGGCGCACCATACAACGGTCCTCCCTCGGGGTGGTGTTTCTTCGTCAACCCGAACCTGCATGACGTGAATGGGTGCCCTCACGTACCCACTGAGTTCAACATCGGGCCACATTCCTGAATGGTCCACATGCCTGGAACGATACGACCAACCAGCCTCATGCAGTTCCACAATGCGGCCTCTGTCAAAATGCTGTCAATTGGTGGATTGCCTGTCTAAAGAGTCTGAGAGGCATCGCGGGTGCTTCGTACTGTACGTAGTTCTCTCTGAACGTCTTGATTAACTGTCTGACTCGCATCAGTTGACTGGTAACAGCTTAACAAGAGGACGGTGCCATCACGCATGCACTTTGGTGGGCATTCTATTGAGAAGATGCTAGCATTAGGGCCTAGGAAACAAGGAACATACCCAGAAGGGAAGCGATGTGGACCGACGTTAGGGAGTTTTCCATCCCTAAATTCATTCGTCATTTATTCAAAGGTAAAAAAAAAAAAATATTTACAATATCATAACTGAAGTACCCTTTCAATAGTAAACCAATAAACTTCTATTGACCGGGCGAGTTGGCCGTGCGCGTAGAGGCGCGCGGCTGTGAGCTTGCATCCGGGAGATAGTAGGTTCGAATCCCACTATCGGCAGCCCTGAAGATGGTTTTCCGTGGTTACCCATTTTCACACCAGGCAAATGCTGGGGCTGTACCTTAATTAAGGCCACGGCCGCTTCCTTCCAACTCCTAGGCCTTTCCTATCCCATCGTCGCCATAAGACCTATCTGTGTCGGTGCGACGTAAAGCCCCTAGCAAAAAAAAAAAACTTCTATTGGCCTCGTACATACAAGAGAGAACAGAAGATCTATTACCCACAGGTAATAAAAAAGAAATACAAGTAGTACTAGAATGTAACATTAAAGAAATACATATTACGAAAAAGACACGGCCTTCAACTGGCCATAGGCCCCTGGGCTACGAACCCGGCACATCCACACACAGCACAGCACACACAGAAGCACAGCTCTAACCCAATTACACACCCATTCGCGGCCACAAGCATTAACCTTTCACTCAATATATACACATGCAACATTCACTCACGACTTATGCTCCGATGTTCGCAGCCCAGCAGCCTCGGGTTCGAAAGGAACCCCGAAGTAGATGTTCTGGTAGAGCGACAAACAAATAATGAGACTAACGCTGGACACAACCAACCACCAAGACTACACTTGAGAAGGGAAGGGGAAGGAACAGGAGGGGAAACAACCAATGTTGAAACAGAAAATACACTCAACTCACAGCGCAGGCGCACTTCAAGTGTCTGTAAGAGTCTTTAGAGCGTAATTAGAAGTTTCTCGTTATACAATTTTTAAATACATGAAAAACATCTGTGATACTACACATTACAGATCCTTGTAAATCTACTCATTTGCTCACACATTAATGGTATGCATGTATATCGAAATGGGATAATATTGGACCAATCTTTCTGGGTGCTTAACTTGTTTGTCAAGTAGTGTATTAATATAATAATCATAATATAAAATAATATATACCAGATGGCCCACCAGCGCCGTACTTTCTACGTATACTGTAAGTGTCCCGCATGCACTTATCCTAGTCATAAAAACGCACACACGCGATGCTGTCAATTGTGTACACTGTTTTATTTACAAACGGTATACACATCAATAACTGCACATCAAATGAACCACCATCTTGAATTCAAACTCTCGACTGTCACATTAGAATACCAACCAACCACGGAACACCATCAATACAACACAACTACCCCAACGGAACCACCCAAACACGAGTTCACATATTTAACTCGACTAACGACTTTCACTAACGACTCAACTCAACCAACACCACCTAGATAATAAGGCCTCACAACTGTTCGGCATGTCTACCGTGACGTCACTACCGGGAGGCAAACTTGAACCTTCTCAGTGTTAAGAAAGCAATGAGTGTGGCAACGTGTTGGTGCAATTATGTAGAAGTGTTTTAATTATTTTAATTGTACCAGTTGCGAATCGTTGTGTACAATGGTGCTAAAGTGTTGTGTGCCCAACTGCAAGGGAAATTACGATAATGATAACAAAGTCCATGTGTTTAAGTTCCCGAAAGATGAGGTTATGCAGCAGATATGGTTACGTGCAATTCCAAGACAAGATTACAGAGTTACTAAATACTCGGTGGTGAGTAACTGTTACTTTTACATTCTCACATAATCATAATGCACATAGGCGTATTAGGTATTAAACTACACGCAGCAACTGGTGATATGTAGGTATGTTTACTCTCGTAAGATATGAGGTTATGTTAGCTTACAATCAAGGGATACATTATTATTATTATTATTATTATTATTATTACCCAAATTAGATTTATTATACACATTAAACTACATGCCTACATATGTAGGCCTATTCACTCTGTAAATGCATGAAGTTGGCTCACAGTGGTATCTTATTTTATAGGTATGCCACAGACATTTCAAAGCCAGTGATGTCTTGTGGGAAGTAACTGCTACTGATTCAAAGACAGGAAAAACTTTAACTGCTCCTCTTCCAAGTCCACGACTGTCAGAGAATGCACCCCCCTGTATCTTTCCCAACTGTCCATCATATTTATCTTCACATTCTACCAGTTCAAGAGAAGAACCGGACAAAAAGAGAAGTAGAATAGAGAGGGAATCAATAAACAGAGCAATTGAAGATAGTATCAACAGTCATGCCTCATACACAGACAGAATTTCAGTCCACAATCGAACACAACTGAAAAGTAAAATAAACATGTTGATGTTACCTGATGGTTGGTGTACTGTTGTGAAGGAAATGCAAGTAATTTTAAAGCAACCACATTGCATAGCATATATAATAATTGAAGAGGACATGACCTCAAAAGTGTATTCTAAAGGGGTTTTATTGCAGTGTAAATTTTCTAATGTAGACAAAATTACCAACACAAATGAAGTACATTCTTTAGTTACAAAATTCCATAGGTACATTACAGGGAATGAGTGTAACAGTGTGCAGAAAGATACAACAAATAAGTTAATTCTAGGCCTAGTGGGTGAATTGATCACTGAGGAAGATGATCCCACGTTTAATTTAATAAAATCACAGTTAAAACTTTCCTTAGTTCCTAAACACAAAAGGGAGTATGATAATGATTTTCTTGTTATTTGTTCAATCTTCCAACTGATTTCTCCTCATGCTTACAAATTTATGAGACATAGAAGTAATTTAATTTTGCCACATGTTAATACTTTGAAAAGAGTATGTTCCAGTCTGAATGGTAGCCCAATATTAGAACAGAACCCTACATATTTTCTGGAATATATAAAACAGAAAGTTCAAGGTTTTCAACAGAACGACAAATTTGTAACATTGATGGTAGATGAAATTCACATTTAAACCATTGTAGGCTCATGTGCTAACACTACCAATGTTGCTACATCAGCACATGTATTTATGATTCAGAGCATTTTATCATCAAAGAAGGAAGTAGTTCATATTCTCCCTGTGTCCAAGTTAACAGGTGATGATTTACACAGTATCATGTCAAAGGTTATTGTTGGTTTGGAATCTATGGGATTTAATCTTCTGGCTGTTGTGACCGATAATAATGCTCTCAACACCAAAGCAATGTCAAAATTTTCAAATCCACCTCAACTTAAAACTGAGTATTGTAATCCTGGAAATCCTAACAAGTCTCTTTTTTATCTCATTGACACTGTGCATTTATTTAAATGCATCAGAAATAATTGGCTCAGCCAGAAAACTAATGGTTTGGAATTTGTGTATCCTGACTTTGATGATTTTTCTAAAGTTAAAGTTGCATCTTTCAAAGCTATAAGGGACTTGTTTGAGGCTGAAGGGAATGACCTTGTAAAGCATGGGTATGGTTTGACTGTCAAAGCTCTATGGCCTTCAAGTTTTGAAAGACAAAATGTGAAATATGTGTGTCAGTTGCTTAATGACCATATAGTAAATGCTTTACTAGTTGTAGGAGAAAAGCACAATTTAACATCATATGAGGGCACAGCTGAATTTGTAAAAGTAATCACTACCTGGTGGCAGATTGTTAATGTAAAGACCCCTTTCAAAGGTGTAAGACTTAATGATAAATTTCAACAGCCTCTCACCAACAAACCTGGTGATGAACGGAAGGGTTTTTTAATGAAGTTTGTTCAGTGGTTAGATCACTGGGATAATCTAGGTCTGAAATGTGGCAAATTGTCTAGTCAAACGCATAGGGCTCTTACTCAAACAACTCACTGCCTTATACAGCTAACAGAGTTTTGTTCTGAAGTACTGAAATGGTCATATTTTCTTCCTGGAAAGTTTCAGACAGATGCATTAGAGGCACGATTTGGTGAATACAGGCAACTTGCAGGTGGCCAATACCATGTTTCTGTTCGACAGGTGTTTGAAATTGAGAAAAAAATAAGAATCTTGAATTCAATTGAACTTCCCATTTCTAATGGTAGGAAAATTGTTGTAAATGATATTGTTGATGAAGATATACTGTTAGATCATGATTATTGTGCAGTTTCCTCATTTCAAACATTTACAGGCGAGCTCAATGTAACAGACTCAGAACTTGACAGCACATCTGGTGCTGCAAGTGTTTTAACATACATAGCAGGTTATTGTTGTCATTCTCTTCTCAAGAAATTAAATTGTAATTACTGTGCAGATTTCTTAGTTTTGAAAGATGTTAACCTGTTAGAAACAGTCATCATAATGTTATTGACAGCCTCAATAGGGGCAATTTGAAATATCCTGCAGAAACAGCTGTACACTTAGTTACATACACATATGTCATCATAAAAAAGATGTTGAGGCCAGAAAGTGAGAGAAAATTCCTTAGCTTAAATAACCATAAGAAGTATGTAAGTGATGTGACCCTGCAAATTGTTCTCTCAGCTGATGAATGTATAGATGACAGGAATGAATGTACGGAGCACACTTCAGAATATTTGTATTACAACATTATTTGGAAGTGTACAACTATTCTAATAAATAACTACTGCAGGAACAAAACTAATGAATCCACAAAATATTGTACAAATTCAAGAAAGTCTGTAATTTTCTCAAAATAGGTGTGTACAGTACTCATGTAATAGGCAAAAGTATCGAAGTCATTTTGCATTACTAGCATGCTTGATATATGATGATATATATCTTATTAACTTTAATGCCAATATGTTATAATTTGGACCTAGGCCTACCTACAGACCAGGTGAATGTTATGCTCCTCTTCCTTAATATTATGAACTCAGTGTCTTTCTAAATTTTCCCAAAATGGAAGTTTGTAAATAAATGTGAAGTTAGTGTATCATATTTTTGTAGTACAGTCTAAATGTTAGGCCTAAACTAATTATATGCATTCTCTTTTTATTTTAAAATCAGTTACTGTCTATTCAGTGCCTATGCCAATTGAAATATGTTTGTGAATTTCAGTTCTGTGTCAGCCTGGAGTAAGTTAACATTGTAAATGCTGCCGTGATTTAAAACAGTGTGTTGTTTATCTTTAATGACAGTCTCTCTAAGATACGGTAATAACGGCAATATAATTCAATGTCCTCTAAAATTTAAACTTTATTTGTTGGTAAATAAGTTATTCCACAAGCTAAAAGCATTAAAATCATGTTTGTGTGTGACCATGCTTTGCGTTTCTTTGGATTGCGATCGCCTCCGTAGCGTGACGTCACAGCGCTGCTGTGAGGCCTTATTATCTAGGAGGTGTTGACTCAACTCAACTCAACTCTACCCTTTTATATACTTTGCCTGCCCAGGCTTCTAGAAAAGTATGATACAACATGCTTTCTCGTATCTTCACGAGTCTACAATAACCTATGTGCAAATGAATAGAACATTCTGTAAAACTCGAGTGACAAAGGTGCATTGTTCTAGACTATTACCCTGTGTTGCACAATATTACATTGGATTTATACATCATATTTACAGGTAATAATAAATTAGATATTATTAATTACGTGTTCTTACATTAAATAAAGTCGTATTAATAATCATACAGCAGAAGTATCATGACATAACCTCACATCTTCTCTTACACAAAGGCAAATCATACAACACAAAAATAATAAATGATACGAGCACGATTTATACCAAATAAAGCCCGTACTGACAACCTGTCGTACATAACTACGTAGATAATGATAATAATAGACGTAAACAACTTCATAGCCACACCGCAAAGTAATAATAATAATAATAATAATAATAATAATAATAATAATAATAATACCCGTGTGGGGATTTACCGGTTACTTCCATCGGGCGCGTCCCATTGGAATTGGGGAAGCTCGCAGGCTCTGCCGCCAGCAGAGTCAGAGGGTAGTAGGGAAATAAAATACCACCGTGAAAAAGACTGGTCCCTTGCCAGGGTTACGGCGAAGACTGGTAAATGACCAGGAGCCAGAAAACATCTTGAGGCAACCTCTAGGGCTAACAACCCTAGTTGTAAAAGGATGGGTACCCGTCCAAAGCAAAGTCAAAAAACATGATGGCACAACATTTCAAGAAACATACTCCAGGGGGTAAATCTTCGGATAAATCCCTCGTCGTGAACGCCACGCCGCACGAGTCTCGTACGGATTCTGGGGGAGACTCGACATCATTCAAGAGACGAGTCGGAGCGTCTCGGTGTACCCCGAAGAGTCGAAAACTCAGGCCAAAATCTAAAACCTTTCTAGCAACCTTCAGCATAAATTCACTTACACAAACCGGCAAGCTGAAAACCCTCACCAAAGCTCTTCACGAAAATCAGATATCCATAATGGCCCTACAGGCTACCGATTTTTCAAGAGCAAAGCGCAAAGAGGAATCCTCAATGGAGCTGTGATGCTTGGAACCGCGTTTGCTGTTAGAACCAAGATCCTTCAATCGGTTGTAAATTCCGAACCTGTGAATGACAGATTGTCTATACACACAATTGAATGCGCGAACAAAACCTACGCCCTAGTTAACGCACATGCTCCTACAAACGATAAGAACAAGTCTGAACCAGACGAAGTTGATAATTTCTGGGACCTACAGGATAAAAAATTAAACAAAATCCCCAAACACCATGTCAAGCTTCTTTTGGGTGACTTCAATGCCCAACTAGGTCGTGAACAGAAGTACAAGAAAGTTATAGGAAATTACCCTGCTCACAAAAGAACCAATCCCAACGGCAAAAGACTGGTGTCCATTTGCGAAAATCACAACCTGCAGGTCATGTCGACCTACTTTCGCCATCTACCCAGAAAGCAAATGACTTGACATTCTCCCGTCCAAGCTCTCGGAGTGTTCCAAATTGATCATGTTGCAATCTCCACGAGAAACAGCCCTGAGATTATGAATGTTAAGGTAAAGAAATGCATCAATGTGGCCTCAGATCATTATATGTCTCTTATCAAATTCAAACCAATTCCCGCAAACACAAGGAAGACAACCAAACAGATCACACGCTTCGACAATGATAAACTTCGGCAAAGGGTCGAGGAGTTCCAGAAGAAGGCTAGACCAAATGACTGTGACTTTAACAACGCCAAAAGTCTCCTTGTTGAGGCCGCCAAAGACGTTGCAGAAATCAAGAGAAGCAAAAAGCATGCCTGGTGGAATGGTACCTGCGAATCAGTCCTCCAAGAAAGACTCAATGCGTGCAAACAGTACTACTCTACGAAATCAGAAAATGATTGGGAAACCTACAAAACCCAACGTGCCCAAGCAGCTAGGGTGTTCAGAACTGAGAAACGTAAATACGAAAAATCTCTCATTGAAAAGATAGAACAAAACTTTAGGAAGAATGAAAGCAGAGGGTACTACAGAGCCTTCAAACGCAAACTCACTGGCTATAAACCACCATCTCTATGCTTTGAGCGAAAGGACGGCTCACTGGCGACGTCAAATGAAGAAAATTGCAGCATTCTGGCAGATTACTTCAAGAGTTTACTTAATTGCTCTAAACCGCAAAGCGCCATTGAGACCAAGGAATCCCTACTCAGGTACCCAGATTCCAGACCACCCGACAGAGATGAAATCAAGCGTCACATTGCCCGTTTCAAAAATAACAAAGCGCCGGGGGAAGACTCAGTAGTAGCAGAACTATGGAAATATGCCCCAGGGGAATCACTTGATATCTTGCAAAAGCAAATAGAAGAAATTTGGAACAAGGAGACCCTACCCGAAGATTGGAAAATAGCTTTGATCCATCCATTACACAAAAAAGGCAGCATGAAGAACATCAACAACTACAGAGGAATATCTTTGCTACCCGTGACTTACAAAATTCTATCACTTGCCATTCTGGAGCGTTTGGAAGCACAAGTCGAACATCAAATAGGTGAATACAAAGGAGGGTTCAGAAAAGGTCGCTCAACAGCTGAACAGATCCAAAATCTCAAAACGATCATCAGATATTGTACACTAAGGTCCAAAAAGTATGTGTCTGTCTTTGTGGACTTTAAGAAAGTGTACGACTCCATTGACCGGGAAGTCCTGCTAAACATCTTAAATGAATTTGGTGTTGATTTGAAACTGCTGGCATTAATTAGAGCCACCCTGACCGATACAAAATCCAAGGTGAATTTCCACGGATGTCTCTCGCATTCCTTTGGCATCAAAACAGGAGTCCGACAAGGTGATGGGCTATCCCCGATACTCTTCAACTGTGTTCTTGAAAAGATCATTAGAACCTGGCGGGTGAGATTACAGGCAACTAACTACAGTCCATTGAGAATAGGAACCAAATCCAAGGGGATCGCAACAGACTGCTTAGCATTTGCCGATGATATTGCTGTTCTCTCAAACGACATAGAAACCGCTAGAGTTCAAGTTGAAATTTTAAAGGAAATTGCCGAACAAACTGGTTTGCACATATCGTTTGAGAAAACAGAAATAATGACAAACATCAAAGAGTCTCCACCAAAACTCCATACAAAATACGGGGACATCACCCGAGTAGACAAATTCAAATACCTGGGTGAGATCATCATGAAAAATGGCCTGGACAAAGAAGCACTTCAGGAGCGAGTACGCAAACTGGAAATAGCCTACCAAACATCCCGCATAATCTACAACAAAAAATGCCTTTCCCAAAACACCTAGATACGTCACTATGAAACAGTTCTGAAGCCAGTAGTTCTATATGCAGCCGAAACCCTGTCTCTAAATGCCAACAAAGGACTTCTTGAAGAACTGGAGAAAAGAGAACGCAAAATTGTGAGAGGAATCTTGGGATCAAAGTACAGAAATGGAATCCATCAAAAGAGATCCAACAAGGAAGTCTACGGCAAAATAGAGAAAATTACCGACACAATCAGAAAAAGACGGGCACGATTTTACCGTCATCTGAAAAGAATGGACGGAAGAAAGTTAACTAAAGAAATCTTTCACTTTTTTTATTCAAACCCCAAAACCACAATTCCCTGGTTTAGAAATACCAAAGAAGACCTGCAAATGCTACATATCTCAGCTGAAGACGCCCTTAACAGAGATATCTTCCGCAAGAAAATATTGACGAACGGGCTAAACCGAGACGAGCAACCGAAGAGAAGAAACGGTGCCCCTTGGACAGAGGAGCGTAAGCAGGCCCACTCACAAAGAATGAGGGAAATTTGGCCTCTAAAGAAGGCCAAGTTCAGTGTCAAATGCAACAAGACTTAACGTGGTCCTTGATGGCCCCAGCGAATTATATAATAATAATAATAATAATAATAATAATAATAATAATACCGGGCGAGTTGGCCGTGTGTGTATAGGCGCGCGGCTGTGAGCTTGCATCCGGGAGATAGTAGGTTCGAATCCCACTATCGGCAGCCCTGAAAATGGTTTTCCGTGGTTTCCCATTTTCACACCAGGCAAATGCTGGGGCTGTACCTTAATTAAGGCCACGGCCGCTTCCTTCCAACTCCTAGGCCTTTCCTGTCTCATCGTCGCCATACGACCTATCTGTGTCGGTGCGATGTAAAGCCCCTAGCAAATAATAATAATAATAATAATAATAATAATAATAATAATAATAATAATAATAATAATAATACCTACTAATCAAGCTCGATATTTTCACTATTTACGCATGGGTTTAGGGAATTGTTTCCAAGTTATACCAGTCCATTACACACTTGCATCACACTAATGATGAACGGGATGTCTAGTAACTGATTTTCACAGGGGCACCACTGACTCAGGCAGGTTACGTCAACACACGAAGAGATAAAAACCGGACTACCGCCTGCTGCATGTTCCTCAGCACCACCAGTCTATGCGCCCCCTTGCGTTAGCGAACGCTAGTAGTAACCTGGCATTTGGTACAGCAGTACTATAATTGCTCTCAACATATCACCAATGGCTGGTGTATTTATCAACGACGAATATGAAAATCCACAGCCTGTTTCCAGACATTTGACCGCGTCAGAAATGGAATGAATGAAGTCCCCCATCTAGTGGCGAGGATAGGAATTGTGCCGGC
Source organism: Anabrus simplex (assembly GCF_040414725.1). Lineage (NCBI taxonomy): Eukaryota > Metazoa > Arthropoda > Insecta > Orthoptera > Tettigoniidae > Anabrus > Anabrus simplex. Next base: position 227,128,771 of record NC_090265.1, read on the forward strand.
TGCCGAAGCCTGTCGCACTCCCCTAGGGCAATGATTAAAGAATGACAGATGAAATGAAATGATATTGGAGAGTGTTGCTGGATTAATTATGACAGGGAAAACCGGAGTACCCGGAGAAAAACTTGCCCCGCTTCCGCTTTGTCCAGTACAAATCTCACATGGAGTGACCGGGATGTGAATCACAGAACCCAGCGGTGAGAGGCCGCCGCGCTGCCGCCTGAGCCACGGAGGCTCTAACGATGAGTATACGGACATAATTTTATAATCTATGGAGAATTGGTCCGAATGCAGCCGAAGCTCTCAGACGGTATGTGCAGAAGTTTCCAGATAACCACCTGCCTTCTATACATGTATTTTGCCGAACAGAGTTGCAGTTAATAGCAAATGGATCGTACAAAGCACATACCATATACAAACAAGTCTTTGGTGGAGTGGAATGTCTGTACGTGCATAAATCAATGAGTTATTAAACTTTAATTTCTGCGTCTTTGGCGTATTTACATATGTACTCTGTTACAGAATAAATGACTGCTATTTGTTTTACACCCGCGCCGAGCTCGATAGCTGCAGTCACTTAAGTACGGCCAGTATCCAGTATTCGGGAGATAGTGGGTTCGAACCCCACTGCCAGCAACCCTGAAAGTGGTTTTCCGTGGTTTCCCATTTTCACACCAGGCGCATGCTGGGGCTGTACCTTAATTAAGACCACGGCCACTACTTTCCCACTCCTAGCCCTTTCCTGTCTCATTGTCGCCACAAGACCTATCTGTGTCGGTAGGACGCAAAACAACTTCTGTTTTACACCCGAAATAAAGCACGTTGTAGCGCTCCTTTGTGAACCAGCGATCAGGCATCCCATTCATCGTAAGTGCATACAGGGCACGTATACGTAGAAAGTAGGGGACTGGAGGACCAACTGATATGTATATATAATATATATATTTAATATTATAATAATATATTATTATCCTAACATCACAGATACACGCAAACGTACGTAGTCCCTCCAATAGAAATGGCGTCAGATACGACAACCGGCAGTAAAACTGGGTCAAACCCACACAAAGTGTTGACGCCAAGAAATTGGGGAAAAGGCCAGAAGAAGGAAGTTCAGATGAGCAGAATAATTTGAACCACTGAAACTCTGCAACTTTCCTTGAAAATAAGTATAGTACCCCAATTCTGTGCAGAGGAAAGCAACATTTTATTTTAGGTTTTCGAAAGCATTATTTTATTGTTCTTCTGGATATTATACTGGAGTTTCTAAGAAGTAAGTTTCTAGGTGTAACGAACTTCTGTAGCCTGGTCGAAGCTCGAGTTATTTAACGACCCTCCGTAGCAGCGAAGCTCCATGAAGAAAGTAGTAATTGCCTTCGTACTAGCAGACGCCGCGCGGTACAGAACAGTGTTTCTCAACCGTCGGGACCTCGCATCAGTTATACCAAGCCGCGAGATATTCTACTGGAATCTGTCATTTTATTCTAGGCATTTCACGAATACATATTTTATAGAGGCGATATTCGTACAATAATAATGTTTATGTCTGAAATGAAAAGCCTGCATCCAGGTCGACTCTAAATTCTAAATACCATCTATGTAGCAAATTTCAGTGACTAAGCCACTTAGTTTTGAATGATCTGGAATTTTCAGACACCGAGCTCGATAGCTGCAGTCGCTTAAGTGCGGCCAGTATCCAGTAATCGGGAGATAGTGGGTTCGAGTCCCACTGTCGGCAGCCCTGAAAATGGTTTTCCGTGGTTTCCCATTTTCACACCAGGCAAATTCCGGGGCTGTACCTTAATTAAGGCCACGGCCGCTTCCTTCCAATTCCTAGGCCTTTCCTATCCCATCGTCGCCATAAGACATATCTGTGTCGGTGCGACGTAAAGCAAATAGAAAAAAATTCAGACAGAAATATTTCAACGTTCAGAAAAAGGAATACCACTGTTTATGGCTAAAATTGTCTACAAGTCGATTATAACAACTGAGGACGAATCATTCATTCTCAAACCTGAACGAAATAACATATGTGTTGTAGATGTCAGTGACCGCTTATCTAGGAAATGTAAGCAAAATCGTTTCACTTACATTGAAGATTAAGTCAGTCTGTATCCGGTTCTCGATACTGAACAGTCATAATGGAGGCACATGCTTCCCCTAGTGCACCGTCACTGCATTGTCCTACATAGGGGGCTTGCAGTGGTGTCTCAACGGCGCATTAGCGCCAGCGTCTTGGAAATGTGTAGCAATCCAACTGATGAGCCCACTGCTGCACTGGGGCGAAACGCTGGTTATTTCAGGATTGAAAAAGCCTAAAAGAGTCATAATGAATACTGTCTTTTGGCAAATTCGTATTACAGAGTGCAAGTCCTTGTTTCAAAACCCGAGTGTCGTGATTTTTAAAAGCAATACGCGCAAAGATTTAAATGTCAATATGAATAAAATACAAGGGACTTTAGTTAATTGCGGTAGTAAGAAATGTCGTACTGAAGGCGTTTGCGATCCAACAACTAGTGATTCATCTACCTCAAGTCCATAGAGCTATATCGGGGATAAGCGAAAGGAAGGGAAAATATATCAGCACATAGAAGAGAAGTCTGCGTTCACTCGTGAGTACATAAACAGCAACTTAAACATTTGGTTTCATACAAATTCCTGATACTGACCAATTGCCAGAAACAACTTGTGCAACTATTCTGAGAAATTAATCTATGAAGCTTATCGCAATTTTTCCGGCATTTCAACACAAAACATTCCGATTTAGTTAATAAACATTAAATTCTTCACGGGAAAAAGGGATCCAAACAAATAGAAAACAAAAATATTTTCCAAGTCTCAATCACGGCATCCTGTTTAATATAATTGAAGACAGTGAAATGTAAAATGCCGTATCCCATTAACGAAGAAGCCTTCTTTGATCGTTACTTGTAATGAAGTATTCGACCAAGCAGCGGCAAGTAAAATAGAAGGTATTCCACTATCGAATGAACATTTTTGAAAAGTGGATGTCTGATATGGTCAAAGATATAGAAACGCAATCCATTGTAAAAATTAAAGAAAACGATTTCATTACAACAAGATGGATCCACAGACATCCAGAAGAACAACATTTTACTTACAAACGTGCGATATATTGACTATGATCAGAGTGAATGAAGGAAAACAGTGTAAATGTATCTGAATTACTTACACAAACTACCAGTAATTAAATTTCGAAGTTATAAATACAGTAGTTTCACTGAAGACCTAGGACTGGAATGGAAAAAGTGCATTGGAGTTTGTGACGACGACGTTGCCTGTTATACAGGAAGGAATTCAGGTCTAGTTACTACAATTCAGAATATAATGGACTACAAACTAACTTCATTCATATATAAAACTTTTCCTGCAAAAACTGGCACTTGAACTTAATGAAGTCTTGGCTCAATCTGTTAAAATCTATACTAATATTATAAAGAGGAAAATTTTGTTTGTTTGTAACGGATAGACTCAAAAACTACTGAACCGATTTTTAAAATGTCTTCACCTATAGAAAGCTACATTGCCATTGAGTAACATGGGCTGTATTTTATTTTCAAAACAAATTTAGGCGGGGGGCACGGGGGGAGATATAAACACAATAGGCTAATATAGGCAAAAAATCGAATTTGTCGTATTAGGACGAGACAAAGCTCAATTTAATCCTCTTGAAGCAAAGCACAAAACTCGGTTAGCCCTACGAGTCCGAAAACCATGTTTTAAGGCCCTAAAACCAACCGTTACGGAGATATTGGCACCAGACTAACCCTGTTCTAAGAATCGGATAAAAGAAATGAACTGCCGTAACCATGGGAACATCAGCTCCAGGATTCTAGAGCAGCGAGATTATGCATGTACGTTTGAGCATAGCTGCCAACCAAAATTGGTACACATAAGACTTACTATCTGGAAAAAATATACTGTTGTGTAAGGCACTCATAGGATTCCTTTGGGCGGGGATGGGAAGGGGGGTGAAGTATAAAAATCTTACTACTGTATATATAAAATGTGTGTGTGTGTGTGTGTGTGTGTGTGTGTGTGTGTGTGTGTGTGTGTGTGTGTGTGTGTGTGTGTGTGTGTGTGTAATACACATCTCCTAAACCACTGGAGCAATTTCAACCCAACTTGGTACACGTATTACTTACTATCGGGAGACGAGCACTGTGGGAGTAAGCCATCCCTAGCGCACTTAAGGAAGGGGGGTCAGGGGGGTTAGTTATAATAATAATCGAGAATAGTGTCGAATTCATAGTTTTCGGGGTCGCTGAGTTGAAAAATAATACTCCAGTTTTTTTTAAGTCCAAGTTCAGCCCCCTTTTACATGGGGAGCGAAGGGGGGGGGTGAGATATAGAAATAATTAAAAACAGTTTCGAATCCATAGATTTCAGGGTCTCTGAGATTAATAGTAATACTCCAGATTTTTTATAAGTCCAAGTGGGGTGCGATGGGGATGAGATATAAAAATAATCGAAAAACTATACATAAAAATCTTATTTTCATCTTACTATATATAAAAATGGATCTATGTGTGTGTGTATGTGTGGGTGTGTAAATGACATCTCCTCCTAACCCACTGGAGCCATTTCACCAAACTTGGTACACTTATCAATTAGTAAAAGGAGACAAACCGCGTGGGGGTAAGACACCCCTAGTACCCTTATGGGCAGGGGGCGAGGGGGGTGGTATAAAAATAATCTAGAATAGTATCGAATCCATAGTTTTCGTGGTCACTGAAATGAATAGTGACACTCCGAATTTTTAAAGTTCATGTTCAGCCCGCTTTGGAGTGAGGGTGATGGGAGGGGGGAGTGAGATATAAAAATAATCGAAAACAGTGTAGAATCTAAAATTTTCGGGGTCACTGAGATGAATATAGTTATCACTTATTAATTTTTGACAGGATCAAATACTTCCCAGTCGATTCGAGCTTCCATAAGGACGAAGTTTTACTCGAAAATTAAATAATTTAAAACTTGAAATCAAACACATCTAAGTAATTCTAAAACTACATAATAGATCGTAACATATCAATCTGCAAACCAAAAAGGAATTCTATAAAAATTCACTTCACACATAACGAACTGGTAATGCAAATCTTAAAAGGTAAATATTCAGAAACTATCCGGGCAACGCCAGGTACTACAGATAGTTATTAAATATATATAAGGACGGGTGCTTTAAATACACTCATGTTCATAAAAATCAGAACACCTTGAAAGACTAGAGATAGGAAGTTCATATTCACAGGACATATGCATTAGTATGTTCTGAAGAAATGATTAGCATTTGTACCATGTCGGCCCTCACTTTCAATGCCCACATCGATATCTCGGCGCACCACCACTGATTTGTAAAATGTGTCCGCGGCTCTCGTTGTCGCCATAAACCGAAGGTAATGGATCAGTGTGACTTGAGCAGACGTACGCGAGAACCGTACCATCAAATGAGTTTGAAAGAGAGTGCATTATTGGCATGAGAGAACGTGATGCAACCATCCGGAAAATTGCTGCTCGTGAGGGGCGAAGTGTGTCGACAGTGCAACGGTTGTGTACAGAATGATTCACAGAAGGCCGTAGAACGACGAGATAGGTCTGGACGCACCACCCAGACCACCCCCCCCGAGAAGATCGACACCTCATTCGAATGGCATTGCAGGACAGATGTGCGGTCTCTTCGGCTCTGGCGCAACAGGGAGACACTGGAACACATCGTACACTATCAGGAGTGAGAGTCCGTCACCGTTTATTACGGTCTGGGTTACCGGTGCGACCTCCACTTCTCCACCTACCTTTCACTAATGTGCATAAACATGCTAGACTGCAATGATGTATCGAACGACATCACTGGGGACAGGAATGCCAGCAGATTGTGTTTTCGGACGAATCGAGGTTCTGTTTGTTTGAAAATGATGGCCGCATTTTGGTTCGCCGCAGACAAGGGGAGAGGCATCACATTGATTGCATTCGCACAAGACATACAGCGCCAACTCAAGGCCTTATGGCGTGGGGTGCTATTGGGTACAACCACAGATCACAGCTGGTGCGTGTCCAGGGCACTGTGACCAGTTTGACCTATGTGAATGACATCCTGCGACCCGTTGCCATACCCTTTCTTCACGACACCCCAGACGCCATATTTCAGCAGGACAATGCGCGACCACATGTTGCTGCACGAACACGAGCCTTCTTGTTGCCACAGAATGTCAGACTGTTGCCCTGGCCCGCCCGATCACCGGACTTGTTACCAATCGAAAATGTGTGGGATATGGTGAAACGACGGGTGCAGCGCTGTGACATAATGCCAATCACCAAGATGAACTGTGGAACCAGGTGAATACAGAATGGATGGCTATACCCCAGGACGCCATTCACGCCGTATATGCGTCGATGACATCACGCATGGAACAAGTTATCAGTGCCCACGGAAGGCCCAGTGCCTACTAGGCAACAGGACATATGCTGAACCTAGGTGACTGAAATGCTAATCGTTTCTGAAGAGCATACTAATGAACATGTCCTGTGAATATGGACTTACTATCTCTAGTCTTTCAACGTGTTCTGTTTTTTTATGAACATGAATTTATAAGAGTGCTAAAAGACTTCGATTATCAAAATCTTTCCAGTTTGGAAATTCACTGGCTATCCTGTGGTAAAGTTTTGAATAGGTTACGCGAACTCTGAAATGAAGTTGAGCTGTTTCTAACTGATAAGAAAAGTGACCTATCCCATTATTTCCAGGATATGAAATCAACGAGTTTAATTTAAAAATTCAAGGTCCAGGTACAATAATATTTAATACTCGGAACAAAATCCAATCATTCAGGAAGAAACTCAAGTTCTGTCTTAGCATAGTCGCAGAAGGGGACTATTGTTATATGATCATGTGACTGTCAGCTTTCGTGAAGCCCCCTTTGGTATTTCGTTGGAAGGTATTAATGAGTCAGGCCGGGGAGCAACCGGCTGGCCAGCGGGCATGTAACAGCCTAGCTTCTATTGTCTTTGCCTGGTGTCTTCCGTGAAGTTTCTGGAAGGTGAAACTAGAATACTCGTATTCTAGAACTTCATCACCAGATATATAAAAGTAGGCTCGCCTCGAAGAATGGTTGTAGTGTTGTGCTGTTGTCGTGTTGAGTAGTCACTTACGAGTCGTGAGCTGAGAGTTCAGTGTGTGGAGCGGTCACGTGAATTGACTGTGTGAGTTATCAGTCTTGTCTGGAGTCGAGCCAACTGTACAGCTGTCATGCGTCGTAACAGCCAACGGACGTGCGTTCACACTTGACTGCCTGGAACCGCTGCGTAAATTGACTGTGGTGCGTACGAAGCGAACTGAAAGTTAAAACCTGTCATTAAAGACTACAGACGATCGCCGTTCGAGGTAAACACTGCCAGCCGAATACCCACTGTGAGGAGAAGAGATTGTTGGTAATAGCCAGTAATTATTAAAGTTTTATTATTCATTGTCAGTACAATTTTGCGCGCGCGCGCGCGCGCGCGTGTGTGTGTGTGTGTGTTAATTAGGTTATCCTCGATTAGCTCAATAAAACAGCCAGTGTATTGTATTTATAACATTATGAAATACTTCAGTCTTACTCAAATTGTATTATAGAAGCAGACGCTTTGAATTTACAGGATTCAGTCCTAGATATCACTGCATCCCACTTGAGTCTGCTGTAATCCTTTAAACAAGTGCTATCCTTCGGTTACAATTCATGTGGATTGTGAATTCTTTTGTTGAAGACAAAGAAGCGGCACTTTCCTATGAATTCCTATGAATTTCCTTTCTGAATTATCATCAGACAAAGACTGAAAAGTACCTTTAAATCCATGAGCAATTAATTAATATTAATTAATATTAATTAATATTCAAATTTACATGAAATAGCACTCAGATTTCTTCTTGGATTTCCACAGGACATCTTTGAGACTGCATTTTCTGGAATGATTGTGTTTAAAACGAAACAGAGGAATCGCTTGCAGCTTTCTGTCTTCGTTCGGCTGTCACTACAATTCATCGCAACATTAACCAAATAACGGATAGAATACACTAACAAAAGTCTCACTAGCTTCGCTAATACCTTAAAAATCTCCAGGTGTATATAAAAAAAAATATTATCCAGTATTCGGGAGATAGTAGGTTCGAACCACACGGTCGGCAGCTCTGAAGATGGTTGTCCGTGGTTTCCCATTTTCACACCAGGCAAATGCTGGGGCTGTACCTTAATTAAGGCCACGGCCGCTTCCTTCCCATTCCTAGGCCTTTCCTGTCCCATCGTCGCCATAAGACCTATCTGTGTCGGCGCGACGTAAAGCAACTAGCAAAAAAATTTAACTTTTTTCAATAACTTATCATTGTTACTGAGTTCGTGTGCAACTTTTTAAAATTTATAATATTAATTTGTGTTGGGAGTAGTGTTTTGGAGTTCCGTGGTTCATACATTTTTATGCATAAAAATTACATCATCTCTAAAAACAGTTGATGTGTATATGTGTAACAAGTTCACATTCTTCTACTGCTTGCCCTGCTCTGTTGACTTCCATGGTAAGTTAGAGTGCATTATTACTTTTCTCTTACCTTTTTTTTAAGAACGTCATCACTAAAATCAATTTAATAATTCCATCATCAATGGTATCAATTTTATAATTTTTGATGGTCAGAATGGGGTAATATGCCAATGACAATTAATGTAAATCAGTTAATGGTGTTGGCTTACGGAAACTACAACATGCTCCAAAATTTCACTAATCCAGTGTTTGGTAATTTATTTGTGAACATAACACATCGTTTTCATAGAGCCTTTTTCATTACGCCATACCTGACCTTTAATACTTATGTTACCAAACAGGTTAGCACAGTGCATTGCGGCACGGCCAGTTATGGCTGCTAGCTCTTTAGTCGGAAGACAGGTGGGTTTGAATCCCCCGTTGACCATCCTCAAAATGTTTCTACGTGGTGTCCCACTTCAACTCCAGGCAAATGCCGAAATGGTATATTTCCTTCGTATTACTAGTGCATACAACTACACTTGCTGTGCAGTACATCCACAGACAACGCCCTCACACAGCGGTACATTTAGCTCACATCCATGGGTTGTACTAATAGAGCCGTTGCAGAACTGGCGAACCGAGCATGTCCTCGAACACTCCCGGCACCAAAAGCCATACGCTTAAAAATAAACTTGTTAGTTAAATGATATTTTAAATTAATGCTGTAAAAATCTAAAAATTGCATGTGGTTAATTGTAAGAGAGGGCCAAGAGCCCTAACTTCACCCCTTTACAAATAAATAAATAAATAAATAAATAAATAAATAAATAAATAAATAAATAAATAAATAAATAAATAAATAAATAAATAAATAAATAAACAAATAAATAAATAAATAAATAAATAAATAAATAAATAAATAATGACTTTTAGTTTTATTTATCATTTTAATTAGCTTTTTAGGTGGTGGGTTCGAGTTAGGTGATTAGGGTAGTTTGCAGTGTGGTGGCATTCTACATGTGTGCTGGCTATCCGCGCACATGTGGGATGATACGGAGTAGATGTAGAGGTAGTTAATCTAGTTAAGTAGTTTTAGGAGAGATGTAGTGGTGATTTTATCTTTCTTTTTTGCTATTTGCTTTACGTCGCACCGACACAGATAGGTCTTATGGCGACGATGGGATAGGAAAGGCCTAGGAAGTGGAAGGAAGTGGCCGTGGCCTTAATTAAGGTACAGCCCCGACATTTTCCTGGTGTGAAAATGGGAAACCGCGGAAAACCATCTTCAGGGCTGCCGACAGTGGGTCTCGAACCCACTATCTCCTGATTACTGGGATTTTATCTTTCTGTCTTTATTACCTGTAAGCCGATGGTGTATACTAGGGTGGGAAATAAAGATATGTATAAATAAATAAATTAATTAATTGAATAAATAAATAAATGTACGAGCTTTGGCCCTCGTCTTATAGCAAAATAATTTACCGGACTATGGACTCTTAAAGGATGAGAACCGCTGGTATACTCGAAACATAATGCAATATTAATTTGCACCAAGCACGAGTATAACATCGCCAAACATGCACTCAGCAATTTAATCCAACTGACAATTTTGTGAAAGGAAGCATAACTTTGATCTAGGGAGAAATACTACTTTGAACATTAATCAGAGTATGAATGTGAAAGTGTGAAAGTATGAGAGTGAAAGAAAGGAAACGATCATGAAAAGCGAAGAAATGGTAAAACAGCCCAGGCCTCGTAACGTCAATGTCGCGGTATGTAGAGATCAAGAGTTGACATCCAGGAGAAGTTTGCAATTTGCTTTACGTCGCACCGACACAGATAAGTCTTACGGCGACGATGAGATAGAAAAGTGCTAGGAGTGGGAAGGAAGCGACTGTGGGATTAATATTAAGGTACAGCCCCAGCATATATCTGGTGTGAAACCACGGAAAACCATCTTCAGTGTTGCCAACTCCAGGAGTTGGCAGAAGTAAGTGGACGCAACGCGAGACTCGGCTATAGTAACCTTGGTCGTTAACCTATGCTCCCCTCTCAGTCGCCTGTTACCATGGATGTATTCATTGCCTCCACCCACAGGGGAAAAAGAAGATATTCTACTCAAACTAGCGCCCTGCATGGGAGCAATTATGAATTTATGGTGATAGGCCTTATAAGATCTCCTTGTAGGCGACATTAGTACCACGTACTGTGTACCTGTGCAAGGAGCAGCTAAAATCCTCGGCCTGGTAGGAATTCAAACCCGGCGCCCTCTGATCCGAAGGCCTCTACCTGACCATTCAGCCAGGGAGCCGGATAATAATAACAATAATAATAATAATAATAATAATAATAATAATAATAATAATAATAATAATAATAATAATAATAATAATAATAATAATAATGGTTTTACGTTCCACTACCTACTTTTAATGTCTCGTTGATGAGGAAGTACGAATAATTAAAAGAAGCAGTACCATAACCATTCTATAAAGTCTCTACGGAACAGACCTTAGATAAAAGAGCGCTTTGAGAGATCACTGAAAGGTTATTGATGAACTGACCCAGGCCGGCGTCTTCATACGATTGCTATCTCCAGCTAGAGAACTCCCGCGGGACAAAGTCAATAATCACTGGAGTGGCAAGATTCTACGCTTGGATATCTACATGAAATGTACAAGCCCTGTAGATGAAAACGATATAGTAGCGGGACTAATCTAAATTTACAACTCTTGATAATTAATGTGCCAGCGTGATTTGTCAGAGCCTTTCGTCACCTCACGAATGTCACGGGTATTCGACCATGTGATGGAATTGTGTCGCGCCGATGAACTTGACACCCTGGTAATATGTTATTCAAATTAACTCGTGATAACATATTGAACTGCGTTAAATGGAGGATGTAACACGATGACCGAAAGTCAATTTCCAGTAGCACAGGTTACAACCGCAGTTTTGGAAATTGCCTGTCCGGTTGTCTTCATTCTATGAAATTACATACCGACTGAAATGTCGTCAGACCTCAAATACACAATTAATAAAGTAGTAATAATAGGAATTAATTGTTTATTACTTTTATTGAAGTATCTATTTTTTTGTTTGGGATGTGATTAACGCAGTGACTTAACTAAGGTTAGAATCCCGGTCGAACCCAATAGGAAAACAAGAAAAATCACGTGGCGTCAGGAAGAGTATCACGCCAAAATCCAAAACGAGCCAGAGTTAATTCAGCGAACCCAGAAATACTTGAGAAAAGCTGAAAAAGGAAAGCTGTATTGTATTTATTTTGTAATACCTCATTCACAACCCGTTGGAAATATTAACACTGCTAAGATATACCCGACAGAAATCAAAGATGGATGCATAATATCCTCCACAATCTGTAATAATACAAACAGAAAACAAACCACCCGCGATACAGTCCATTAGGGTCGTGGCCTGCCAAGACGACTGCTGCCCAGCCAGATTGCCTACAGCTTCTGTAGCACCACGCGGACAGTACGTCTTCTCAGTCCAATTTTTGTGATTTGAAGGGTATATAACCATTTAAACCACCCGTCAAAAACTAATCGACTTTTTTATTTTTTGTTTTGTTTTGGTGATTCTATCAAACGATGAAAGATATCCTCAACAACAGGTTTACAAACACGTAGAACTCCTTTCGAGAACAAACTTCCGACATTTCAGAGTCACTTAAAACTGATACTGTCGAATGGACGTAAAACGCAAATTATATAAAAAAAGGCATGAGGATGTATTTTTCTCCACTGTATTTTTGCTCTCTTCTAACCTGTTACAGCGGGGCTACATAGGTGTGAGGTATAGTTGTGCTTGGTTCGCCCATAGTGACGCGTGAAATGTCGTTTATTATTTTCTCTACTCTGTAGCAACGATTTCTTTTCAACTCATACAAGCCTACAACAATTAGAAAAAAATGATGTACCAAACAAGACAACCTTCTGGAAAAACACGTTGCCTCGGTATTTATTTAGCCTGCCATAGGAGGGCCAAATTAATTCCTGGAGACAGAGTCCAAGCATAGAGCTATCCGCTATCTCACTTCAGGCTACGAACACTCGAAGCACATTGCACTCCTCCGGGAGCCTTCATCGTCCAGAACAGAGATGGGTGTTGTTAACCTTTCACATGAGCTTCTTTAACTTACATCAGAGAAAACCGTCAAACACAGTTTTTAATTAACCCGACTGCATCCACACATCACAACACTGAGGAAAGATCTTAACGAAAACTAAAGGTTTATTGCTCCTTCACGGTACCTGGACGTGTTAAACTTTGAAACAGATTTTAACAAAAACTATTAGCTTTATTTTAACGAAATGTCACACATCTAAGCATATAAAACCTGCTTACAACATGTGTGTTAAATATTAATGGACCGGGCGAGTAGGCCGTGCGGTTAGGGGCGCGCAGCTGTGAGCTTGCATCCGGGAGATAGTGGGTTCAAGCCCCACTGTCGGCAGCCATGAAGATGGATTTCTGTGCTTTCCCATTTCTACACCAAGCAAATACTGGGGCTGTACCTTAAGTAAGGCCACGGCCGATTCTTTCCCATTCCAAGGCCTTTCCTATCTTATCGTCGCCATAAGACATATCTGTGTCGGTGCGACGTAAAGCAAGTTGTAAAACAAAAATAAAAATACTATTGGCATACAGCGCCATTAATTTTATATCGAGAAATATTAATACACTTTTCAGAAAATTCAGATTACAAACGGATTTTACGTACATATTTTTCAGAAAGTGTTTCATGAATACCGAGCAAGTGGCCACGCGTTTAGGGTCGCGCAGCTGCAAGCTTTTATTCTAGAGACAATGGGTTCGAATCCCTCTGTCGGCAGCCCTGAAGATGGTCGTCCGTGGTTTCCCATTTTCACACCAGGCAAATGCCGGGGCTGTACCTTGATTAAGGCCACTGCCGCTTCTTTTCCATTCCTATGATTATCATTATTGCTACTATTATTATTATTATTATTATTATTATTATTATTATTATTATTATTATTATTATTATTATTATTATTATTCTTTCTTCGTTATGCCCATTCATAGAGCGCGTTTGAACTTGTTAGTTGGTTTGATGGTTTGTGCCTTCTTATCCTCCCAAAATCTCTTCATGAATGCACTGTGTTGCATCTTGCGTTCTGTCGACCACTTCCTACCAGTTGTCTTTTTTGGGTTTCTCCCTAAATTTATGATTGGCTACTTTTGTTCTAAAACTCCACGATTTTCCATTATGTCACCTGTGATATTTATTTCTTGGAGGTCCGCCTTAATTTCTTCTAGCCATTTTATTTTGACCTTCTTTGAGTTGATTACTTTGAATAATCTTTTAGTTAGTCTGTCGCTGTTCATTCTGTAGATATGGCCATAGAAATTAAGGCGTGTTTTCCGTACGGCATCAGTAAACCTGTCGGTGAAGGAGTAGAGGTCCGCTGTTCTCCTCTTAATCCACATTCCATTTTCTCTCGTAAGACCATAAATTTTCCTGAGAATTTTCTGCTCCTGCTTTTCAATTTCTGTAATTTTAGAGTGACCACCTAAGCATACGGTTTCTGAGTCTGAGGCATATAAAGCTTCAGGCAATACAATTGTCTTGTAGTGTCGTAATTTTGTATTACGCGATATGACTCTTTTGTTGTAGTAATTCCACGTCAGTCTGTATGCCTTATGTAGTTTGGTGTTTCTTTCTACATGATTATTATTATTATTATTATTATTATTATTATTATTATTATTATTATTATTATTATTATTGTTATTATTATTATTATTATTATTATTATTATTATTATTATTATTATTATTATTATTATTATTATTATTATTATTATTACAGCAATAATAAAACGCAGCCATTCCTTATGGAGTGCCAACTTCCACTCACTGCCGTCTAACAACTGGTGTAGCGAGAGTACTGACCTCTATACTCTTTGGCACTGACCATGTTATAGGCACACGCTTGAGGCAAAACGAGAGCGAAAGCCATCGGTGGCCGTTTTTGACAAGGCTGCTGTAGTAGACGAAAGCGTACAGAGTGACACTTTCACTGGTTTCTCATTAAGGTGGCCGTGGTTCAAATCCTGGCCAACGTGTGTGGGATTTCTTAAACGAAAAGCCACATCTTTGTGGTTCGGATTCAACGTTAAACTGGAGTTTCTCTGACATAAATGATGACGTAAAACTACAGACTTCATTTTCTTTAATTGCTTCATCGTAATCAGTGTTAGAAGGCAGTGCATTGTCTATGCAACCATTCTTTCCTCTCCTCAGTTCCTCGTTTTATTTCATAATAAGAACCATGATGCAGACTCTGGCCAAGTCTTGAAGGATTTTTTTCTCTATCGTCGTCGGCATTTCCTCCCCGTGATTTTTCCTTCCAACAGATTAGTAAGAAAGGTACTGAGTCGCAAGATGTGGCCAGTGAATTTAGCTCTTCTTCTTTGTTTCGTTAACATCAGTTCTCTCTTCCCTTGAATGTCTTCTAGAACACTCATTTTTGTTCTCTTTTCAATTCATATAATCCTTAGCATTCGTCTCCAAACCCACATCTCAAACGCTTCCAGTCGTTTCCAATCCTCATCTCTGATTGTCCAAGATTCACAGCCATACAATAGCACACTCCATAAAAAAGAAATCATAAATATCTTACTAATTCCATAAATTTGCACTGATTAAAAGATTTCTCTTATTACTAAACGCCTGTTTGGCTAGTGCTATTCGCCTTTTTTATCTCTTTGCTTCACCTGTTGTCATTGGTGATCAGGCTTCCTAGATAAGGGAAACTGGTGACTTGTTCCACTATCTTGTCAATAGGATTGATGTTGGTGTGAATTCGTTCAGGATGTTTACTCACAACTAATATTTTGGTCTTGTTGACATTAATGTTTAAGTGCGAATCTGACAATGCTGATGACAATACATTCAGCATCTTAGACAATTCTTTCTCGGAGTCTGCTACAATTGCTATATCATATGCAAATCGAATGCATTGGACATGGTGCCCATTTACATTTACTCCTTTGGTATTTGTCTTATGGCTTCTTCAAAGAATACATTTAAAAGTTTTGTGAGAAAGAGCAGCCCTATCTTACAATTTTCCTGATTTTTGCTGTCTGGATACTTCCTCCGATATCTACCGTCGTGGTCTGTCCTTCATAGAGTCGCAATATCAGCCTCCTGCCTTTCCAACCCAAACCTGTCGCTTTAAGAATTTTGACCAGTTTGTCCCAACTCGCGTTATCGAAGGATTTTTCAATATCTACAAACACTATATAGGTATTCCTATTCATCTCCGACCCCTTTTCTAATATTGTTCGTAGGGCTAAGAAGGCTTCTCATGTTCCCATGCCTGTCCTAAAGCCGAACTGGTCCTGATCAATTTGTAAATTTAATTTGTTATTTATCCTGTTTCTTATTATTGATATTAGTATTTTGGATGTATGAGAGAGCAGTGTTATGATTCCGTGGTGGGAACATTCTACACTACTTCCCTTCTTTGGTATCATAACCGTTTTGCTTTTGATGACGCCTTCTTGAATTTCACCTTCATAGCATCTGAATATTATTGCAAATAGGTCTTTGAATTTCTCTCCCATATTCTTAAGCATTTCTCCAGGTATGTTATCTGGACCGGTAGCTTTATTTTCATGTAATCGCTGAAGTGCTGATTCAAACTCCCTTCTTCTTATTGTAGGACCTTTATCATCTCTCTCTACTTCATATTCTGGTTCAATACACCTTTACCGGGCGAGCTGGCTGTGCGCGTAGAGGCGCGCGGCTGTGAGCTTGCATCCGGGAGATCGTGGGTTCAAACCCCACTGTCGGCAGCCCTGAAGATGGTTTTCTGTGGTTTCCCATTTTCACACCAGGCAAATGCTGAGGCTGTACCTTAATTAAGGCCACGGCCGCTTCCTTCCCATTCCTAGGCCTTTCCTATCCCATCGTCGCCATAAGACCTATCTGAGTCGGTGCGACGTAAAGCCCGTAGCAATACACCTTAGATCATTCAGCACATTTCCTCCTTCATAGAGTTGTTCAAGGTATTCCTTCCACCGTCCATTGATGTCATCATTGTCTATTAATATTTTCCCATTTTTATCTCTTACTACGGAGCTGTTCGCTATAGGTTTCCGGTTTAATAGTTTAATGCTCCTATACGCTCTGTCCGTCCTTCCTTCAACTATATCTTGTCTGATAATCTCAGTTACCTCGACCATCCACGCTTCCTTTGCTCTCCTACACAGTTGTAATTTGATTTTTGACTCTTCTGTATTGTTCTTGGACTTTGTCATGTTCCGTCACTGTATTGATTTCTCTTCACTATCAGATCCAATATCTCTCTGGTAATCCACGATTTTCTTGGTTCTTTTTTTTTTCATGAGCTACACCTAGCAAACCTTCTTTTATAGTTTCCCATTTCAATTCTTCATTTCCTTTCGTCAATTCCTTTGTTTTTTAATTTTTTTTGTACATACACATCCATAGTTTGATGGTCTTTAAACTTGGCTAAATCTAAAGGTTTCGCTTTTTGGCGATCGATTCTTTTCAGTTGGATACTGCATCTGGCCATGACTTGGCAATTGTCACTGTCAATATCTGCCCCAGGATAGCTGTGACTTGTTTTGAGTTGAATGCGATATCTTCTCTTGACAAGGATATAGTCATTTTGGTAACAGACAGTGTTACCTGGGGCTTTCCACGTGTATCTCCTGCGTAATGGAACTTCATATAACGTGTTTGTCACAATCATATTGTACTGATCCCGGAAGTCTAGTAAACTCTTAAAAGTGGTGGCAAAAGGGGCTCTGGTTAAGACGCAGCAGGTCGTTATACTACTTCGGTTCCAGAATGGGAAAAAAAAAGTAAATAAATGCAAAGTAAATCTTAATTTTATACCAGTTGTATAGTATCATTTGAAGTAATTCCACATACTGTATATCAGTTGACTATATTTGTAAGTAGTACAGGAGATATTATAAGTAGAATTTTGTAAACAATATAAATGTATTAAGGATGAGCTGTGTGTTTAATAGAAAAAAATGTTAGCGTAAATTGCATAATATTGTATTATAGGAAAATTTTCTTGTTAATTTCATATTTAGTGCTTGACAATAATGTATTTTAGTGTACCATTTGCCACCGAGGTGACACCTCATTTGCAAATAAAGAGATTTTGATTTGATTTTTTGAACTCTCCCCTCGTTTGTTCCTGACACCTAGACCAAACTTCCCAATTCCTTCTCGGTCTGGTTGCATTCCAACAATAGCATTGAAATCTCCCATGAATATGACATTATCTGATATCTTTGTCAGATTCCATATTTCATCAATGTTCTCATACATTTCTTCTATTTCTTCATCCGAGGTGTTTGATGTTAGAAAGTACACTTGAACAATAACCAGATGCCTGGAATTTGTTTTGATTGTTATGTGATAGGTGTTCATCACATTTCTTGTCTAGTTAGGTCTAATTGGCAGTCCTACTCCATTACTGCCCGACTCGTTGGCTGAACGGTCAGCGTACTGGCCTTCGGTTAAGAGGGTCCTGGGTTCGATTCCCGGCCGGGTCGGGGACTTTAACCTTAATTGGTTAATTCCAACGGCACGGGGGCTGGGTGTATGTGTTGTCTTCATCATCATTGCATCCTCATCACGACGCGCAGGTCGCCTACGGGAGTCAAATAGAAAGACCTGCACCTGGCGAGCCGAACCCATCCTGGGATATCCCGGCACTAAAAGCCATACGACATTTCATTTTTCACTCCATTACTGCCTCCACTTGTACTACCACTATAGGTCATTCTAAAGTCATCGCTGTAGAAATCACCATCTTATTTCACATAGACCCAGAATGTATATTTCTTTTTCATTCATGACAATTTCAGCTTCTTCCATTTTTCCTACTTTCAGCAGCGCTCTCACATTCCACTTTTCATTGACTCGGAATTGCAAGGATTTCAATTAATGACGACCTGGGAAACCTCGTTCCTTCCCCTGCCGGATCTTGGGTTCCGTGCCTCATGATCAGTAAAGGATACATCTTGCCGTGACAACATCATGGTTGCTTAACTTGGGATTAAGTAGCGCAGTCGTTTCCCGTTGCCTTCTGCACATAATTGACACCGTCCCTGAACTGAGAAACAGACATCCGCTGTACCCGCCCCTAACCTGGAGAACAGGCACTACAAGGATTGTTTTTCGTGGTTTACTCCACTAGGTTCTTCCGCTCTCTCAGCCGTTGGAAGTGAGATTCCTCTTCCACCTTCAAGACCCTTGACCAGATTTCACCTGTAACACCGGCAAGAGGCCATTACAAGGTGCTGCCAGCCGGGCCAACTGAACCAAGTGCTTTAAAGAGGGGTTTCTCCTCTATCAATCGCCCTTTGTTCCGACTTGTATCAGGCAGAGCGTGGCTTTCGAGACCAGGTTGGTGCGGTTCTTAAGTATTTAGGTCATACAAATTATCATATAGACTGACAGAAAATCGTAACTTTATCTAAACCAAGTTCGATAGTACAAAGATGTACCTTCAGGGGATTCTACTGTATGTGATTTGATCTTGGGAACTTCTCTTCCCACAGAACGATACATGAAGACTGCTAAGTGTCTTCCCATTTCAAACGATCTGATAAGAGAACAAGAAGACGCTGCTATTGTTATCTCTCAAAACAAAAGCAACGCGCTTTCTCAAGGGTGCACTGCTTTCTCCGTCTCTTCTCTCCGGCTAACGGAGTAACTCGTAGAAGCGCCAATGTCCCAATTAAAGAACAGCATTCACGAATACACAATCATTGCAATGTAAATTATGGATGGACGCTTTTACAAAGCTAATTATTGTCAGCTCCAGGTTCATTCATCACAAAGGCGGTTTTCCCTTTTCTTTCCTTTTTTCACGTCGCACCGACGCATACAGGTCTCATGGCGACGATGGGATAGAATAGGGCTAAAATGGGAAGGAAGCAACGGTGGCCTATATTAAGGTAATGCCCCAGAATTTGCCTGATGTAAAAAATGGGAAATTATGAAAAACCATCTTCAGGGCTGCCAACAGTGCGATTCGAGCCTACTACCCCCGAATGCAAGCTCACAGTTACGTGATCCAAAACGTGAAGCCAATTCACTCGGTAGAAGTTCTCTATTTGACTCTTCTTAAAAATAATACGTTCAAGCTTCATTACTGTGGTCACAACTATTCAGAGTAGATACTTATTTGCTCCTATAGAAATATCTTTCAGATGGTCGAAATGAAACAGTGACTTCGATGCTATTTTACTTTTGAAACCACTTTTCACGCACTAATGCATAACATTATTTTCAAGTACTATTGCTTAAAACTGGAAATATTCAAAATTCTCTTCATTTATTATACATAGTATCAACACGCCAACGGCCGTAGCCGTGTTGAAACACCGGACCCCGTGAAATCTCCGAAGTTAAGCAACATTGGGCGTGGTTAGGAGTTGGATGGGTTGCCACGCGCTGTTGGTGGGGGTAAGGGACTGGAGGAGCGGAAAGGAACTGGCCACCCTACCGCACGTAAACTCCGGCTCAGGAACACCTCTGCGGAGGTTCGGACCTGCCTTCGGGCAGAACAACCCTTACCTTACCTTAGTATCAACACATTTATTCAAGTTACAAAGGCGAACATTTGGAGATGTAACAAACTAATTTTCTTCTTAATCGGACATTTTTTAAGAGAATCTTGGTACTTTTCACTTGTTTACAACCTTCAGTTTATATAATATTTAATAGTAATGGCGTCGAACACAGCAGCAGGCTCAGAACAAAAAAAAACGCCACTGTTGTAGGCCTAATAACGTCTGGGATAAAAGACGAATTAGCCAGAATTATTTGCGTCAAACGTCTATCATATATAGTAGTTTAAAAATAAACAAGTTGAATTTTTTACATTTTTGTTTATTCATTTAATTTTTTTAGCCATTATCAAAATTGAATTGAGCGATGATGATGTGAGAATTAAGAGATGTATGATTTACAATGTTTGATCTTACAAGAGGGTCAAGTTTGCGGTATCCTTTTGGTCTTATTTGATCCTTTATTGTATCTAGTTTCATCCTGCATATGTTCTCTACAGCGCCGGGCTGAGTGGCTCAGACGGTTGAAGTGCTGGCCTTCTGACCCCAACTTGGCAAGTTCGATTCTGGTTCAGTCCGGAAGTATTTGAAGGTGCTCAAATACGTCAGCCTCGTGTAGGTATATTTACTGGCACATAAAAGAACTACTAAGGGACTAAATTTCGGCACCTCGGAGTCTCCGAAAACCGTAAAAAGTAGTTAGTGGGACCTAACACAAATAACATTATTACTAGCCATTTTAAAACATTGGATCCGATGAGATCTCCGAAGTCAAGCGACATAGGGCATGGTATCTGACTGTATGAGTGGCCGGGTGCTGTTGCCTAAATGGAAAGCAGTGAAGAACTTGCCACCTCCAGCAAAGTTCAGTTAAGAGTGTCTAATCAGTGGACTTCTGGCCTTGCTAGCGTCACTGACTAAGCCGCCAGTCGTGGTGGTATTGGGGATTAGTAACGGTGATTCTTATTTTAAGGGGAAGTACAACTCGGTAAGTGTTCCCTCGTAATACTAATAAGAAGGTAAACTACTGTTATGGTCGCATACTGGTTTGTCCATACTTTTCCATCCTCTACACTTTTGCTCACACACTGTAGTCTCTTTTTTTGTTTTTTCATCCACACGTTGTAGTCCGCAAAACATTGCATGTATATCCACCCCTTACTAATATTTCCTGAACCGAGCTCGATAGCTGCAGTCGCTTAAGTGCGGCCAGTATCCAGTATTCGGGAGATAGTAGGTTCGAACCCCACTGCCAGCAACCCTGAAAGTGGTTTTCCGTGGTTTCCCATTTTCACACCAGGCAAATGCTGGGGCTGTACCTTAATTAAGGCCACGGCCGCTTCCTTCCCACTCCTAGCCCCTCCCTGTCCCATCGTCGCCATAAGACCTATCTGTGTCGGTGCGACGTAAAGCAACTAGCAAAAAAAAAAAAAAAAAATTCCTGATATGGGGTCGCGGAGGAGGTGAGATGAAAATATGGCAAGTACTTTCTTTCAAGTTGCTTTACGTCGCACCGACACAGATAGGTCTTATGGCTACGATGGAACAGGAAAAGGATAGGATTGGGAAAAAATCAGCCTTAGCCTTAATTAGATACAGCCCCAGCATTTGCCTGGTGTGAAAATGGGAAACCACGTAAAACCATCTTCATGGCTGCCGACAGTGGGGTTCGAACTCACTATATCCCGAATAAAGAATACTGGCCGCACTTAAGCGACTGCAGCTATCCAGCTCGGTTGAAAGAAACAAAGGAGCGCATTTTGTACGAAAATAAATGAATAAAATGAACGCTTCCTGCACTCGAAAATAATTGCATTTTTATAAAATGAGAATTAGAGTATAATCATAAATAGGGCTCAGATGTTTAGGAAAAGTCATATTTCTTCCTTGTCTCTATTTTCTTGCCTGATTGGATTTTGGTGCAATTCAGATTAAAATCACAATTAAGTGATTTTTATTCGTCATATAAACGCATATTTTGGCTATTTTTGTACTAAGGTCATATTTTGAACCATTTTCGTAGAAACGTCATATTTCTGTCGTATTTCGGCGGTCTGTCGACAGATGCAGCTGTGCAAAATCATCTTCAACTTATCGAATGTGAACTAGTGTTCACAATACTGCTTCTCGGCATCACATCTGCAGTTAATACAAGTGGAATACCATTTGTATAGAATGAAGGCCATAGACTTCACTGCTCCTTTTACATTATTTAAATTTGCGCCAATAATCTTGTGACATAGAAAGGAGCTTCTGTTCTTACAAGAATGTGTTAAGTGATAATCGGAGGTCTTTCGAGTCTGATGATTTGAAGATGAATATTTTCATACACTTCAGTTCCACCCGCGGAGACGAATGAAAAAGGTATGTCAGTTTGCACTATAGGCCCTGCCGCCTTACCATAATGTATTGAAAGAAATCTACTTAATTCCTTTCGTGGTACTCAAATTTTAACGCATTTAATAATGTTAATGAAATCTGGGGTTGAACGTTCCAAAATATTTAAAAAAGAGATTGATTTCTAGTTCGTATTTCAAACCACCACTGCAGGGTGCAAACATGTTTTGACTTTTAAAATGTTGTGTGATCTGATAATCTTAGTACCGGTACTTTATAGCTATGTATTCACAAATGTTCGATAAGTGAACCAAGGACAACAGACTGTGAATCTGCTAAACATGTATATTCAGAAAATTAGTCTAATATGAAATTAAGAATAAAGAATTAAGTTAACAAATATGTATCAAAGGAATTGCCCTTTCGATTTATAATTTATTAAAAAATGTCCATATTTTGATTAATCATTTTCCAGTCATATTTTGTAATTTTTACGTCATATTTATCCACTTTTGAGGTCATATTTCGTCACTTTTGAGGTCATATTTAATCACTTTTTAGGTCATATTTGCTTGCTTATTTGGGCTATTTGTAGGTCTTAAACATCCGAGCCCTAATCATAAACAATGCATGAGACTTTGGGTTCATGGATACAACTGGGGAAGAGGACCAGTACATATCGCAGGCGGCCTCGCCTGCTATGCTGAACAGTGGCCTTGTGGAGGGATGGGAAAATCGTAAGGGATAGACAAAGAAGAGAGTTAGGTACTGCACCCAAATTGCCTTAGGCGATGTAATTCATAATTGTTTTTAGAATAATTAAAGCAGCATTCGGCAAGTACTGAAGAACTTATCATAGACCACCGACGTAGACAATTTTATCCACCATAGCAGAGACAGAGCACGCTCAGTTGTGGGGTTGTTAAGCAATTATATCATAAATGTACTTAGCAAGAAGCTGCACCCAGGCGTTATTTACTGTGCACTTACCACCACATTCTGGGAACCGAAACGTTCTAAATTTTCCACGCATCATTGTTAGAGAGAGAAACCTGATATGTGCGACGGGGAAAGAGTATAGCCGAAATCCTTTGAATTAGAGGGGTAGACCCGTAGAACAATGGCTCAGCCAATCAAATTTCTCCATTTTTAAGCACCAAAATTTCCCGCTGAGAATATTTAGTCTGTCTCGAGAGCTTGTGTAATGTTTCACGTCAACTGGGCTTCTAATGACTGTATCACAGTGCAATCGAGGTCGGCAGGATGTATTCTATGTTCTCACCCACAGGGGTGACAAGCCACCAAATTCCAGATTTGGATTAGGCACTAGCTTAGAGGAGGAAGACTTTTTTCTGTCAAATTTTCAGCTCCCAAAACAGTTGTCTCTTAATGGGTATGTAATGCAACAAAACTATTTTTCCAGTCTAGGTTACAAGGACCACGATAACACCTACTTCTTCTACTTCAATATAAGTTATTATAGTGGATGTAAACCATTCGAATGATTTCGTGTCTAGTGAACTCCCACCGGTGGCGTTCCTATTTTATGCCTCCTTTTCTGCAGTACAGTCGTCAGCCAAAAGGCTAACGAAAGAAAAAAATATTTTAAAATTTGTCGATTGAGTTTACAGAGGAAGAAGGGCTAGAAAATGCATAGCCATCACTGTCGTGAATTTCAACACGTAAGAAAAACTTCCTGGCATGTAAGTAAGCACCCGGGAAATTAGGCCCAGAAAAGCGACTGAAATTAAAGTTTATTATTATTATTATTATTATTATTATTATTATTATTATTATTATTATTATTATTATTATTATTATTATTATTATTCATACAGAATGGCTGCCTGACTGAAAGGGCTTCCCTGCAAGAGGAAGAAATTTCTCAAAAAGGAAAAGTTTAACCTTTGTCGTACTTGGATACCTGTCGTATTACACTTCTTTTATTCTTCTCCTTTTTCTCAATTTATTAGGTTTGTCTTCGGTATTACTTATACCAGTTTTGCGGCAGGATGCCCTTCCTACGTCGAGAGATGTGTTCACTTTTGCGTGTTTCCGTGGTGGTTGGTAGTGTGATTCATTGTGTGTGTATAATGATGACATGTGTTAAAAGGAATACAAACACCAGGAGACTTACAGTAACTATTCACAGTTAAAATCTCAAGCTCGGCCGGGAATCGAACCCAAGACCTCTGAACCAAAGGCTGATCATTCACTCAACAAGTTGCACATCAGTCGTACTGCACTAGCTATCTAAACTTAGTAGAAAGGTAAAGTGCAAACCATCTCTTGTTAATGCTGGACGACCTGAATACCATAGACTATACGAGGAATCGATTAAAACCATCAGCAAAGACATATTATTTTCTCCGTACAACCTGTTGCTGCATGTAAAGCATGAATGAAAGCACTGTACTGTGCGGAAGTTAACCTTTATTTTGTGTTTACACAAGGCATGCAATAATAAACTGCTGGCAAGATTGACGAGGAAATTAAAGCCGACCACAGCGCCAGCGATCCGCACAATGCAGGCATATTCATTAAAGCTGTCATCTCCTATAAGCCACATGGATAAGCCTCAACGCCGAGTGTCCTAATCCGATAATAACGCTTAAAAACTGGCACATTGGGTCGATAAATTAAGACAATTTTCGCTCATTTAGACGCATTTTGCAGAAAGCTGCCTTTAAGAATCCAGCAATAAAGATTTTTGATTATCGAGAACCATTATTTCATTTCTTTTTAGTACATACTCTCTAAAGGAGGTCTAAGAGACAAAGACACCTCCGTACAGGCTATGAAGGCCCTTGGAGGAGTGGAAGGTAAAGGCTTCCACAATTGTTAACCGCGGCACGTGATGGGGAGAGTGGTTAGCTCTACGCCCGGCCGCCTTTGCCCCCAGGAATTAACCTGGTACTCATTTTTGGTGTAGGCTGAGTGAACTTTAGGGCCATATGCACCTCAGGAAGTGGAAATCTCGTTTCTTAAATTTTACGACTTCCTGACGGGGATTCGACCCACGTCCTTCCGGGCGAACCGAGCACGCCTTTACCGCCTCGGCCAGGCAGCCCCTCTCTAAAGGAGGTACATTTTTTGAAAAATTGAATCCATGCAGCCTAGCAACACTTACCTGACTCATAAACAAAATGGCCATGCATATAGGAGTGGTGGTTATCACTTTTTTTAAGAGGAAGTAAGTCCACGTGGGATTTTTGAAGTGAAAAGTACGTCTCTGTGGTTCAGATTGCACATAAAACTGCATATCCCGTGGTTGTGATCACGATACCAACTCTCAAGTAAAACTACAAGCTTACTTGCTTCTTAAAGCAAGGCATCCAACGTTCTTGGTAAACAAACTATACTATATCATTAATAGAAACGAGCTTCATAATGATAATGATTAAAAAATATGAGAAAATTTGATTCAATCTGACATACCCTTTCACTTTCAAAAAATCCTTCAAATAGTTCATATAATTTAGATAGTTCTGCAAAATATTCCATGTACCGCGTACCCAAAGAACTTTTCTTACAAGTTGTCTTGCGTCCCACCGACACAGATAGGTCTTAATGGCGACGATGGGATAGGAAAGGACTAGGAGTGGGAAGGAAGCGGCCGTGGCCTTAAGTAAGGCTCGTTTCTATTAATGATATAGTATGGCAATCTAGTTTGTTTACCAAGAACGTTGGATGACTTACTTTAAGAAGCAACTAAGCTTGTAGTTTTCCCTGATGTGAAAATGGGAAACCACGGAAAACCACTTTCAGGGCTGCTGACAGTGGGGTTCGAACCCACTATCTCTCGGATGTAAGCTGACAGCCGCGCGCCCCTAACCACACGGCCAACTCGCCAGATGCCCCAACGAACTTGAGCGGTCTCACCCAACATTGGATTCGTCCCTAAAGTTTTACTTTTCGTACTTGATACATATTTATTTATTTATTTATTTATTTATTTATTTATTTATTTATTTATTAGCTCCCTCCGCGGATTAATGATAAGAGTGTCGGCCCCCATATCTCAAAATCACGGGTTCAACCCTAGCAGAGGTAGTCGGATTCTTGAAGGGCAAGAGAAAGTGCATACGGCACTCCATGTCGAATAATGGAGGCTTGAAGAAGGTTCATGCTTAGACAACAAAATTAATTATAACTCTGCCATAGGTCGCCTCGTATAGATCTACTCGAAGAGAAAAACGGAACGTCGAAATTGACGAGCACGATATCTAAATGGCGCCAAATCAAAATGCCTGCACATGATATCTGATGTCACATTATTATTATTATTATTATTATTATTATTATTATTATTATTATTATTATTATTATTATTATTATTATTATTATTTTATGCAAAGGAATATAAACATCTCATAAAAAGAAAAACTAGCAAGCTGGTGTGACTGCTGAAATCGTATTCAAAACCGCAGGACTTCCTATTTTTCAGGGATCTGAACCACAGGGGCGTAACATTCATTGCAAAACCCTTAGTTGTATTGACCTGGATTCGAACTGCCACCGTCTTTGTGAGAAGTCTCCACAATGAAGTCTCGAATCATGAGATGAACATTCTTCTTCTTCTTCTTTTCCTGCCGCTGTTCCCACACCTGTGGGGTCGCGGGTGCGAACTGCGTCGCACATGTGGATTTGGCCCTGTTTTTACGGCCGGATGCCCTTCCTGACGCCAACCCTCTATGGAGGGATGTAAGCACTATTGCGTGTTTCTGTGGTGGTTGGTAGTGTAGTATGTTGTCTGAATATGATGAGGGGAGTGTTGGGACGGACATGTACACCCAGTCCCCGAGCCAGAAGAATTAATCAGAAGCGATTAAAATCCCCGACCCGGCCGGGAATCGAACCCGGGACCCTCTGAACCGAAGGCCAGTACGCTGACCATTCAGCCAACGAGTCGGACGAATCATGAGATGAACATGTGGATTGCAAATATGGATGAAATATGATTCTCTTGGATTTTCCTCACTGTGAAATAATAATAATAATAATAATAATAATAATAATAATAATAATAATAATAATAATCCACAGCCTGTTTCCAGTCCTTCGATCGGGTCAGGAATGAAAGGAATCCAGTCCCCATCTAGCGGCGAAGATAGGAACTGTGCTAGCTGCCGAAGCCTGTCGCACTCCTCTGGGGCGATGAATGATGACTAGCAGATGAACTGAAATGATACTGGAGAATGATTCTGAAATGAAAGATGACAGGGAAAACCGGAATACCCGGAGAAAACTTATCTCGCCTCCGGCACAAATCTCACATGGAGTGACCGGGATTTGAACTACGGAACTCAGTGATGAGAGGCCGGCACGCTGCCGCCTGAGCCACGGACGATCTAATAATAATAATAATAATAGTAATAATAATAATAATAATAATAATAATAACAATAATAATGGCCTCAGCCATAGCGTAGAGGCATTCCGATCTCATGCCATTTAAGCAGCCCCAAAATCAACGTTTCATTTTACTACTAGAAGGATGAGAAACTGAAACAACATTGGGCAACCAATTATCGAATTTTATTTAATTGTATTGGGTAAACACCGAATGAATTACCGGAGATATTTTAGATGCCGACATCCTACGATATGCAGTGGCTATTTTTGTCAGGTTCGAAGTCGAGATCTTGGTATACGGAGGCCAACAGGTAGTGGTAGCGGCCATTGTTTTAAGAAGAAGTGCAACCAAGTCTAAAGAACGTTTTTTCCCACTTCCATTGTAAGTCTGTTTTACAGTCGTATTTTGTGTTAATAGTAGTAGGGAAGTAAGTATGATAGATGGTTTACTAACAGTTTCACATGTTTCAAAGCAACAAACAAGAAGTACTCAACGTATTCACTGGTATTAAGTTATACGTCCGCCTCTGTGGTGTAGTGGTTAATATGATTACCTGCCACCCCTACTGGCCCGGGTTCGATTCCCAGCTCTGCCAAGAAATTTGAAAAATGGTACGAGGACTGGAATGGGTTCCACTCAGCCTCGGGAGGTCAACTGAGTAGAAGAGGGGGGGGGGGTTGATTCCCACCTCAGCCATCCTCGAAGTGGTAGTGGTTTCTCATTGTTTCCCACTTCTGCTCCAGGCAAACACCAGGATGGTACCTAACTTAAGGCCACGGCCGCTTCCTTCCCTCTACCTCGTCTATCCCTTCCGATCTTCCCATCCCCGCACAAGGCCCCTGTTCAACATGGCAGCTGAGGCCGTCTGGTCGAGGTACTGGCCCTTCTCCCTAGTTGTATACCTCCGACCCAAAGTCTCACGCTCCAGGAAGGTAAATAGATTAAGAAAGAAAGAAAGATTAACGTATGCAAATTCAGGGTAATTTTTAAATATAAATTTTATGTCGTGGAATATGGAAGTGGAAAAATAATATAAGAATCTCTTGTCAGGTCTCGGTTTCAAGATCATGTTCGACTGTTAAGTACTCCTTATCTCTCGTATGATGTAAGATGTATCTAAGTTACAAGGACCGAAAGTGAGATTTTACGTATGAGTTGAGATGAAAATATGAGACCTTTCCTCGTGTAACGTACAATATTTCATTTCTTACTCAGTATGTCTTTATTTTTATTTAAATGGTAATGAGATAAAATTGCTAATTGGTTTGATAGAAGGCAGTTCGGCTTTCGAAAAGATTATTCAGTGAGGCTCAACTTGCAGGATTCCACTAAGATATTGGAGATATTTTAGATTCAAAAGGTCAGATGGACTGCAAGCTATTGACCTATCCAAGGTTTTTGATAGGGTACATGATGGGAGGCTACTGATGGAAATGAGGGCTATGGAATAGAAAAAGAGAATATGGGTGGCTAAATATCTAGAAAATATATCTCGGATATTTAGAGTATCTGAGACATTATCTGATCCTGTAACGATAAAGAGCGGGTTCCGCAGGGCACTATTACTGGACCTTTATATTTTCTTATGTATATAAATGAACTGGAATCACAAACGATCTTTTACTACATAGAGAAGAAAATAAGGTACAGAATTGTAAGCGACTACATAAACACCTCGGCAATATTGTGAGATGGACAGCAATGGTATGATGGTAAACAAAATTAAAAGTCAGTTTATAAGTTTCACAAAAAACGAAGAGTCCTCTCAGTTTTAATTTCTGTGTTGATAAGGATAAATGTATCTCACGGAGATCACTGTAAGTACTTAGGTGTTAATATGTGGAAATATATTTATTAGGGTAATCACATTAACGAGGTTGTAAATAAAGGGTACAGATCTCTGCACATGGTTATGAGGATATTTAGGAGTTGTAGTAAGGATGTAAAGGAGAGAACATACAAGTCTCAGGTAAGACCCCTGTCACAGTATGGTTCCAGTATGGGACCCACACCAGGATTACTTGATAAGAGAACTGGGAAAGATCCAAAGGAAAGCAGTACGATTTGTTATGGGCGATTTTCGAAAAACGAGATGTGTTACGAAAATGTTGCAAACTTGGGAATGGTAAATTTTGGAAGAAAGGAAACGAGCTACTCGACTAAGCGATATGTTCGGAGCTGTCAATGGAGGAATGGCGTGGAATGACTTTAATAGACGAATGAGTTTGAGAGAATCTTTTAAAGGTAGGAATATGGAGATAAAATTGTAATTAAAGAGGACGAACTGGGGCAAATATTAGTTTATAGGAAAATGAATTAAGGAATGGAATAACTGATCACGGTAAATATTCGATAATTTCCAAGTTCCTTGAAATCACGTAAGAAAACAATAGGTAAACAATTGAATCTGTCCACCTGAGTGACAGCCGTAAATGAAGATCAGTGATAACATTGATCGATTTATTTATTTATTTATTTATTTATTTATTTATTTATTTATTTATTTATTTATTTATTTATTGACTGACTGACACATTATGCCCAATGCTGGCCTGCTATTCAAAAATGAAATAATTGGTATTATTCAAGATTCAGTCGACAGATGTATTGACACGGCGTTCTAACAGAACGTAGCCTTCTGCTAATTATCCAAGTAAATTTTATTCAGATTGATGCTTTTGCGGCTCGTAATTGTAGACATGATAATAGGCTTTTGGGCTTTTCCCATGTCAGAAAACAAGGTAAGAATTAAAGAATTGTTTAACCACCTAATCGATACCTATATTTGCCTCTGACAATTTTATAAAACCATTCGTAGTACAAGTTTCGTCTGCTTCGCAGATATCTTCAACTACATTCACTTATGCCTGGTGTGAAAATGCGAAACCACGGAAAACCATCGTACCCACTATCTTCCGGATGCAAGCTCACAGCTGCGCGCCCCTAATCGCACGGCCAACTCACCCGATATATCAAACAATAAGTTTAGCAATAGTTACTTAGCACCCAACAAAAGAGTATTGAAACTCGTGTCCACTGATATTACCTAATATAAATAAAGACAACATAAAAAATATCTAGTTTTTTATTTAGTTGAATGCGGCAGTAGAATTCGTGCGTTAAGTACTTTACTAGTCTTGGACTTGATTGTCAACCCTTGCTATCGGAAGCGAAGATATTCAACTTAGGTATTACTGTATGACTGATGTTTGTTGTTTAAAGGGGCCTAACATCGAGGTCATCGGTCCTCGGTATTACTGTATAATCTCTCACGAACTCTACCCTTTCGCAGTCCTATGCAAAATACTCAAAAGGTCACCTCTGAACTCTTTCATTATCCCATGAACTCCGAACGAAAGCAAGTTCCTGAAGCCGTTATTCATTTCCTTTGACGGCGTGACTTACCGAGCGATGGCTCCTACCTCATCGGCGAACAGTTCAGTTAAGAGCTTACTTTGAGGTTTACCAGCAATGCTCAAGCAGCCACCAAAGTCGGTCAAACAAACTGTAGCTTAAAGCTAGGGGAGAGCCTGGCTTTAATAACGATCGTATGAAATATGGAAGAAAGAGGTCAAAAGGATGAAGAAGATTACAAATGAATAGCTTCTAAAGTGAGAAAAACAATTCGAGTTTCATAAAGAGTTTTATAAAAGTAAATAAAACGGAAGAAATGAAGATTCAGAAATTCTGGATGTATTATTCTCTCAGAGAAAAGTTTATCCTACGTATTAATAATAATAATAATAATAATAATAATAATAATAATAATAATAATAATAATAATAATAATAATAATAATAATAATGGCGTGTGCCTCCGGAGAGGCCTGGTGCAGGTCTTTTGATTTGACTCCAGTAGGCGACCGGCGCGTCGTGATGACGATGAAATGATGATGAAGACGGCACATATACGCAGTCCCCGTGAACTCGGGACCCCTGTGACCAAAAGCCAGCACGCTAACCATTTAGCCATGGAGCCGGACATAATAAAAATACAAACGAGAAACTCTTAAGAGGCTCTAAAAACAGCGTTGCGTTAAGAAAATCTGGTAAGTGAAGAACATACATGGGCAATTTCTCAGTCAAATTTCAATATGTTCGGAAGGCATATTAAAATGTATTTTCTAATTTAAGGTCCTGATTGATACTTCTTATGTTAGGAAGAACATCTCACTTAACTCTTTGTTTTACGTCGCACCGACACAGACAGATCTTATGGCAACGGCGGATGAGGACAGGGCTTGGACTGGGAAGGAAGTGACCGCTGCCTTAATTAAGGTACAGACTCAGCATTTACATGGTGTGAAAATAGGAAACTACGGAAAATCTCTCTCGGGCTGCAGCCAGTGGGGGTCGAAACCACCATCTTCCGAATGCGACAAAGTCTGTTGAAAGTCACCAGAGATGAAGACTGTCACTCCACAAAAAAGTATGTTGCAATTGAGAATATCTCGGAGCGCCCTATCAAGTGCCTCAATACATCTTTTGTGTGCCATTGTGTACTCATCCCATATAATCAGTACATAGTCCCGCGAAACCTTAGTCGTATTTCTGGTTTTCGATATACTGCACATCGGTGCCTCAGAGTTGTTGAGATCAATGGGCACTTTAGACATGAAATGAGCTATACATTACCTCTCGACAGAAGAATTGCGGCTATTTCGGAGGATGCGACCGCAACAGCAATATTGCCATCTCCTCTGAGTTTAACAAATAATAAAATGACGAGGATCGCCTTCCCACACCGCCAGGAGCATCAATGAAAACCATTTTGCTACCGTTTCTTCCGAAACAGTGTAATACCTCTCGGTAAATTGAACACTGCTCATTTTTCACTTTCGGCTCATTATGGAGGACGGTGTTCGACATAATATTCTTACAGTAGCTCGTCTTTCTGAGATATTCTAAATTCAAGTGTTCCACATTATCAGGAGCAGGAAGTCTGTAATTAATTAACTAAGACTGATGACCTCCTATCGATAAAGTAATGTCTTCCAAATGATCGGAGACATCCATTTTTTTTCTTTTGCTAGGGGCTTTACGTCGCACCGGCACAGACAGGTCTTATGGCGACGATATGCGAAAGGTGCCCCTGTTGAAGGTAAGGACGGAACTTCTTCATATGATAGTCTTTTCTTTCTTAATCTGCTTACCCTCCAGGGTTGGTTTTCCCTCGGACTCAGCGAGGGATCCCACCTCTACCGCCTCAAGGGCAGTGTCCTAGAGCGTGAGACATTTGGCTGGGGGATACAGCTAGGGAGGAGGACCAGTACCTCGCCCAGGCTGCCTCACCTGTTATGCTGAACAGGGGCCTTGTGCTGGGATGGGAAGATCGGAAGGGATAGACGAGGTAGAGGGAAGGAAGCGGCCGTGGCCTTAAGTTAGGTACCACGGAAAACCACTTCCAGGATGACTGAGGTGGGAATCGAACACACCTCTACTCATTTAACCTCCCGAGGCTGAGTGGATCCCGTTCCAGCCCTCGTACCACTTTTCAAATTTCGTGGCAGAGCCGGAAATCGAACCCGGGCCTCCGGGGGTGGCAGCTAATCACACTAACCACTACACCACAAAGGCAGACTCAGATGATAGTCCCCTGGCAAAATTATCAGTTTGTCAAAGTATGAAGAATGCTATTAAAGTGGTGTTCCGTAGATTCAGAACAACTTCCCTGGCGTTTTCAGCAGTGAAAACTACGCGCTGAAGGTTCTCCAGATGAATATCCAAATGAATTACCGCCGGATACCTTTTATGAATTGAGAATGTGAGAATACACCGAACAGCTTCGGACGTGTTGACATACTGTACCTGCCAACCTGGTATTTCCGAACTTCATTACGATCATTTTGCAGGGCAATAAAAGCTTTGTCACTGCCTTTATCCACGTAATTGCATATATAGGCCTATATTGACTACTGCAATATTCAACAGATGTGAGTTTGAAAGTCTCTGGATAAAACGGGAGAAAACGGCACAAACCTCATATTATCTATTTCAATGGCCTGTCCATTTAAGATAACGTTAATGGTGAAGCATAAAAAGCACCCTTGGATAGGTGATATGTCCAGTAGTTATCGAAATCAGCTCTACGCCCACCCGCTTTTGAGCTATATCCACTTGCATTTCGACTGTAACCATTCCGTTAATAATATCTTTCTTATGCTTCTATCGAAAAAGTGTACATAACAAAAAAGTTTTAGAAACAGATTTCCATTAAGTATGGTTGACTTCCATTACGGCTAATAATGGATATTGTGTGGGAGAGTAAAGGCACTGTTTCGGTCTTCCTATAAACCGCAGTCTATTTAATTTTGAAATGGTATGGACCCTAGAATCTACCAGTAGATGGGCGGATTCCAAATACGAAGTTTCTTTCAAATATATCCAGAAGCTTTACAATTATAAGAAATCAACTCTACGCGCACTCGCGATTGGGCTATGTCCACTGGGACTTAGACTGTAAAGCACTCCGTTTATAAAATCTCCCTTCTTAATCCTCCTATCGAAAAAGTGTACACGAGGGAAAAAATTGAAATAGATTTCTATTAAGTTTGGTAGATTTCCATTAAGGTTGATCGTGGATATTTTATGGGAGAGTAAAATCACTGTTTCGGTCCTCCCATAAACCCCTAGTCCATTCATGGATTTTGAAATAATATTCATCCTAAAACCTACCCACAGATAGGTGGATTCTAAAAAGTTTGGATGAAATATACCCAGTAGTTTTTCACTTATAACAAGAACTAAAACAAACCGGAAAAGTCGTAAAATTAAACGCCCGTGATCTATTATGCCGACACTTGCTG
Organism: Anabrus simplex; assembly: GCF_040414725.1. NCBI lineage: Eukaryota > Metazoa > Arthropoda > Insecta > Orthoptera > Tettigoniidae > Anabrus > Anabrus simplex. The sequence goes on from NC_090265.1 coordinate 227,163,386, forward strand.
ACTTGACCCGTTGTATTTAACCTATACTATTACGCTCGTCGTTAACGATACTTCCTTCTACAACACATTTAAAATCCCACAGGGAAAATAAACATACAGTACACATGCATCTTTCCCGCAATGAGCGTCAGGTTAGCTTAGAGTCGCAACTCGCAAGGCTTCGTGCGAAGCGACCCCGGTGTTCGGAGTCGATAGAGTCGACACTCTCGATTCCAGGCTTTAATCGCGCACGTCCGTACTATAGATACCCATAACCACATGAAGAGATTTGTAACCTTTATTTACAATCCTATTAATGTGATTACCCCAATTAAGACTTTTCCTTATATTAACACCTTAAAGACTGTTCTGTGGCCGCCAGTCTCGACGCAAGCGAGATCCGCTCTCCCAACCAACTCGTCCGATCGGCGGATACAATGAGCTTCTACCAGCCACTCTCGACGCAGGCGAGTCTCATTCTCACTGCCGATCTGCGAAAAACTTGGGGACGTGGAGTATGGCTTGAAGTCACTCCCATATAGAATTACATCCGATTAAAATAGGAATAAGTATTGAATGAAGAGTAGAACATTTTATGAGTATAGTCCGATAGGAATGTATATTAATAAAAGATATGATTTACATATCGAGCCAGTTGGCCGTGCGGTTAGGGGCGCACAGGTGTGAGCTTACATTCGGGATATGGTGGGTTAGAACCCCACTGCCGGCAGCCGTTTTCCGTGGTTTTCCCGTTTTCACAACAAGCAAATGCTGGGGCTATACCTTAATTAAGGCCACGGCAACTTCCTTCCCACTCCTAGCCCTGTCATATCCCATGGTCACCGTAAGACCTATCTATGTCGGTGCGACGTAAAGCTAATAGTAAAAAAATAATGGTTTATGAAGTTTAAAACAAGTCGTGGTAAATGTTTCTTTTACAAAGGAATAATATTTTAGTGTTTCCTGAAACAAGGGATGTTGCAATATATTCTTAAATGATTATGTCACTCATGTATGTCGTTTTCTTAATATAATCCAAGATTACACCCAGCAAAGCTCAGAGACAAGGGAGAAATACAGGAAAACACTGGGGATATTGTTAGATCCAACTATTGAGGAAGCCTCGTCTCGCAGGTCTAGAGAAATGGATAACTTCTTCCAGAAAGGATTGTTTAAATGTAGGCTAGTGGTCTTTTATTTCCAACTAAGACTTGTTTAGTTTCTTCTCATTTTGCTTAGCCTATATATCACGGTTGCAACCACCTCCAGATTTTTCTTGAGATACTTGAGATATCGTAGCAAATGTATGACATTCGAACTGAAGCTGTTCTTCCTGCAAAAGTATGGGTTATTCCACTCTTATTCTTCATGTATCTCTCTATAGCTACAGGACTCATATGCATGACGTCAGAAGGGGTTTATACATCAGAGGTTGAAAGGTACCATTTAGTTCTGCCTACTTGCAAGGGGTTTCATTTCCAGACGAACATATTGGATATGAGCTCTGACCCGCTGTTCATTTCTTGAAGAAAGAGAGGAAGAAGATTCTCAAAGAATTGGTATCAAAAGTAAGAAGAAGGCTCCGAGTTCCATAAAAAGCTGTATTAAATTTAGCAACGGTTTTAGAGGATAGCTTCTCTGAAAAGAGTTCTAAGACGAAAGAGCCGAAAATGTTATATCTCTCGGGACTCAAAACAGAATTAATTCTCCGTTCTCCGGACGAGTATGTCAACCAATCCTGCTCTAAAATCATTCCATGTTAAGAAAACAGTGACAGTGCCCTTATGGACCTACAAGGAGTGAATATACCCCATCTTAGACACCCATAATTCCTCGCGGCTAAAGAATATTGTAATGTAATTTATATTGTATAATAATAATAATAATAATAATAATAATAATAATAATAATAATAATTGCTTTACGTCCCACTAACTACTTTTAAGGTTTTCGGAGACGCCGAGGTGCCAGAATTTTGTCCCACAGGAGTTCTTTTACGTGCCAGTAAATCTACCGACACGAGGCTGACATATTTGAGCACCTTCAAATATCACCGGACTGAGCCAGGATCGAACCTGCCAAGTTGGGGTCAGAAGACCAGCGCCTCAACCGTCTGAGCCACTCGGCCCGGCTATTTTGTATTATGAAGGGAGATAAAATATGGGGCACTGTTTGCCCTTGAGATATCAAAATAACGACTTAGTATTTTATATTTCAATCGCCGGGAGGAAGTGCAACGTCGGGAATAGCCATCGCTTTGTTGCCTTCCTTTCCTGCATTTTCCTTCTGAGTTGCTTTGATATCGCCCGCAGCTTACCACAGTTAAAGAGAACGTGTGCGATTTCTTTCTTTAATATTAATACAGTGATTTATTTGCGGTGTGGCTGAGGTTGTTCATATAAATAAGCAGGGACAGATAATTGGCCCTTTACTGCTTGATTTGTTTTTCGTTTCCATTTGGTGACAAAAATTTCGAGCTTTAAGTGGAATCAGGGGTGAGGATTTTTGCGGATGATGTTATTCTGTATAGTGTAATAAATAAGTTACAAGATTGTGAGCAACTGCAACGTGACCTCGAAAAAGTTGTGAGATGGACAGCAGGCAATGGTATGTTGATAAACGGGGTTAAAAGTCAGGTTGTGAGTTTCACAAATAGGAAACGTCCTCTCAGTTTTAATTACTGCGTTGATGGGGTGAAAGTTCCTTTTGGGGATCATTGTAAGTATCTAGGTGTTAATATAAGGAAAGTTCTACATTGGGTTAATCACATAAATGGGATTGTAAATAAAGGGTACAGATCTCTGCACATGGTTATGAGGGTGTTTAGGGGTTGTAGTAAGGATGTAAAGGAGAGGGCATATAAGTCTCTGGTAAGACCCCAACTAGAGAATGGTTCCACTGTATGGGACCCTCACCAGGATTACCTGATTCAAGAACTGGAAAAAATCCAAAGAAAAGCAGCTCGATTTGTTCTGGTGATTTCCGACAAAAGAGTAGCGTTACAAAAATGTTGCAAAGTTTAGGCTGGGAAGAATTGGGAGAAAGAAGACGAGCTGCTCGACTAAGTGGTATGTTCCGAGCTGTCAGCGGAGAGATGGTGTGGAATGACATTAGTAGACGAATAAGTTTGAGTGGCGTTTATAAAAGTAGGAAAGATCACAATATCAAGATAAAGTTGGAATTCAAGAGGACAAACTGGGGCAAATATTCATTTATAGGAAGGGGAGTTAGGGATTGGAATAACTTACCAAGAGAGATGTTCAATAAATTTCCAATTTCTTTGAAATCATTTAGGAAAAGGCTAGAATAACAACAGATAGGGAATCTGCCACCTGGGCCACTGCCCTAAATGCAGATCAGTATTGATTGATTGATTGACTGATTGATTGATTGATTCAAATTGCGTTCAATGTCTTCGAACTATCAACAATTCTTAAGTGGGGATAATACCTTAACACCCGTATATGATGATGATGATGATTGTTGTTGTTTAAAGGGGTCTAACATCTAAGTCATCGGCCCCTAATGGTACGAAATGTAATGACAATTTAAAAGTCCGAAATCATCCACTGACCAGAACTCCAAACGTGATGACAAAGAATGAATGGATAGATATGAATTTAAAACAATCAGTGGATCTGACCCGCAATGCCCCACATTTCCAGAAACTAGCGTTAAACAATAGTAGTACTGATCAAGGGACTGCTTCTAAAGCACAATACTGAATCGATGATTCTTGTAGTCTAAAGAGGTCCAAAATCCAGGTCATCGACCCCTCATAATGGTGCACATGGCTAGGAAAGTAGAACCATGGTATTTGTCATATTGCGGTACTGATCAAAAGTAGCGTAGACTCGCGGTATTCCACACATTATGGTACTACTCAAGGTAAAGTAATGCGCACAGGTAACAAAGACCTATGGCGTTTCTCACATTGTGCGCCAATTACAGGCAACGCAAACCTATGGTGTTCCTCACATAGGTGTACTAATCACAGGGACTCGTACTATCCCGTGGTGTTTTTCGCATAATGGGTACTAATCATAGGCAAGGCAGCCCCATGGTGTCGCTCATATAGTGGCAAAATCCACCCTGATTCACACACTGTCGCTACTAATCACAAACCTATTGTATACCTAACATTGTGGTACTACGCGCAAGTAAAGGCGACCCATGTGTTCCCCGCGGGGTGGTACTAATTGCAAGTAGCCTCATGGTTCTAATTCGGCCATCCCTTTTAGTCGCCTCTTACGACAGGCAGGGGATACCGTGGGTGTATTCTTCGCCTGCGTCCCCCCCCCACAGGAGGATGCGTGTTAGGTCCGCGAGAGCCATTTCATTTCGCCCAAGTCCGCCGGCAAGCCGGTTAGGACCCCCTATCCGTCACCTGGTACGCGCCACGTGGGAGTATCACCTCTCCCCCTGCTACGCCAGCGTAGTAGGTTCGTGGGATGATGTTGATGATGATGATGATGATGATGATGACCTTAAATGCTGAGTTTTACGAATTTATGTGCATTGTTTTCTCGTTAAGCTGCGAAAAGCAAAATGAGCCCCTCTCGAAACCACCAGTCCCTTTGAGTTCCTAAAAATAATGAGCGGCTTAGTTTCTTCCTACTTCGAGTTTCCCAATTTTATGTGCCGCGTTTTCTCGTGATGATGTTGAGCAGAGCCGTTCGATATAGCAACAATATGCCCATGAAGATAATACTGTTTTCTTAACCTGGAATGACCTTATACGCTGTTCAACACTCGGAGCTCCATGTGGTTCAAATTAGTATTTGGAGACATTAGACAGTACAGAGAAAGAATGTGCTGTCTGGTCTGATCTCGCACATGTTCTAGGGCATAGATCGGGCGATCTAGCTGGACGCGAGAGTACCTCACCAAGTCACAGGCACAGGGAGCGTTGCCTTGTTGAAGGACTGTATGAGGACGCTGCCTCGTGCGAGGTAACAAATGAGAACTCAAGATGTCTCTGATATACCGCTGTGGCGTCAAGTCCCCTAGTCGCAAAGAGGTGGCCTAAAATCATACTCCTTTGCCCGGTTTCTTCAACTTTATGTTAAATTTTACTTAACAAATATTAACTAACAATTGTTATTAATTTAACACCTCGGTTAAAAGTCCCCTGATTCACAAACACACTTCCAGATTTTGTTAAAGTCAAATGAACAAGTTTCCGTGAGATTTCTGAACACGTTTGGCAGTGAGCGCCTTTTGTTTCTTTACATAAAGTGCTCAAAGCGGTAGAATACTGGAATTATATTTTGTCAAATATGGTTGATATTATCGTAGGTTAGCCGGGCTGAGTGGCTCAGACGGTCGAGGCGCTGGCCCTCTAATCCCAACGAGGCAGGTTCAATCTTGGCTCAGTCCGGTGGTATTTGAATGTGCTCAAATATGTCAGCCTCGTGTCGGTAGATTTACTGGCACGTAAAAGAACTCTAGCGGGACAAAATTCTGGCACCTAGGCGTCTCCGAAAACCGTCACATAACGTAAAATACAATTACATTATTATTATTATTATTATTATTGTGCCGTACCCCCGGCAGGATGACCCAAAGGAGAGCGGGCCAGGGATCTGGATATAAATGTAAGGTCCAACCCAGAGGATAATGTCAAGTCCCAATTCAAACAGCTTGACAACAACTTTATTCATAGACAATGTAACACAAACCAATTCGGAAGCGCACGAAAATCAACTTAACATAACTAAGGAAGGGTTTTAACCCGTTTCCATTTCTCATCCTTGTAAAATATAAGAGGAAATCCACTCCTCTAATAAAAGGTTTAACATAACGTAAGCTGCGCACCTCGGTGCCAAATAAATGTCTTACTAATCACTACAGCGCTACAACGTATATACAGCTCGCCAGTTACAAGGTAAGGAAAACTCTTCTAACAGTGAACTCACAATGACACGCATACTCCCTAACTACACGTCCAGAACATTCTGGAATCTTTCTTTCATGTTACAAGAAACGTACAACACTTTAAGTTACTTTACGTTACCTTCACAAAATATCTCGGCACCAAGCCGTTCCTTATCAATTACAACCAGATACATGGCGTTACATATCTGTACAAGTTCCTAGTTCCTCCCATCATCCTACCAACACATAGCAAGCCAGTAGATCTTACCTCCCATGCCCCTCTCACGGTCCTCGGTTCGACCCAAGAGTAGTGCTCTCCACAAAGAGCAGCAGGTAAGTGAGACGGACCACCGCCCGGCGAGGCACACTGGCTCGCCGGGAGGGGTAGGTCCCGATACCAACGTCATCACGCCCCTCTCTCGGAGAAGCCGGGAGGGGGTAAGTACACGCGAGGGAGCATGGCAGACGATCGACATACGAAAGAAATGCAAATACGGAGGGACGCCCCAGGACGGAAAGAATTCCTTGTCCATGGAGCCATAAGTGAGGAACAGGGAGAGACACATTTATTACACAATCAATGCCTAGGACATTCAGAAATACGCACAATGATGGTAGTAAATTTTCAATGAGCTCGCTAGGAGCACAGCACAGGAACCAAGTCCTTTAAGGCGGGAGGAGACCAAACACACGGTTCAGACCTCCCCCCCAAAACACCAACCCAGGGTTGACCAAAGTGTTTTCCTTCCATAAAGATCAGCCGCATAAAGTTCATTATCTTGAATACTTGCTGGATATACAATAGTGTTCTTGCTTTACAATAAATAACTATATACAAAAGTAACATCTTGCTGCACATCAAAATGAAGAAACAAGTCTTTGCCCAGATCATATATAAAATTAATACTCTTGCTGTTCACCAAAATGACGTAGTGAGTCCAAGATTATCTCTGAATTTACATTCTTGCTGTACATTAAATGAAATAGCGAGTTCTTGCCAAGATTAGCACTGAAATTACTTTCTTACTATACACCATAATGAAGTAGCGAGTCTTTGACAAGTATATCCCTGACCTTACATTCTTGCTGTATCAAAAATTAGTTTCTTACTGTACACCACAATGAAGTAGCGAGTCTTTGACAAGTATATCCCGGGATATGGCAACATTCAGTTCAATGAAGATGTCCCCAGCAACCGCCAGGGGAAGGTGGGCCATCAGGGCCGGCAACCATCATAGCTGGGATACAACCCAACCAAACCTTGAGCGGCATGCATGCAGGACAACGGCCACAGTAGCGGACCGTCTCGGAGCCTCCTTAGGCAACTCAGACGCTGGAAATCCCAATCCTTCTGAACTCGGTAGCCGTAAGACACGGCGGCTGGAGTCAATGATCGCCAGGAATCGCACCCACGAGGGGCCCTTCTCATGGAGCAGTGGGCGTAGGTGGATACTCCAGTCCACTGTAAAATAAAGCAGAAGGCCAGCAAAGATGTCGAAAGATATCCATCCACCGGTACAGGGTACAGGGGGCCGATGCAGTGTAGGGAACCGGACCGGGGGGCATGGGAGCAGTACGGGTGCGATAGGACTCCGGGAGGACTCACATTAAATCATTCATAATAAATAAATAATACATCCAGATTTGTTTTTCTTACAAAAGGAAAGAACAAACTTAAACTAACTAAGGGAAGAGCATATCTCCGACAAGAATGGAAATGAGTCAAAACTCTCCGGATAACCAAGTTAAAGCTTCATACCACATGAAACCAAGGTACCCGTAGCTGAAACGCTAAGCAGGCTTTACTTGCGAAAGATGAACTCGGAAGACTCTCTCCGTCTCCGGATCCTTTACCAACAAGGTGACCGGCGTTAAGAAATCAATAATTTCATACGGTCCACGGAATCTAGGAGCGAGCTTCCCGGAAGGCACGAAATTCTTAACAAAAACATTATCTCCTACAGCGAGATCGGTCGGTCGGCGCCCCTCATTGTAACGTTCTCTCTTCTTCTCATAGGACACCTTGAGGTTTTCCTTAGCCTTTTTCCAAATTGCCCTGATGTTAAGGGGGTCAATCCTCTCTGGTAACAGTTCATCAATGTTCCAGAGATTACTGAGTGGAGAGTTGGGAACGAAGGAGAACATAAGAGACACAGGAGAAAACTGATGCGCTTCATGTACAGCAGAATTAAATGCGAAAGCCAGCCATGGCAACGAAGTGTCCCATCTCAAAACATCGTCATGATGGAAGGCGATGAGAGCGGCCCGCAAATTGCGGTTGACTCTCTCTGCATAAGAGGGTTGGGGGTGGTACGGGGACGTTGTCACATGCGTAATGGACAGGCTAAAGCAAAACTTTCTGAACAAATTCGACGTGAACGCCCTCGCATTATCGGACACCAAGTACTGGCTCGGACCAAAAGAAGAAAATATGGTTTTTAAACACCTTATGGTGGACTCTGCCGTGGCTAACCTCGTCGGAAAAAACCAAGAAAAACGAGTGAAGCCGTCGACACAAACAAATATAAATCTATTGCCATCCGTCCTTGACTTGGGGAGGGGTCCCACATAATCTATAAATAGACGTTGCATGGGTCGCGTAGCCTGGGTAGAAGACAACAGGCCGACCCGAGTATTAAGGGCAGGCTTGCTCATCCTACAAATCTTACACGCTTTGACCATCTCACGGACTTCAGCATCCAGCCCCTTCCAAATAAAGGTTTCGCGAATTTTCTCCCTGGTCTTAAACACTCCCAGATGACCAGCCAAAGGAGTTTCATGGAAATATTTAAATATCATAGGTACTAATACCGATGGAACAACAACTTTCATCTTGTGATCAGAGCGGGAGGGACAGCAAAGGACACCATTTCTTAACACATATGGGTTAACAATCTTGCCTTCTTTCAACTGCTGGACAATAGGCCCTAAGATAGGATCTTCCACTTGGAATTTTGCAAGATCATGGTATAACAACGGGGCATCAGTCAAGATCGCTCCAGCCAGGGGTAAAGAAGTTAGGACCTCAGGGTCAGAAGAGTCATCATCCTGAATAGGCTGACCAGTGAACATGCGGCTAAGCGAATCGGCCACAACATTGTCCGAGCCTCGAATGTGCCGTACATCGAACTGAAACGCCGATATTCTTATGGCCCACCGAGCTAGACGGCCCGTTTTCCTAGGTTTACCCAGGACCCAGCTCAACGCTTGGTTATCGGTTTCAAGCTCGAATTTTACATGTTCTAAATACATTCGAAACCTCTCTAGGGCAAACAACACAGCCAAACCCTCTAACTCATAGACTGAATATTTACTTTCAAGAGGAGTCAAGGTCCTGGAAGCGTAAGCAACAGGTCGCCGGCCCAGGTCGGATTCCTGCATTAAGACAGCTGCAACCGCCGAGGCTGAAGCATCGGTCTGAACAATGAAGGTTTTGGAAAAATCGGGCATCGCAAGTATGGGAGCATTAGTTATAGCCAACTTCAGATCCTCGAAGGCTGCTTGTTGTGAAGTACCCCATTCAAACTTCACCCCTTTACGCCGGAGGGCGTTAAGAGGCCCAGCACGCTTAGCAAGGTTAGGGATAAACTTACGGAAGAAGTTTACCATCCCGTGGTAAGTAAATGAAAAAAAAGGAAATCCAGATCGAACCACGCTCCTGGCTGCCACCACTGTGCCGTACCCCCGGCAGGATGACCCAAAGGAGAGCGGGCCAGGGATCTGGATATAAATGTAAGGTCCAACCCAGAGGATAATGTCAAGTCCCAATTCAAACAGCTTGACAACAACTTTATTCATAGACAATGTAACACAAACCAATTCGGAAGCGCACGAAAATCAACTTAACATAACTAAGGAAGGGTTTTAACCCGTTTCCATTTCTCATCCTTGTAAAATATAAGAGGAAATCCACTCCTCTAATAAAAGGTTTAACATAACGTAAGCTGCGCACCTCGGTGCCAAATAAATGTCTTACTAATCACCACAGCGCTACAACGTATATACAGCTCGCCAGTTACAAGGTAAGGAAAACTCTTCTAACAGTGAACTCACAATGACACGCATACTCCCTAACTACACGTCCAGAACATTCTGGAATCTTTCTTTCATGTTACAAGAAACGTACAACACTTTAAGTTACTTTACGTTACCTTCACAAAATATCTCGGCACCAAGCCGTTCCTTATCAATTACAACCAGATACATGGCGTTACATATCTGTACAAGTTCCTAGTTCCTCCCATCATCCTACCAACACATAGCAAGCCAGTAGATCTTACCTCCCATGCCCCTCTCACGGTCCTCGGTTCGACCCAAGAGTAGTGCTCTCCACAAAGAGCAGCAGGTAAGTGAGACGGACCACCGCCCGGCGAGGCACACTGGCTCGCCGGGAGGGGTAGGTCCCGATACCAACGTCATCACGCCCCTCTCTCGGAGAAGCCGGGAGGGGGTAAGTACACGCGAGGGAGCATGGCAGACGATCGACATACGAAAGAAATGCAAATACGGAGGGACGCCCCAGGACGGAAAGAATTCCTTGTCCATGGAGCCATAAGTGAGGAACAGGGAGAGACACATTTATTACACAATCAATGCCTAGGACATTCAGAAATACGCACAATGATGGTAGTAAATTTTCAATGAGCTCGCTAGGAGCACAGCACAGGAACCAAGTCCTTTAAGGCGGGAGGAGACCAAACACACGGTTCAATTATTATTATTATTATTATTATTATTATTATTATTATTATTATTATTATTATTATTATAGGTTATGGTTAGCGGAAATCGCTAAGACGTAAACATGTGCAGTAAGAGGGAACAAAACCAAAAACCAACCCCATGGCACTACAGCCCTTGAAGGGCCTTGGCCTACCAAGCGACCGCTGCTCAGCCCGAAGGCCTGCAGATTACGAGGTGTCGTGTGGTCAGCACGACGAATTCTCCCAGCCGTTATTCTTGGCTTTCTAGACCAGGGCCGCTATCTCACCGTCAGATAGCTCCTCAATTCTAATCACGTAGGCTGAGTGGACCTCGAACCAGCCCTCAGGTCCAGGTAAAAATCCCTGACCTGGCCGGGAATCGAACCCGGGGCCTCCGGGTAAGAGACAGGCATGCTACCCCTACAGCACGGGGCCGGCGAAGAGGGAACAAAAGTATTATTAAAATAAATATCCCCCACTGTCGGCAGCCCTGAAAATGGTTTTCCGTGGTTTCCCATTTTCACGCCAGGCAAATGCTGGGGCTGTACCTTAATTAAGGCCACGGCCGCTTCCTTCCCACTCCTAGCCCTTTCCTGTCCCATCGTCACCATAAGACCTATCTGTGTCGGTGCGACGTAAAGCAACTAGCAAAAAAAAAAAAAAAATTATATGAGACAAAGATTATTATATATTCAATTTGAAAGTATGCGAGTATGCTTGAAAAATAAAAGAACGGACGGTTATATCAGAACATTCAATAAGTTATCATTCTTATATGCTCTGACTCGTTGGTTGAATGGTCCGCGTACTAGCCTTCGGTTGAGAGGGTCCCGGTTCGATTCCCGACCGGGTGGGGGATTTTAACCTTCATTGGTTAATTCCAATGGCTCGGGGGCTGGGTGTTTTTGCAGTCCCCAACATCCCTGCAAATCACACACCACACATAACACTATCCACCACAGCAATATCACGCAGTTACATACACATGGCAGATCCCCCCACCCTCATCGGAGGGTCTACCTTACAAGGGCTGCATCCGGCTAGAAATAGCCACACGAAATTATATTCTTATAGGAGTGCAATCTAAGGCTCCTACAACACCGGAACAAGTGATTATTGATATAAGTCTTGAATGATTTTGGGGCATTATTTTACAGCGGGGAAGACAATGTAATGCTTTGCCAATGCTGCAGTGGTGGCGGAAACTCTTTGCACAATTCTACACACTCCTGTCTTGCACACATGAATTACCTAAAATTACATGAAAAGAGTCTGAGGCATAATATCTAGAAACTATACCAGGTGTATGCAAAAGTTTCTGCCGGTTTTTTGTGGTAAAGAAAATACGTAGTTTTGAAGGGAAATTGATCTTTTGTTTATTCAAAATATTGACCATCGGCTTCTACACACCTCGCCCATCTTTCAGGTAAATTATGAATACCATGCCAGAAAAACTGCTTGTCTTTTGCGGAAAATCATTTGTCGAGCCATTTTCCAACTTTCTCGAAATTGCTGAAGTGCTGCTCTGCGAGCGCGTGCCCCATTGATGCGAACAGGTGATAGTCAGATGGCGCCAGGTCGGGGCAGTACGGCGGGTGCGGAAGGATGTTCCATCCAAGCAAGTTCAAGGTGTCTTTCACTGGTTTTCCTGTGTGAGACGGCGCATTGTCGTGTAGCAAAATTACTTTGCCATGTCTTCTGGCCCATCCCATAGCTCGTAAACGTCTGTTGATTGTTTCTTGTGATACATTTAATGCTTGTGCCAATTGCTGCTGAGTATGAGTTGAGTCATCATCCAGTAACACCTGCAACTGCTCGTCTTTGCACTTTTGTGGTCTACCAGAGCGCGCACTGCCTTTCACATTGAAATCACCACGTTTAAATGCATGTCTCACATGTTCTGATCGATGGAGCGAGTTCACCATACATTTTTACCACCAAACGATGACTGTCCACAGCATTTTACTTTTGTTTAAATAAGAAAAGCAATGTGTGCCGCAAATGTTCTTTTTCAGGCACAAATGTCGACATGATCACTGAAAGATACAACACAGACGCTAGTGTTTGGCGGACTCAACTTGTGTGTGTCGGTAGGTTAATGTCAGACGAACAAACTGACGTATGTGTCAAATTCTACGCTGCGTACTGTTCACTGGCGCCATTTCTTAGTGAAACCGGAAAACATGTATGCATACACCTGGTAAGCAACTGCTGCACTGGAGACATTGATACATTTCAAACTGTGGGAAATTCTAACTTAATTTATTTTTTTCTTCTTCTTGTACCTTGTTCATTATGGCTTTGGTAATTAAGTACCGTCATTGAAAACTTTCTCCTGACAACTCTAAAACAGTACTTTTTTTCTTAGTACCGGTATGTGTCGTCCTTTGCATTCTTCAGTTTATAGTTAGTCCTCATACAGCAGTAAATATTCCAACATACGTCTTCTAGATGTTACCATTTTGAAATGTTAACAACTGTTAAGATGTTTAACACAAGGCTAGTGCCATGTTAATTTAACACAATTATTAACAATTTGTTAGTGTTAACAATGCTTGCCGAGACGGTCATTTTGTCAAATTGTGTGTTAAGTATATTACTTCTTCCTCCACCGCTTTTCCTCACATGTGTGCGGTCGTGGGTACGGACTGTGTTGCACATGTGGATTTGGCCCTGTTTTACGACCGGATGCCCTTCCTGACGCCCACCCTATGTGGAGGGATGCAATTACTATTGCGTGTTTCTGTGGTGGTTGGTAGTGTGTACGTTGTCTGAATTTGAATAGGAGAGTGTTGTGACAAACACAAACAATCAGTCCCCGAGCCAGAAGAAATAATTAGATGCGATTAAAATCCCCGGGACCCCTGTGACCAAAGGCCAGCATGCGAACCATTTAGCCATGGAGCCGGACTGTGTTAAGTCTAATTAATAATTTTATTTGTTTTACGTCCCAATTTAACAGCAGTGTTAACACTGGCCTATGGCTCCGCACACCGTGATGCCAAGAGTAATGCCGATGTGTGTCTCCACAACATTGGCAGCATGTGTCCTATCCCGTAGATGCCACCATACTCGCACTTGATAGCCATCCATGGTGGTAAGAATCGAGATCCATTGCTAAACATGAGTCACCACTTATCATCACACCATGCCCTCTTGGCCACGGCACCACGCTAGACGTAGCCGTCTCTGTTCCGGTGTAAACAGCAACCTATATACAGTACACATGGTACGATGAACCCGCAGTCAGGCTGACACCAGTCGTCAAGATATGGGGTGTGCTGACACACAGCGTTTCTAAGAGTCCAGTAACTGTATCCAAATAGCAGGCATAGATGTCGCCGGTATCGTTTGTAGGGCGATGTAAGATGAATATAAGAAAAGAGAACTAGGAGGCGACGGTTTTGCTCTGTATTTCATGAATAATGATTTTTTTTTTTTTTTTTGCTAGTTGCTTTTACGTCGCACCGACACAGATAGGTCTTATGGCGACGATGGGATAGGAAAGGTCTAGGAGTTGGAAGGAAGCGGCCGTGGCCTTAATTAAGGTACAACCCCAGCATTTGCCTGGTGTGAAAATGGGAAACCACGGAAAACCATTTTCAGGGCTGCCGATAGTGGGATTCGAACCTACTATCTCCCGGATGCAAGCTCACTGCCGCGCGCCTCTACGCGCACGGCCAACTCGCCCGGTGAATAATGATATTAAGGCAGTGGCTCAAAAGCAGAAGAGGTCACTACGATGGCTGCGAATAGCTTAAAGGTAAGTTCCTCTTTTACAGATTATTTAAGACTGAGCATAATAATTAACAGAGAAAATGTAGAAACTGTAATGTGAGCACGTTGAAATAAAAATAAGAACGAAGAAATATTCCATATTACAGCTGCATCTGTCAATTAAGGTCTGCCATAACATTTTGCATTTTAATTGCAGTATTAGCGTAAATTTTCTTCCATGAGATCTGTTCTCTTTAATTTCTCGTACCCTTCTGAAAGCAACTGTTCAGAATGTCGCAATGTTACCTGCAAAATGAATGTTCTCATTTCAGGCAGTAGACGTGTAGCTAAGAATCTAATTACCGCAAATGTAAATGAATTAGGCTTTGAGAAGTAATTTGTACTTCAATTGAGTTATCTAGCAACAAAAGATGGAGTTGAGCACAACAGCTCACAAAATACTTCACTCAATTACCGCAGCCTCTCCAGATGAGGAATTGCTCATTTTTGTTCTTTAACTGTAGGCAGGCAGGGGCTGTCGCAGTTTCTTTACTCTCTGGCAACTTGCAAACCTTCAAGCTAGCAACATTAATCATTTGCGCTACATAATTTACCGTACAAAATAGCAGAATTTTAAAGTAGCATACTAAGTAGGGATCTGGATGCCAGTTCAGAACATTCCTCTCTGTCAAGGAAATATTCATGCGGGATATTTATATTCGTTTTCAGCCACTCAGGAATGATAGTGGATATTAAAGGATTACTTTTAAAAGGCAAAAAGACAACAGTTGACAGACAAGCCTTTCTCCTGTTAAAAACCCATACCTGGATGTTTGCTATACTTATCTTCACCAGAAATTCATATTCATCGGTATGCAGTACCAGAATTTTGTCCCTCAGGAGTTCTTTTACGTCGTTATCATTTTATCAGCTGCTGAAGTTAGACAATCAGGTCGCTTCGCGGCGAACTGAAATCCTATTTGAAGAAAATCCTATATTTAAATTCCCGTCATGTTTGTATGTTTGCTCGAGTACCACAAGAAAACGGCTGAACAGAATTTAACGAATATTGGTATTTAAGGTCAGGGGAGAAGGTACTACAATCTTGGTTATATCTTTTTTCCGCCAGATGAAATAGTAGTTTAAGGGAAGGTCTAAAATTTAATTCTCAAATATCTCCGTTAATACGGATTCTATCGATTAATGTTATACAACGAAAGTTGTAGAAAATAGCATTCCCTCCTCAGTGCGCAGTACAAATTAATCCTACGACAAATAGTAACATAAATCTGTGGCTTGGTTCTAAAAGGGCCAATGTCAAAAAACCTGTTTTCGAGCTATGAGCATTTGAAGTTTTGCTTATAGTTTTCCAATTATTTTTTTCAACAACTAACTTCAAATAACTTCATACTTTCTTTGTGGAAGTCGCCTTATTAAACGCTGATTTTTTCTATCGTATTCATTAAAAATTGCCAGGTCTCTGATCTTTACTGGTAATCTAACATTATTGCCAAGGGCTTATTTAATTAAACGTTAACTGTTCGTTTAGTACTTAACAGAGGCATTGGCCCTTTTAACATGTTGCGAGCCAGGATAAAACGCGCCTGTATCAGTTAATATCTCAATTTCGTTAAAAAATGACATTGGCCCTTTTAGAACCAAGCCACAGAAATATTTACGATTTCTTACTTATTTCATTTCCTGCGTCCTTCCGTTGTTAATGTTAATATCATCGAAGAATCATTTGTAACACAGAGAGGAGGAATAGTAAATTATGATCTCTCATGTCTCATACGTTCGTATCACAGTAAATGTGAACCATTCCCGGTACTTCAGTGTACTGTCTGACCCATAGCGAACTGTGAACGAACGTCTGTACAACACGCGAGAGACTTCCATAATTATTTGTAGCAGCTGGGACGAGAGCAGACGAAGTTCAAACAAGCTTCACTGAAGAAATCTCACTGTCCGATTCCCAGCTCGCGAACTTTGTGGGATGAGGAAGCGAGGTAAGTGGGAAATAGACACACATTCATACAAGTTGCACAGAAACATTGAACCTCTCTCTCTCTCTCCTTCCAGTTTGTGTGTTGACACCCAACTACTACAGTAGAGTAAGTGAAACGTTTCCTTTTTTTTTTTCTTTTTGCTATTTGCTTTACGTCGCACCGACACAGATAGGTCTTATGGCGACTATGGGATAGGAAGGGCCTACGAATGGGAAAACTATCTTTAGGGCTGCCGATAGTGGGTTCGAAGCCACTATCTCCCGGATGCAAGCTCACAGCTACGCGCCACTAACCGCACGGCCGACTCGCCCGGTCCTTTTACTTTTACCAAATACTTTACTGCAGTGTACAGTAAAGTATTTGGTAATTCAGTAGTGTGCCACCTGTCTCTCACTTTGGAATGTTAATACTTCCTCGAGACTATTTCCTGCATTCCTCTCAGGCGTCTCGAACCCAGCATCGAACAGTACTGATTGCTGTCGAATGAAATGTTCTATCTCAGAATTTATTGACATGCGTGTGCAACTTGACGGTTAGGGGAAAGAGGAATTCAGCGAAGTACTGACTGCAGATGATCTGGAGAAATTACTGAATGGTATAGACAGAGTCTTGGGTAAGGAGTACAAGATGAAAACAAATGTCGAAAACAATAATAATGGAGCGCAGTCGTACGAAGTTAGGTGATGCAGGTAATATTAGATTAGGAAATGAAGTCTTAAAGGAAGTAGATAAATATTTTACTTAGTAAAATAACTAACGATGGAAGGAGTAGGGAGGACATAAAATGCAGACTAGCACAAGCAAGGAAGGGCTTTCTTAAGAAAAGAAATTTACTCACTTTGAATATTCATGTAGTGATTAGAAAGATTTTTTAAGACTTTCGCCTGGAGCGTGACATTGTATGGAAGAGAAACATGGACGATTACTTGCTCAGAAAGGAAGAGAATAGAAGCTTTTGAAATGTGGTGTTAGAGAAGAATGCTGAAGGTGAGATGGATAGATCGAATCGCGAATGAAGAGAGAGAGATTGAATCGAATTGGTGAGAGGAGACCGATTTGACTAAATTTGACCATAAGAAGAGATAGAATGATGGGAAACATCTTACGACACGCAGGACTTGTGCAGTTGGTTTTTTAGGGAAGCGTGGGCGGTAAGAACGGTAGGGGCAGACCAAGGTATGAATATGACAAGCAGATTAGAGCAGATGTAGGATGAAGCAGTTCCATAGAAATGAAAAGGTTAGCACAGGATAGGGTGGCATGGCGAGCTGCATCAAACCAGTCTATGGACTGATGACCCAAACAACAACACTACTGGAAATTTGATATAGAGTATTGCAGGGCTCTGGTGATAATATTACCATTCTTGAGTCCCTGGCTAACATAGTTCAGGCTCAGGATACCTTAATTTACAGTGTTTCTCACGGCATTCACAATGTGGATGATGCACGACATACGTGAACGCATTACGGAAATAAGTGGGAAAATCATGGTGAGAATTACCAACGTAGAAAGAATATACATGACAGTTAACTAAGTTATGAACAACGACGATACGATTCATTATCCAGTTAAGTTCCTCAATTCTATTTATAAATCTGGCCTACCAGCACAGTCATGAATTACGTTAAAAAAGGAGTGCGGACAATGCTTTTGAGAGACCTAAAGGCACCAAAATCGTGCAACGGTACTCGCCTGAGGTACAACTAGGCAACCATCCTCTACGAACATTAATCAGAGGGAAAAAATGGAAGGAGTCCGACACTTCGAAAAATGAAGATATCGATCAAAGAAACGCAAAGGCCATGAAGGGCGTGAAAATGAAAGACTCCCTAGTCCCGTAACCTAATACCATCGGGGTTGGACAAGAAAGAGTTGATCAAGAGAGGTCGCATAAAATAGATGAAAGTGAGGAGCTTGACACAAGTAAGTGGAAGCAATGCCGGGACTCAGCTAATGGCCCCGTGGTTACCAACCCACGCTCCCAAGCTAAGAGCCCTTGGGGCCCCTTTTACTCGTGTTATTCTACCGCCCCCACCCACAGGGTAAAGCCCCACGAACTATGAACCCGTCCAGAAGTGGTAATCAGCTTTCTACACTTATCAATTTTCTGACAACACGTAAACGAAATTCCGCCCTTTCTGGACAACCACACCCGCCTTTTAACCCCTCAACTAAGGCCTTGTACAAAAAAAATGTATTGTCATATTTCCTGACATTAAAAATTTAGAGTGTAATATAACTTCTATATAAGACATAGCATATACAACAAACATATTTTTTATGCATACAGTATATCATATCAGTCAATCAAACAATAAAATAAATAAATAAATAAATAAATAAATAAATCCATCAATCAATCATCACTGATCTAAATTAAGAGCTGTCGTCCCAGTGGTAGATTCCCTTTCCTTAAGTGAGTTCCAAGAACTTGGAAGTTTATCGAAGATTTCCCTCGCTAAATTATTTCAGTCCCTAATTCATATCTTTCAGCTGACTATGAAACAGATAGAAAACTAACCTACAATAACCAAACATTCTGGAATCTGGTTATTACTGAGCATGTATAAAAATCTAAAATCTAAGTAAAAAAAGGAGGTTTGACCTAATTTCCAAAGCCCACTGTGCTCTAACAACACATTGTTGAAGGAGATATTTGATTTCGATTAGCAAGCTGTGGCGCCGTGATGCTGAAAGCTCTTAATTAGTCCAGATTAAATTTGTCAGTTGATTAATGAAACCATTCCTGTGGTTAACTACCAGTGCCGAATATTTCCACAACAGCTGTTCGATCGTTAGTTCGTTACGTGAGGAGAACGGGCGGCTTTTGACTCACCGTCTTTTGTATCGTCGGTCTCACAGAGCGGCGCGTGTTCAGAATATCCCGTAGAGACGGAGACTGGAAGACTGCATTCATCTCGAGACCCAGACAGGCGGTTCATCAAATGAAATCTCATAATGTGGTGTGTCTACAATGGAAGGTTTCATTTTCTTTTTCAAATGATTTTCTCCTTGATGGATGGCTGCAGTTACTGATTGGAAGCTTTTTATTTAGAGTAGGACTAAGTTGTCTCTCTTCGCATTTCATTACGTTCTTCAATTCAGTTTTTTTTTTTTTTTTTTTTTTTTGCTACTTACTTTACGTCGCACCGACACAGATAGGTCTTATGGCGACGATGGGATAGGAAAGGTCTAGGAGTTGGAAGGGAGCAGCCGTGGCCTTAATTTAGAATCTGACTTTATCAGCCGAACAACAAACTGTTCTTCTCTTTCAGTTAAACACTTTTCCTGGGTTTCCTTAACGTGTTCTTAACAGTGCTTTCGTATTTAAATTTATCAACCACATATTGCAACCGTAGAATGTGTTCTATTAACCAGCTGCCCAATCTTGCGTAATGAAAATCCTTTAAGTGCCAGTTTAAGTATAGTGTTCTTAAGCTCCGTACTTAACTCTGCACTCCTACCCAGGTCCACCACAGATACACTAGGAAGGAGAGTAACGCACTTGATTTTTTTTTTTTTTTTTTTGCTAGGGGCTTTACGTCGCACCGACACAGATAGGTCTTATGGCGACGATGGGATAGGAAAGGCCTAGGAGTTGGAACGAAGCGGCCGTGGCCTTAATTAAGGTACAGCCCCAGCATTTGCCTGGTGTGAAAATAGGAAACCACGGAAAACCATTTTCAGGGCTGCCGATAGTGGAATTCGAACCTACTATCTCCCGGATGCAAGCTCACAGCCGCGCGCCTCTACGCGCACGGCCAACTCGCCCGGTCAAATATTCTTGCCTGTATGGAAATAAGTATGGTTTTCACTAACGAATTATCATTGACAAACCATGTTTTTACCCGTAAAGTACGTTTTATTTCAATTTTTCTATCGTAAATGTGAATATACGAGACTTTATAAGAAATTGAAGCCTGTACGAATAACAGAGCCACATACTGTAGTCCTACAGTATGTATGAGGAAAAGGCGACTGACCTTCTACGGGCACATGAGCCGCCTGAAACCCTGCAGGCTCACCAACAGAATCCTCACAGTGACAAGTAGGGGAAAGGCTTCCAAGGCGAAGTGGAGCACCTCAGTAAAATCTGACTTAGAGGAAATACAGATCCCATTAGAAACCACAGAGAACCGATCTCATTACCGACAGGCCATCCTACAGGGAGTCTTCTCACAAGCGAAAAGAGTACAGGGACCACCAGACCTAAGTGGACGGATGGAAGGAAGCAGGCACCCAGCCAGAAAATGAAAGCGTAGTGGGCCAAGAAAAAGCAGACCATTTCCGCCTATTGCCATTCCTTGATGGATGTAGTACTTTTGTATCCATCTCTTGGCACAGGCCAGAGCAAAGTGTAGCTTCCACTGACGTCCCAGTCTCATCCATGGCTGTGACAATATGGAAGCTGCTGGGGTATGGGTGGTGCTGAGTAATGACACTGGGAGCACAAATAGTGTCTGAGTGTTATGAAAGGTGTTGCTCATAGGGTCAGTTGTGCTGCAGTGGCACATTCTGGCCCAGTGAGGAAAGCAATGGCAAACTACCTCACTTCTCATCTTGCCTAGTACGCCTCATTTGGGCTCTGCCATTGGTTTTTGCAGTTTCCCTATAACTGCATAGCATTTGGTGGTGCTATTTGAGGATCCAACCAGCCTCTGGGCTGATGACCTGACAGACAGCTAAGAGTTAAGATGAGTTCCGTGGTCCCTAATAGGCCAAAACGAACAAAATAATAATAATAATAATAATAATAATAATAATAATAATAATAATAATAATAATAATACTTTCGCTTTTCACACACCCTGGTGCAGTTGCAAGTGCGAAATGTGTGGCCCTGTTTTACGGCCGAATGCCCTTCCTGATACCTCCCCTGTGGAAGGGGCGGCGACCACGGTACCCCTAGCCGAGTCTGGCATTGCTTTCACTTTCTTGTGTTATTCTCATCACTTTTATCTTTCCTATCTGACCCCCCTTGGTTAACTCTTCGTCTCTTCCTACCGTGATGGTATTGGGTTTGCGAGGTCTGAGGTATCTTTCTTTTTCAAGCACTATTCTCACTCTGATTATTATTAGCACAGGATGGTTGTCTAGTTGTACATCCTCTTAAAACAATAAAACAATAATCTCGTCTCGTGAGAAAATGGGAAACCACGGAAAACCATCTACAGGGCTGCCGACAGTGGGGTTCGAACCCACTATCTCCCGAATGCAAGCTAACAGCTACATGGCCCAAACCGTGCAGCCAACTTCGAAGTGTCAGTCCTCTTCCTGACTGGAATGAATAGAGATGACTGTCCACTTGTATGCTACTTCTCCTTAAAAACAAACCCCGCCATCGCCGTTCTATCTCTCCTATGATTTTTTTTTTTTTTTTTTTGCTAGGGGCTTTACGTCGCACCGACACAGACAGGTCTTATGGCGACGATGGGATAGGAAAGGCCTAGGAGTTGGAAGGAAGCGGCCGTGGCCTTAATTAAGGTACAGCCCCAGCATTTGCCTGGTGTGAAAATGGGAAACCACGGAAAACCATTTTCAGGGCTGCCGATAGTGGGATTCGAACCTACTATCTCCCGGATGCAAGCTCACAGCCGCGCGCCTCTCCTATGATTACGCTTATGAGGATCCGATACTTGCATTATTTTGTCCCATAAAACATCCATCAATACTGCCATCACTGCTTTAAAAAATGGTTGTGATTCCGTACCAGACAGCTGTGAAAATAAAAACAGGTATAAATTTCACCCTTAGCCATACTGGAAGTGTTTTTTCCACCTCAACTACAGCCGAATATCGAGATTATTCCTGACATAACATGACGCTTCTCACTCAATTCTTACACCCCCTGCCCCAAACTGTAAACACACCCACCAGTGAGGGCATAAGAGTAACAAGTTATCGGGCAGATTTCACACACACAAACTATACAAGCGCCTTAAACGAAGAATCACCAACCTCCTTTCACGCACCGACCTGAAGGGAGAGAGGTAACACTTCCAGAACTTTTGTTGGGTGATACAGTATATGGTACTGAGCACACAGCTTTGTTTAACCTAACGATCCATTGATTGGTATTTTTCAGTTCCATTACTCTACACTGATACGTGGCAACCGACGGACTGAGGCAATTTTATCCTCATTACTCCGTGTTGCGAAAGGATCAAAATCTCACCACAGTACAGGATATCAGAGACTAATTTAGTCACGTTCTTGTAACGGTGAAGTTCGTTCATTACAACATTTAATGCAGCGTTGACGGGTGACAAATCATAGTTCAAAGTGACGTAAAGGAAGCAGTGATGCCAACCAGCCAACAATTTACCCCACTATACGTCCTTTAACATTGCGCAGGAGGAACAGTTATTAAGGAGGCGAGTAGTAGGGCTTTGTATGTTCTAAGCCACCTCGTCAGAATCCTAGTTTTAAGGCTGCCTGCCCTTCTCGACACCATCTTGGAGGGGCGTAAGGAACCTAGTTTAAGGCATGCTGCCCTTCTCGACATGTTACTATCTTGGAGGGGCCTAACCTCAGAGTACCCTAGTTTTAAGGCTAGCTGCCCTTCTCGACATGCCCCTTCCCCGTCACCATCTTGGAGGGGCCTAAGGACCTTAGTTTTAAGGCATAGGTACACCACTAGGGGTCAATGACCTCGGGTGCTGACTCAGCACAAAAATGCTGACGAGGTGACTTAGAGCATACATAGCCGTACTACTGAGACAAACAAACAAAATCCCGGACACCATCATCCAAACCATAGCAGACTCGGCGCTGAAAAATTCATTGGCGATTGTTAGACACCATTTGTACTCCCTAACTTGAAGTACCGTGTATTGGATTTTATTTTTCAAATAACAACTGAAATAGATAATTTACCTGATGGTGGCAATTTTTATCTTGAGTTATGACTCAATCCCTGCTTAATCTAAACATCACATAAAATAAATATTGTTCATGTGAACTGATCAGGAGGCCGATCTGTTGATTCCCTAATAAGGGTGGCTATCAGGTGGATTACTTACGTACTTTTATTTTACATCGCAAATAGGAAATATCCCG
This sequence comes from Anabrus simplex, assembly GCF_040414725.1. Taxonomy (NCBI): domain Eukaryota; kingdom Metazoa; phylum Arthropoda; class Insecta; order Orthoptera; family Tettigoniidae; genus Anabrus; species Anabrus simplex. Next base: position 227,186,733 of record NC_090265.1, read on the forward strand.
GTGGCAATGGTCACTTACAGTAGTGTAATAAGAAAGTAAAGTTAACAAAATTACCCAATTACTCTAGTAACTCTGTCCTACTTGGTACGGAGATTGCGGACAGTGGAAGACTTTACCTTCGCGGCCAGTATCCAGTATTCGGGAGATAGTAGGTTCGAACCCCACTGTTGGCAGCCCTGAAAATGGTTTTCCGTGGTTTCCCATTTTCACACCAGGCAAATGCTGGGGCTGTACCTTAATTAAGGCCACGGCCGCTTCCTTCCCTCTCCTAGCCCTTTCCTGTCCCATCGTCGCCGTAAGATCTATCTGTGTCGGTGCGACGTAAAACAACTAGCAAAAAACAAAATACTACCTTCCCCTCTTCCAAGGCCTGTACAGACCTGGCTTTGCTTTATCTATATATATAAAAGAACATGCCCTGACTGACTGACTGACTGACTGACTGACTGACTGACTCATCATCGCCGAGCCAAAACTACTGGACATTTATATTACAATGTAGGTGCTCGCTAAGGAAGGATTTTTGGATATTCCGTCGCTAAAGGGGTGAAAAGTGGGATGAAATTTTAAAATGAGTGTATCCATATCTCAAAACTTTAAAAGTTTACACATGTAAAAATAGTTATTTAGAATCTCCTTTAAAAATAAAGAAACGCGTACTTTTTACGCCTGTAACATTTTACGTTTCGGAGATATACTGCAGATATAGTCTTTATGAAAATTAACCCCAATTTGTCACTCCTGTTTAATATTTATTTTTTTTTGTTTCTGGAAAAACCAGCTGGCTTGGGGAGGGGGTAAAAGTGACTGAAAAGGATGAAAAAGGGGTGGAATGCCTTTAATGAGGATACTTATATCTCAGAAACTGAAGATATTACAGACCAGAAAATTGGTATTTGGGATCTCCTTTAAAAATAAAGAAACACGTATTTTGTTTGTGGAAAATCCGATTAATGGGGGGTGAAAGGGGGGTGAATTTTTAAAATGTGTGTATCTAACTCTCAAAACTTTAACAGTTTACAGGTGTGAAAATTGATATTTAGAATCTTCTTTAAAAATAAAGAAACACCCATTTTTTTGTTTTCGAAAACATTAAATAGGAGGGGTGAAAAGGGGTTGAATGAATTTAATGAGGATACATATATCTCAGAGACTGAAGATATTACAGGCCTCAACATTGATATTTTGGATCTCCTTAAAAATAAAAAAACACGTATTTTTTGTTTTTGGAAAATCCAATTAATGGGGGATGAAAAGGGGGGTGAATTTTTAAAATGAGTGTATCCATATCTCAAAACTTAAAAAGTTTAAAGGTGTAAAAATTGGTATTTATAATCTCCTTTAAATGCAAAGAAACACGTATTTTTTGTTTTCGGAAATTCCCAACAGGAGGGATGAAAAAGGGTGAAAAACTGTTGAATGCCTTTAATGAGGATACGTATATCTCAGAAACTGAAGATATTACAGACCTGAAAATTGGTATTTGGGATCTCCTTCAAAAACAAAGTAACACTTATTTTTGGTTTTGGAATATCCAATTAATGGGGGTTAAACAGGAGTGACAAATTGGGGTTAATTTTTATAAAGACTATATCTGCAGTATATCTCCGAAACGTAAAATGTTACAGGCGTAAAAAATTGGTATTTCGAATCTCCTGTAAAAGTAAAGAAACATAGGTGATTTGTTTTTGAAAACTCCACTTAAGGGAAACTAGAAAGGGGGTGAAATTTTAAAATGAACATTTCTACAGTATATTTCAAGAACTTAATATGTTACAGAAGTGAAAATGGTATTTTATCTCTATTAAAGATAAAGAAATATTTATTTTTTTGTTTCTGGAAAAACCAGCTGGCTTGGGGAGGGGGTAAAAGTGACTGAAAATGGTGTTGAATTCTTTTAATTAGGATACTGATATCTCTAAAACTGAAGATGTTACAGACGTAAAATTTGGTATTGGTATCTCCTTTAAAAATAAAGAAATACTTATTTTTTGTTTTTAGAAATCAACTTAAGGGGCGGGGGATTGAAAAATTAGTTGAATTATTTGTATGAAGATACTATTATCTTAAAAACGAAATATTTTACAGACGTGAAAATTGGTATTTGGAATCTGATTTAAAAGTAAAGAAACACGTGTTCTCGGAAAATCCAACGAAGGGGGGGGGGTTGAAGAATTGAAAAGTTAATTGAATTAATTGTATGAATATACTTACACCAAATAAAAACTAAAGTAGTTACAGACGTGAAAACTGGTATTTGGATCTCCTTTAAAAACAAAGAAAAACGCGTTTGGTGGGGGGGTCATCTTTGGTGGGGGATGAAAGGGAGTTGAATTCCTTTTATGAGGACACATATCTCAAAAACTGAAGTCGTGATAATTGGTATTTAGAAGATCCTTTACTCCTTAAAAAACAAAGAAAAACGCGTATGGGCGGGGGGAATCATCTTTGGTGGGGGATGAAAGGGAGTTGAATTCCTTTTATGAGGACACATATCTCAAAAACTGAAGTCGTGATAATTGGTGTTTAGAAGATCCTTTACTATTAAAGAAACAAGTATTTTTTGCCGAAAAATTCACTTAAGGAGGAGGGAGTGTGAAAGGAAGTGAAAAAAAGTGAATTCTTTTTATGGGGATACTTATATCTCAAAACTGAAGGTAACAGACGTGAACATTGGTATTTGGAATCTCCTTCAAACATAAAGAAACACGCCTTCTTTTTATGGGGGGTGGGGTGAAAAAGGAGTTGAGACCAATTGATTTTACTGTTCACAATGTGCTTATTCTGATCATAAACCAATCATTTTTTTCCTGGATTCGTTTTTAAGAGCATTAGTTTCCTTTGGAGGACTTAAAGTTACATTACAGTAGATTTTCCTGGCATACAAATAAAAATGTAACACATTTGAAATAAACTATAGGAACGATGTTGGCCGTGCAGTTGTTCACCTGTATAATAAGCTCAATAATGTATGGAAGTATATAATTCGTATCGCCAGAAATCCTGCGGACTTGCCTACGCGCGACAATGGTGCTGGTCACATTGTCAGCAATGATAATGGCAGCAGATGTAATTTACCGCCAAGTGGCGGTCTTGCGTCTTACTGTGGGGTCCAGAACATCAATAATAATAATAATAATAATAATAATAATAATAATAATAATAATAATAATAATAACCTAAATTCAACTAATATCACCCACCCTAATAATAATAATAATGTTCTGGACCGTCGTCAAAATGAGCGGACCGCGCTGGAAAGGGATCCTGGTTGGGTAATGACTAAGGGTACGTTCATGCTGCAGCCTGGCTGCTGGCACATCGCCAAGCTTCGCTGCTCGATGTTAGGCGATGATGAAACAAACCAATGGATCTCAATCAGTGCTTTTACCCTGGAGCCCGGATCATAGCTGCACTGCTGGCTGCTATCCTCGCCACATCCATGGTCTCAAACACGTTTGATTTTGGAGCCTGGCCCATCGCCGGCTATCCTGTAACTTGGACTGTGATTGGTTCTTTCAAGGTCACCCGCTCTCCCACTCTTCCTCTCTTCGCACTCTATACCCACATTCAGTGATCACTTGCACACTTGCTATCTGAACCTGTCTTCGAACGCAATGCGATATGGAACAAGCGGCATACGGATCATCACAAGAGGTTCATATGGGATAAAAGGAGTGACGAGATGACGAGCGGCCAGTAGACCTTTTTCTACGTTTTATGAGGTAGGGCGGCTTGTTTTATCGTGTTTAAAAATAAAGTTTATATTTGTGTTTTAATTGGTTTATTGTTAACTACTATTTTAATCTACCGGGCGAGTTGGCCGTGCGATTAGGGGCGTGCAGCTGTGAGCTTGCATCCTGGAGACAGTGGGCTCGAACCCCACTGTCGGCGGCCCTGAAGATGGTTTTCCTTGGCTTCCCATTTTCACACCAGGAAAATGCTGAAGCTGTATCTTAATTAAGACCACGGCCGCTTTTCTTCTATTCCTAGGCCTCTCCTATCCCATTGTCGCCATAAGACCTATCTGTGTCGGTGCGACGTAAAACAAATAGCAAAAAAACTATTTTTCTATTGACTATGTGTTTATCTTTGTGTATTTTTAATTTAAATTAAATATATTATTTTACTTCTATGCCAGTGCCTTATTCAATTTTATTACGTTTTACTCTTTTTAATTTTAGAAGAAAATAAGGCATTGCGAATTAGATCCACTACTTATTTTAAATTCATAATAATTTTCCTCATCATTATCATTTTTCTCATCCTAGTCAGTGGGTTAAATATAACTTTATCCATTTCGTCTCATCTCGTACCATCAGGGGCCAATGACCTAGATGTTAGCTTACTTACAACGAGCATCATCATCATCATCATCATCATCAAACTATGGAATGACGTGGCAGGAGAATGCGGAACGATTACGTCGACTTTGTTCTTTTATTCTTGCCATTTAGGGGACCTCTATCATTACAAGCAGGTGATTTATATGAAGTACCTCGTTTTTCATGGAAAGTTCTACAGTTATTTTTTCAAACTATTGACACATTTTGTTAAGGAGACCTAACTAAAGTCAAAATGAGATACTCCATAACCCCTTATTTTACATTATTCAAAAGTACACTATTAAATTACGAAATGAAGCATTTGTAGCTTCATTCTTCAATCAACTCCCGCAGTAGAAATGCACTGAAAATCCAGGCAAAGCATTTTACACATTTTATTTCACATTCAGTACACCAAATTATTGTAAGATACACTCTTCAACAGAACTGCGACTCACTCGTTAAAAAATCTCTGAATTTATTCCGCACTTCAGAAGCTTCAGCTGGAACTGTGTTGTTTCTCCTCGACGGGGTAACTCTTGGAAGTACGTCTTCGTAGTTTAAGTGTTCATGCCCTCTATATCTATAATCAAATTATGCAAAATACAAACCGCCTCAACTGTAAGTTCCTCTGTTTTGAATTTTCGACTACAGCTGAGAGTTGCCAGCAGCGTGCGCGCGCGGCTGCTGCAGGGTAAAAGCTCCATGGCGAGCAGCCTGGCTATAGTCAGCAGCAAGGGGCTAGGGCGAGCATCCATGTGCCAGCAGCGAAGCTGCAGCATAAACGTACCCTAAGAATGCAGTCCGACGGCGGGTTCAGTACCGCCAAGGCACCCAAGATGACACCACGCCGGATCTCCTCAAGGATTTGATCCATATTAAATTGCTTATAGGAGAAAAGATGACAAAGATTTAGGGACCCAACTGACCGGGTGGAATACCTGGACCTACCCGGGAAGTACGAAATCGATTGTTGGAAAGAAGGATTGAAAAATGACAGGAACTATGTCGTAATCTCTCGGAAAACGAGTCAGATCGCGAATTTTGGCGGATTCTCTCAGAAAACGAGTCAGATCGCGAATTTCGGCGGATTATATATAAAAAGTTAAGCATTCGATTATAAATTCCAGTATAATACCATAGTGAAGCACGGGTATCTTGCTAGTCCTTCATAAAAATAATCTACTTCCCACCTTTGCAGCTTTTCTCAAACGCTGATGGGGTCGTAGATACGATCTGTGTCGCATATCAGAACTTCGCCGAATTGTATAGTGAGATGTCCTTCCTGGACGGCAATCCTATGGGGAGGAATGTGTTTAACTACTACGTGTTTCCATGTTGTGATGAGTATAAATGAAATGGTGTGTATACGAACTCTCGTGGTCAACTGTTGTTCCCTTTCAACCCCGAAAGTATTGGGCTACATCCTAATTGAATGACGCGTTGCACCATCGCGTCGCTTAGCACCACACAATACAGCGATCATAGCAAACCAGTCTGATTTTGACGCTACGTCGGTTAAGTATATTTACTGCCTACAATAACACATTTTCAAAGTACTGTTAGATTTTAAAAAATATCTTTGAAGTACATTCCCATCCCTTCGTTACTGCTGTGCTTATTATGAAAAGTAGGCCTATCTTTCATGACCTCATGTATACGGAGGGAATGTTGAAGTAAACACAGAAGTGATCCCTCACAACAGTTGCAGACTTGGTACTGGCATAGTTTACTCTCATGTTAATGGATTGCTACCTTGAATTTGATTTTCATCTGCAACAGTTTTACGATCTTATTTTCATGATTTTCACTGTCATGCACATATGAATGACGTGGCCCTGTGTTAATTTGGAGGCATTATGTTACATACTGTATGGTGGCCATGTCATTCATATATGAATGACACTTTTTAATGTTCTTTTCTTTTTACCTTTTCAGAATTGATTAAAATTTGGTAACAATGAGTAAGAGACGTCGCACAGAAAGGCTATCTGAGGTAGGATTGAGGCAAGAAAACATGCAAAGATGGTTTTCACCTATTGCAAGACATGTCGTGGCGTGCCTCAACTGTGTCTAGAATTGAAACAATTCTGTCCACCAGTGATTTCTGTAATGCAAATTTTTTATTCAGTTTTTTTTAGATAACTAGACATTTTTATTTTTGAGCAAGGCAAGGGCAAATTCAAATACTAAAAACATGAAAATAAACCATTACCAGAGACGATTCGAGCTCAGCCTGCGTGCCCCCAGTTTGAATAATAATTTTAAAATAGTAAAATTTGTAAGTCTAAAGCCGCCAAAGGTCATTACTGGTATCATTACATTTTATAGGATATTTAGACTACGTTTAAAATACAATAATTAAGATAATAATGCAGAAGAAGTGTGTTTGATAAAATATTTCGTTGGTTTTCAACTAGAATAAATAACAAATTTATTCGTGTATATTATTTTACATTCAGCATGGTATACCCAATTCCATTATAGGTACGGCCAAACCAAGCACACGAAAAGTAACCCGTGGGCCACACTTTAAGGCTACCATTTGATTTTACCGTAACGTCGTTCGTATGAGAATGAGGAAGCCCGATACAGCTCATCTGAACGTCATTCATATATGGATTACGCTGCAGTAGCGGGAAGTTAAGTGTCATTCGTATATGAATGACGTGGCATTCAATGTGTTAATCATCGGCAAGTAAAAATGTGAGAGCACTATTTTCAAATAGAAACACACGTCTTGCTTGCAAGTTTGTCATTCTTCTTATCAAATGTTACTTACTCTGTCCAGTGAGAAGAGCGTAGCACCGCACACACGGCATGCACGCAGCGTGACTTCGCTCAGCAGAGCTTAGCATCGCTTAGCAACGCTTCCAATTAGTTAGGTTCACATGGCACAGATAGCGTTTCATTTTCACAACTTTCGTGGTCTGCCGTCTCTTTTGCCACCAAGCGAGGTATAGGAAAGGATGCATTTAAGAATTCGGGTACAAATAAGTGGAAACAATAGCCTACCGTTCATATAAAAAAATTCGCGGTCTTCACTCCAACAAGCTGAGAACTTCTGAAGAACGTCGCATTTAGTCGCCTCTTACGACAGGCAAAGTATACCCTGGATGTAATCTATTCCTCCATGAGCAGAATGACGTTATCACGAGGGCTCCGAATTATAAAACGAACCCCATGTGTCATAGACATAGAGAGGAATCAATGTTTTAGTAATACTGATGATACTTGGGTAATCTGACATGTCAAAAGTCAAATTCTTCTAAGATTCTCCTCCATATTTCCCCCTATAATAACATAATAATGTGTATTGTTATCTATGCAGATTCTACATAAATGGGCTCATCTCCCTCAGTGGCAAATTGTAATCAATAAATTCAAATTCTCTCTCTCTTACTGAACCCCACCTGCGGAGGGCTCTGAACTAAGCAATCTTACTTTTTGTGACTGTAAACTTCTATACAGCTACGGATATAAAGTTTGTATCCAGAGTTAGTTACGAAAGAATTCAATCTCCCTACCCAAGTTTTGTGTCGGTAATGCAAAGTAAAAAGAAGAAGAATTCAATTACTGTTGAAGAGAATTAAATAGTTTAGTTCGTTTGTTTCCACAACCCCTCTTTACGTAAATAAGCAAGAGCAGTCTTGTGTGCCTTTCGAGCCAAGTAAAAGACATGAGATGGCAAGGATTTCAAAGAGCATAATTAATAAGCCTTAACAACTGTAGTTGTTTTCTTACATGAATTCAGATTTGCCTCGTCCATTTACACTCGCAGGAGAATAATAAATGTGAAGCTTGTTATGGTGGTTAATGTGAGAAGGAGCATTTATTTACAGGTGATGGTAACGAGAGAGAAAATGGACAAGTACTAATCGTCATTTCCCTCACAGAAGAATATACAAATAAAAGTACGTAAATTCACAGTGATTTGTCTCCAAAACAAACACACCTCTGTAGATAACTTGTTAGGTCCACTCAAAGATTGAAAAACTGCACCATCCGGGCATCCACAAAGGGCACTAGGAAAGTTTTGCAGTGTGAGTGAACGCTTTAGACTTTTTCAAAATAATTTCCACCACACTCAACACACTTCTCCATACGTCGAAACCAGTCACTGAACCAATTCTGCCACTTTTCTTCGGTTACATATCGGACATACATACGGACTGTATGGAGGGTGATCAAGCACAGTCAAGCCTGATCTGGCAAGAAGATCCATTGTTACATTAGCACGATGTGCTGGAGCATTGTCGTGATGCAAGAGCCAAGTGCTGAGCCGTGACCTTGGACGGAGCTGCTTGAGAGCCTGGATGACCTGAGGCAAACAAGTCTCACTGTACCACTTCGCAGTAACTGTCCTTTGTGTTTCTAGCACAACCCGAGTCAGGATGCCCCGTTTAGTGAAGAATACTGCAATCATCCTTTTCTTCACTGACCTTGACTTTCGCACAGTCCCAGGAGTACCCTCATCTTCAAAGAGCCACCATGTTCTGGGATTTTGTTGGGACATCGTAATAATAAAGCCAAGTTTCGTCACCTGTAACGATGCTATTGACGTTACGAGAAGTCCCATTTTCAAACTGTTTTAGCATTTTTCGGCATCATTTCTCTCGATGTGCCCTTTGTTCCTCTGAAAGTGAATGGGGCACCCAAAGGGAACAAACCTTTCTAACATGGAGATGGTCGTGTTGAATGAATAGCTGGTGCAGAGATGTGGAGGGTTTCTTCTACCTGCCGATATGTCAACCGCCTCTCTTGCTGCAACATTTTCCTTAGTCACTGATTCAGACGGTCGCCCAGAACGAGGATCGTCTTCAACCCCAAAATTTCCCCTCTGGAACTCTTTTACCAGCGGAAAATTGTTGTCCTATGTGGACAGTCTTTCCGCAGCACAGAAGTCATTTCCTCGACGCACTGGTCAACAGTTAATCCACGAGCACAATTGCAGCGGATAATTGCGCGATATTCACCTTTAGACCACACTGACATCTTAACTTGCTTTCAATCCCACTGCTTGGTAACAACTGGTGTGAATGTCGCGCCTTTCTGTCTTCTAGACCGGTTTTCACCCCTCACCATAACAGGGGAGTCCAACCAACCGTTTTTGCGTACTGCAAAACTTTTCTAGTGCCCTTTGTAAGGTTCATGTTCCGGTATTATAATTATTATTAGGCTTGCCCGTCTCCTTTGCTGAATGAGCAGTGTACTTCACTTCGGTTCATAGCGCCCCGGGTTCGATTCCCGACCGGGCCTGGGATTCTAACTGCGTGTGGTTAATTCCTCTGGTTCGGGAACTGGTTGTTTGTGATCGTCTTAATACACATATCTTCATCTATATACAACACGCCACACTACCAAACACCACAGAAACACGTAGTGATTCATACATTCCTTCACATAAGGTTGGCGCCAAGAAGGGCATCCAGCCGTACAACTGGGCCATATGCACATCGAGTGTCGACCCCAATAAATTGGGAAAAGGCCAGGGATAATAAAATTATTATTATTATTATTATTATTATTATTATTATTATTATTATTATTATCAATAATGTTACTTGTTTAAGTCCCACAATGCACATTTTTACGGGTTTTGGAGACAAGGAGGTGCCGGAATTTAGTCCCGCAGGAGTTCTTTTACGTGCCAGTAAATCTACCGACACGAGGCTGACGTATTTAAGCACCCTCAAATACCACCGGACTGAGCCAGGATCGAACCTGCCAAGTTGGGGTCAGAAGGCCAGCGCCTCAACCGGCATCATCATCATCATCATCATCATCATCATCATCATCATCATCATAGTGTGCATGACTTAATCCATGCAGTGGCCTCGTCTTCAGCTCTAATTAGCCAACAGCCCACCGGGAAATATTATTTTGGGTCATCCCTTTACGGCGTGGTGTACTGTCTGAACTGCACTATAGCCCTTGAGAAATATGCTTCAAATACTTGCACATGGCTTGATCAGTACGGGACCGGTACTTGGTTGACTGAAACGAGGCACTTCAGTAGATGGACTGGTTATTCGTTCATGGTTTACGTGTATTTACCTCCAGCCATTTTTGTGCTCATTCCACCGATAGTTACCGAGAGTTCTTATGTCTACATTTAACCTTACTGTTTAACGTGAATGTTGTTTTCCGCGGAACAGGGTAGCGCACGAAATGTCACTCCATTTATTTTATAGATACCTATTACCCAGTAGTTGTATTGCTTCTTCATTTGCGTCTTCTGGACCACAGGTAAAGCCCGAATGTCTTTGTGTAGAGGCATGGAATCATCTTCAGATACTTTTCTCCACTCTTTCAGAGAAGCGCTGATTTCCTGCGGAGATGGGGAGGACAGATGTTCGAAAGAAGTGGAATCGAATTCAGTGGAATAATCTTATCGAGTCACCGATAATTCTCATGACTACCTTTAACCATCCATCAGCCTTACTGGTCTGACTGCCGCCATGCCAAACAGGTGAACAGTTTTGAAAGTGGTTATCGTGAACGTAGCTTTCCGCGGATCAGGGTGGCGCAGGAAATGTCACCCCATTTGTTTTATGGATAGGGTTGGTGCAGGATATTGATACAAAGGTAATCACAACAGCATGGAAATATCTCCCTGACGGATAATATGTTCCATACGCAATTTTTCCTGACAACTTCTTGAAAGCACTTCCTTAGATTGCTTATGTCCGACTCGTTGGCTGAATGGTCAACGTACTGGCCTTCGGTTCAGAGGGTCCCGGGTTCGATTCCCGGCCGGGTCGGGGATTTTAACTTTAATTGGTTAATTCCAATGGCCCGGGGGCTGGGTGTTCGTGCTGTCCCCAACATCCCTGCAACTCACACACCACACAAAACACTATCCTCCACCACAATAACACGCAATTAATTACAAATGGCAGATGCCGCCCACCCTCATCGGAGGGTATGCCTTACAAGAGCTGCACTCGGCTAGAAATAGCCACGTGAAGTATTATAAGATTGGTTATGATGAATAACCGACACAAATCTTCAAATACGAACGGCATAATTCACGATGATAGTCTTGAATTGGGCCGCATTGTCGGGTTTTCAGTTGTACATATTTGTTGGAAGAAATCCTAAAGCAAAAAGTCACATGTATTCTGGTTATGAGGGCGGCCACATACGGGCACCTTCGTGACGTTCAGGAAATCCTGGAGTGTGAGCAAAAGGCGTAAGTGGCCGTTTCATGTTCAAATTGACGAGAAATCTCCGTACTGTCTGTGAATATAAGTCCCATTGTGTACCAAAGTGATCACAATATGTCTCTGGGTCACTGTAACAATCTTTGTGTCCGCCGTCTGGGCAGCGGTCGAACTTTCATTCCCTGCCATTCATCATAAACTATGTTTGTGACTTAAAACACTATGTAGCGTAATTTCCACGAAATGAAAAACTTGCACGCACAATATTTGAAAGCTGATATCCAGGTAGCTTAAAACACAAAATTAAATGGGGTGATATTTCGCGCCCCACGATGTATTTCACACCCCTTTAACTTCAAATTACCTTTCCCCATACCATGGAAGAAATAACTTATTCGAACACGTATCACCCCGCTCCTAGCATTACCGAAAGGCAGAATTATCACGTTCTCTAACTCATAATCTTCGCATCATATGAAAGGAATAATATTCCTACGAATATTCGGGCTAAAAGAATCGTAAACTCTTTTAAGGTAGTAGTGTGGGAGTTCCTGTACGTATTTATTTATTTATTTATTTATTTATTTATTTATTCACGAAGCACAAGATACAGCTACACTGAGCAAATTTCACTTGCACTGTCAACAGACTATTTAACAAACGTAAAGTTTCATAATAAAACATAAGAAAAATAAAGTATAACAAGATCAGGTACACAGCCTATTAATAACAACTGTCCAAATCGAAAACCATGAGAATGTCCATGTTCATAGCCAAGTCGTCGTGGGTCAAGATGGCGGTATAGGCCTAATCCCTTCACATCAACTTATCAGATACTATTTACACACCTCTCGAATACACTTTTATTTGATGCTAGATCAAGCTCTTGTCTCCTATTAATATTGTTAAAGAGTGTTGGGAGGCGGATCAGGAAAGATCGTTGAAGTATTGAGTGCTAAGTGTGGGGAATGTGGAGAAGGTCTTTGGTTCTGGTGGAGCGGGAAGGAATACGGAGAGAGAAGAGTGAGACAAGATGTTCCGAGCGGTAATGTCCATTTAAGATCCCATGAAGGAATCTCAGGTCAGCTACCTGTCGCCTGATGTGCAGCGGTGACATATTAATTGCCATTAATACCTGCTGCGTAGACAGATTTCTGAGCTTGGGATTTATGTTCCTTACAATTGCAGCTAAGAAGGACACTGCTCTGTCTAACTGCTTAGTATTGGAGGGGGAGGCTCTTGTCCAAATCGGAGAGCAGTAGTTTAAGAGAGGTTGAATGATCGTGAGGAAGAAGTGACGAAGAGCAATAATCTTAGATTTCAAACTAATTTGTTTGTTATCCTTTTAGAATACCTATTAAATGATTTTGTTACTGTGCGTGACCTTTAAAACATATGAGGCGCTGCGAGGAAAGGGTGAACTCACATCTGATAGAAATACATCTTTTTTTTAATTATGAGCCACGGAGAACGGTTATTTGAGTGAACTTTATTGAATTAAAATTTCGTACTTTTTGAAAATAAGCTCCAAAGAAATCGAGCAAAGATTTTGAGCAACATGGCTGTGTGTTCAAAGAGCGAACTCAACAGCTCTCTTCGTTTACGCAAGCTTCAGTACGTTTCAAAGTGCACCCTAATGTTACAGTTACGAGAACAAGAAACGCCGAGATGGCTGACTGCAAGTGGCGTAATTTGATTTTTTGTAACAGAAGAAAATAGGTTAATTCATTAGAGATATCCAGTCCTTGAAAAAAGCTTTAAAAATGTGGAATACAGAAAATAGAAGATTCAATTGCACATTTTCTGAATAAATATTATCCTCAAATATGCGTAACATTTGTAAATCCTTTTAGTTGAGTTCACCCGAATGAAATAATTTCAGATGTTTTCTCGTCAAAACAAGCATTTGTTGAGTTTACCCTTTGTACCACGTTCAGCAACTACGTTACTGTACAATATGCATGTACAGTATTGTTGTTTATATTTCTTTAAATCAGTGGAGGCTTATAGATCATTCACAGTGGCTTGCAAACTTAACGCTGAAAGTTATGGCAGTCTATAACGAAGATATAATAATGTATTTAGTATTTTTTAAATTCCCGTGAGATCTCCGAAGTTAAGCAACATTGGGCGTGGTCAGGAGTTGGATGGGTTGCCACAAGCTGTTGGTGGGAATGGAGGAGCGGAAAAGAACTGGCCACCCTACCGCACGTAAACTCCGGCTCAGGAACACCTCTGCGGAGGTTCGGACCTGCCTTCGGGCAGAACAACCCTTACCTTACCTTAATTAATATACCATCTTGATCAGCTATAGATATTGACTATAACGCAGTCCGGCTTTTTGGCTGAATGGTCAGTGTACTGGCCTTCAGTTGAGAGCCCCCGGCTTCGATTCTCGGCCGGCAGAGTATTTTAACTGCATATGGTTCATTCGCCCGGTTCTGGGTGTTTGTGTTCGTCTTAATTCATATCTTCATCTACACACCGGCACACCTGCCAACTTTAGAAAGCCAAAAATCAGGAGATTTTGCTGTGAAAATCGGGACAAATCAGGAGATACAATTGGTCAAAACAGCTTATTCCACATGTCTTGCACAATACAGGAGTACTATGGTATATATTATAACAATTGTCACAAAACCCGACTGTTCCTACACGAAGCTACAAGGCTAAAAATTACACATATCTATTCCCTCACAGGAAGTATGTGAGTGAGATGATCGGTCCCTGATAAGCCTTCCGAAAATAGTGTGACCTCGTGCTCCACATATGTGAATCAGTCTCTGTAGATGACATTATTTAGCAAATGCATAGATTAATATGCCGGCCCCGTGGTGTAGGGGTAGCGTGCCTGCCTCTTACCCGGAGGCCCCGGGCTCGATTCCCAGCCAGGTCAGGGATTTTTACCTGGACCTGAGGGCTGGTTCGAGATCCACTCAGCCTACGTGATTAGAATTGAGGAGCTATCTGACGGTGAGATAGCGGCCCCGGTCTAGAAAGCCAAGAATACCGGCCGAGAGGATTCGTCGTGCTGACCACACGACACCTCGTAATCTGCAGGCCTTTGGGCTGAGCAGCGGTCGCTTGGTAGGCCAAGGCCCTTCAAGGGCTGTAGTGCCATGGGGTTTGGTTTGGTTTGGTTTTATAGAATAATATATTGCATCACGCGCTAGTGCGATTATGCGAAACGCGATGCTATTTTCATCAAGTCATAAATCAAAATTCACCAGAATTGTCTCCAAATGGCTCCTAAAATCTCTAGAAAAGTCGCTATCTTTGAAAATCTGTCACTAAATTACTAAAACTCCAAATCTAGCGACTAGTCACTAGAATCGACTAGACTGATGTGAACAAAAACGAACATTGCATAGATTTACAATCGATATACGCGTCGCGATATACAGGTAGAGGAGAATCGGGTAATATGGAATACCACAATATCTTGCCTGTAAGGTACTCCTCTCAGGTGGAAACTCGTCGAATTACGGTAAATGTTCTCATGATGCTTTGTATTCAGTCTCGACATGCTCGTGAGATAGGTTACTGCGTGGAGCAAGAATATTTGTTTTTCATATTTGAAAAGCTTTTGCAGGTAATTCTTTTAAAGCTTTTATTAATTACCAACACTGAGTTTAGTCCTGGGAAATCCAATGTTACATATTGTACAAGAGTTGCTTATATTGCTACACCAGTGTAACTTCCTTGTTAGCAAAGTTAATGGCATGACGAATCCTTTAATTCAAACATGGTGTGTTGGGATATATGGAATACTGTTTTAGTTTCAAAGTAAAATGAGGTGTAAAATTAATTAAAATTAATTGCATTAATCCTGGTATATTATAACATTTAACTACCTATAGATCTCAGTTTCTGCATCTGTGACGTTTGTCACTGAATGAACAAGTGACTGTAAAAAGAAAACTCTGAATAATTAGTGTATACAGATTATCATTCAAGTTAATTACCAATTGTATTCTTTCGATTTTTTTTAAATTTCTGTACGTCCACCTGTAAGAACCTTCCTTAAATGTAACTGAAAGAATTTATTGAAGCTGTATTTTAATTTACATATTATTTACCCTACTATTCCATATTGCCCACCAAATGCAACTTTTTGAAAGAAATAATTTTGACGTGAAGACATTTACAATTTACAATTTAAAAATATAGAGAATCTTGGCTAATTATTTGAATTTTCAAACCATATTTATTTATATTTCATAACTGATTTGGGTAAGAAGTTATACTGCCAAAAGTAAATGGTATTCCATATTACCCGATTCTCCTCTATCAATAAACATCGCGTCGCGAATCGCTTTGAAAATTTGTCACTAAATTACTAAAATAGACTCCTAGTGACTAGTCACTCGAATCGACTAGACTGGTGTGAACAAAAACGAACACTGTATAGATTTACAATCGATATACGCGTCACGATTTAAAGGTATCAATAAACATCGCACAATCACGCGCATTTCTCGTATTTTTAAACGTCGATATTTAATTTGAAAGCGGCCAATGAGCGAAGGACTTCCGGCCACTGGCGTACAATTTAAAAACAAATGTTTGAAGTTCAAAAAAAAAAAGCAAAAATCCGCAGAAATAATACAATAATCGGAAGGCGGCAAAACTGTCGAAAATCGGGAGTCTCCCGCCTAAATCGGGAAAGTTTGCAGGTATGCACCGGACATGACACCACCAACCAGCAAAGAAACACACGATAGTGAATACATCGCTCCATACTGGGTTGGTGTCAGGAAAGTATCCAGCTGTAAAACTGGGCCAAATCCATATCAGATGCCACCCCCCTCCCATTTAAACTGGGAAAAGTCCATGAAGGTGAAACATCTTGATGCAAGTAATATATCAACCTGATGGTGGTGTTAGCTGTTTATGGAGGAAGAACAACTTGGCAACCATTCACTCTTCATTCTAATACGAGAAAAAACGAGAAGATCTAACCCTTCGAATAATAAAAATATCGACAAGAGAAAGGGAAGGGCCACGAGTCCGACTCATTGACTGAATGGCCAGCGTTGAGGCCTTCGGTTCAGAGGGTCCCGGGTCAATTCTCGGCCGGCTCGGGGATTTTAATCACATCTAGGTAATTCTTCTGACCTGGGGACTGGGTATTTATGTTTGTCCCAACACTCTTCTCTTCATATTCAGACACCACACCACACTACCAACCACCACAGAAACACGCAATACTGATTACATCCCTACATATATAGTTGGTATCAGGAAGGGCATCCGGCCGTAAAATAGGGCCAAGTTCACATGTTCGAGACAGTTGGCACCTGCGACCCTACAGGTGTGGGAAAAGCGGTAGAAGAAGAAAGGGAAGGGCAACGAAGGGTGTAATCATGAAAGACTCCCTGGGTATCACGAACAGGGTCGCTGGGGACGGAAGAGAACAAGAGGTGATCAACGGAGGCCAGACAGGAAATATGAAAGTGAGGAGCCCGAACTAACTGATTGGAAGATCTGCTAGGGGTATAGAAGTTGCCACACCTCGCTTCGAAGTTGAGACCCCTGGACAGACACCCATTTTAGTCACATATTACGAAGGGATCAGGACGGTAAGTTGAAGCACTTTCATAATCGCATGTTTTCAAGTAGAGAGCGCTGAGCACACTCATTTTAGTCGCCCTCTTACAAAAGGTATACTACAGAAAATTTTAAGTTGAAGTACTGTCAGAATCAGCTAGGGGCCCCGTGGTCATAACACATGATGTAGAGAGTATTATAATGTCCTCATTCACAACGAGGCGCGTAGGCTGACATTTAAAAAGTGCTTAAATAATAGAAGTTTCAGAGGTTTGTTAAAAAATATCTTGAAACGTTGAGCGTACCACCACCATCGTACCAGGCTCCAAGTATAGAGATGGTGATTATGAGCGGGGTCGGTTTTAGCGGAGAAAGAAGGAGAATCTGATACATAGGAGGGATCAACACTTTGGGACGTATTACATGAGCGGCATGAAACTTCACAGAATATATCTCACGAAGTTATTAATATAAGCTGTTGGGGACAAGGGACTGTAACTTACTTCCCGTACATCCAGAGATTTCTGATCACAAGACTGTTTGATTGACTGATTAATGCCTTTTTATTGCCGCAAGCTGACGGTTTCGAGGAGATAGATGGGACATTAAAACACGTGCTGAAGGATTTTACCGTATACGACAAGGAGAATCAGTTGAGGCCGAACCCAGTCAAAACTCAGACTGTGCAATTCATCTCAGAAACAAACGAGTAAATCACACGTCTTGACACTACGTGGGAAGGGACTTCAAAATATCTCGGGATTACTTTGGTCAGTACTCTGACATTTATTTATTTATTTCGTATATAGAGGGTAGAGAGAAACGATATATATTATATATACACTTAAAACTATATACACTTAGAGCAGATAGAACAGGAATCGAACAAAGGATCAATGGATGGACATATAACTTATAATTTAATGTCCAGAGAATTTAGCCAGTTCACTGCCTCTTCACTTGCCGCATGAAGTTCGTGGTATCCTCCCTGGAAACTCCGAAGTGGGCACATCATTACAACAGGGTGGACTGTCTGAGTCGCGTCACCACAATCGCAATGAGGGCTGGAAATTTTTCCCCACTTGTGGAGCCAGAAGTTGCATCTTCCAAGACCGGTCCGCACTATGTTCAACGAAGCCCAGATTCTTCTTGGCAAGTTGAACCCAGAAAGTTTCCCACAGGGGTCAGATATCAACCCTAGATGGTCAGGGTTTGAAGCAGCCCACTCTTCCCTCCAGGCATTATTCATGTTGTACTGTGATTCAACCAGCCTCTTTCCTAGTTCCCATGATGGATGTCGAGATGTTAATCTTTCATTCTTCTGAGGATTGCAGCCCTGATGAAATGGCAAGAGTACTCTGACATACAACACTATATAAGTAGCAAACAAACAGTTGCTGTTAGGAATGACGAGGAATGAAAGCTGACGGGAACGACATGGTGACCACTAGCAGGTGCAGTGAGAACCTCTGCCGTATCGTTATGCTATTCGGCAGCCGAATATTCGTAACTACCAGGTGTATGCATAAGTTTTTGCCGGCTTTTGGTAAAGAAAACACGCAATTTTCAAGGGAAATTCATTTTGTTGTTTATTCAAAATATTGGCCATCGGTTTCTACACACATCGCCCATCTTTCAGGTAAGTTATGAATACCATGTCAGGAAAACTGCTTGTCTTTTACGGCAAACCATTCGTCGAGCCATTTTCCAACTTCCTCAAAATTGCTGAAGTGTTGCTCTGCGAGCAGTGCCCCACTGATGCGAAGAGGTGATAGATGGCGCCAGGTCGGGAGAGTACGGCGGGTGCGGAAGGATGTTCCATCCAAGCGAGTTCAAGGTAATCTTCACTGGTTTTGCTGTGTGAATCGGCACTGTCGTATGACAAAATCACTTTGGCATGTCTTCTGGCTCATTCCGGTCGTCTTTCGATCAATGTGTGATTTAAATTAATCATTTGTTGTGCATTAATGGTTTCTCCGGGGTTCAATAGCTCAATATACACAATACCGCTCTGGTCCCACAGACGCAAAGCATGGTCTTCTTGCCGAAGCGATTGTCGAAACCATGTCTCACATGTTCTAATCGATGCAGCGTGTTCACCATATGTTTCTACCAGCAAACGATGACTTTCCACAGCCTTTGCTTTTGATTAAATAAGAAAAGCAATGCTTGCTGCAAATGTTCTTTTTCAGCCACACACGTCGGCATAATCACTGAACGATACAACACAGACGCTATGGCGGACTCGTGTGTGTTGGTAGTTTAATGTCAGACGAACAAACTGACGTATGTTTCAAATTCATACGCTGCGTACTGTTCTCTTAGTAAAACCGGAAAAGACTTATGCATATATGTGGTATCTTGTATAGCCCTAACAATACCAACATAGGGTACGAGGCCAATAATGAAACGTGTCACACTGTCACAGGCTGTCTGCGACCCACACCCCTGGAGAAATTGCATCGTTTATCCACTACAACACCACCTGACGTGAGGTAGCAGCAAGGAAGGAAAAGGTCGAGGAAATGCCATCGCAGACCCATCCCTTTTACTGCTACGAGCAGCACAGCCGCGACTTAAAACAAGAAAAGGCTTTCTCAAGACCACCCAAGGGCTTGCACGGGCAAGATTCGAACATCTCAAGGAGTGGCCATACATAATATGGAGGGATGAACGACTTTGAGATCTTTCAGCAGCCACGAGGTAGGTTTTTTTCTTTTTCAATTTGCTTTACGTCGCACCGATACAGATGGGTCTTATGGCGATGGTGGGATAGGAACGGCGTCGGGGAGGGAGCTATTTGCTTTACGTCGCACCGACACAGATAGGTCTTATGACCATGATGTGATTAATTAAGGTACGGTCCAAGCATTTTCCTGACGTAAAAATGGGGGGAAAATGGAAAACCATCTTCAGGGCTGTCTACACTGAGTCTCGAACTCACTATCTCTCGGATGGAAGCTCACAGTCGCGCGCCCCTAACCGCACGGTGCTACGAGGTGTAATCTTTGACATGCGAGCATGGAGAAATGCTAACTGTAGTATGTTCGCTGAATGATCACTTATGCCCAGCCACGTGTACAGTGAAAGACCTGTTTGAGGGAACAATCAATGCCCCCGACGTCGTCAAATTCTGGCGCACTAAAATTTAAATGCTTGGTGAGTCTCTTTGACACATAAAATTTCCTCTCTTATTATGTATTGACTTGATTCTATAATTATGTTATTGGTTTTACGTCCCACCAACTAAATATTTCATGGTTTTCGGAGACGAAGAGATGCCGGAATTTTGTCATCCAGGAGCTCTTTTTACATGCCAGTAAATGTACCGACACGAGGCTGACGTACTTGAGCACCTTCAAATACCACCGGACTGAGCCAGGATCGAACCCACCGGGCGAATTGGCCGTGCGCGTAGAGGCGCGCGGCTGTGAGCTTGCATCCGGGAGATAGTAGGTTCGAATCCCACTATCGGCAGCCCTGAAGATGGTTTTCCGTGGTTTCTCATTTTCACACCAGGCAAATGCTGGGGCTGTACCTTAATTAAGGCCACGGCCGCTTCCTTCCAACTCCTAGGCCTTTCCTATCCCATCGTCGCCATAAGACCTATCTGTGTCGGTGCGACGTAAAGCCCCTAGCAAAAAAAAAAAAAAAAAAAAGATCGAACCTGTCAAGTTGGGCTAAAAAGGTTAGCGCTCTACCAACTGAGCTACTCTTCCTGGCTAACTTGTTTCTGACACGATAATAACAATATGACAAAATTAAAGAAAAAAAGCAAGATTACATCTGGCCCGACTAACACAAGGATATTTAGAAATATAACAAAACCTTTTTTCTTATTATTCACTTGTCTAATAATTGACACAGTAAATATGTTTATGTAATTGCACTCAGAGTGGAAACATACAAGCATTGAACATCAGCTGGGATTGAGCCGTTTATCTTGGGAGCTGAAGGACAAGAAATAAACAACTGCATTAAGAGATATTTGAATATCATAAAGCATTACAGAGGAGAGATTTGCTCGCTAAACTTCATATTGGTAGTCGATCCATACTTTCTAATACACAGTGAGTTTATTATAAGTCCTTGATCACGTAAGTGAAAAGTCAAGGCAAGTCAACTCCTCATAGGACATGAGCAGCGGAGAATAAAACCTCGGAATAAACTTTTATTTTCACTTGCAGCATTTGTTAAAACAATTTTTTTGCTAGTTGCTTTACGTCGCACCGACACAGATAGGTCTTATGGCGACCAAGGGACAGGGAAGGGCTAGGAGTGGGAAGGAAGCGGCCGTGGCATTAATTAAGGTACAGCCCCAGCATTTGCCTGGTGTGAAAATGGGAAACCACGGAAAACCATTTTCAGGGCTGCCGACAGTGGGGTTCGAACCTACTATCTCCCGAATACTGGATACTGGCCGCACTTAAGCGACTGCAGCTATCGAGCTCGGTTTGTTAAAACAAGTTAGCATACAAACTTTTAGCCGGCGATACACACCGGAAGTTGTTAAAAAAAAAAAGTAATCAAAACAACTGACCCAGGGCCACCCTTGAACCTAACAGCAGTAATACTGTATTACATATCCCACTATTGGGTGTCAACTGTAACTTAACAAATATGCTTGTCCCTACTTTTTTTTATTGGCTTTACGTCGCACCGACACAGATAGGTCTTATGACGACGATGGGGCAGGAAGGGACTAGGGCTGGGAAGGAAACGGCCGTGGCCTTAATTAAGGTACAACCCCAGCATTTGCCTGGTGTGAAAATGGGAAACCACGGAAAACCATCTTCACCCCTGCCGACAGTGGGGTTCGAACCCACTATCTCCGGAATACTGGATACTGGCCGCACTTAAGCCACTGCAGCTATCGAGCTCGGTGTGTCCTTACTTTTAAACGACAATTTTAACTTAGTAATCATACTATTAAACCACACCCGGGCGACTGGAGTGGGACATTGATGATGATGAATCATACTACTAAATTTATTAGCCCCACGCTTGGAAGCGATTAGTAACATTACTACTACTACTATTAATAATAATAATAATAACAATAATAATAATAATAATAATAATAATAATAATATTAAAATCCACAGCCTGTTTCCAGTCATCCGACCGTATCAGGGATGAATAAATGAAGCCCCCATCTAGCGGCGAGGATAGGAATTGTGCCGGC
Organism: Anabrus simplex; assembly: GCF_040414725.1. NCBI lineage: Eukaryota > Metazoa > Arthropoda > Insecta > Orthoptera > Tettigoniidae > Anabrus > Anabrus simplex. The sequence goes on from NC_090265.1 coordinate 227,208,959, forward strand.
TGCCAAAATCTGCCGCATTCCTCTGGGACAATGTTTAATGACTGACAGGTGAAATGATATTGCAGAGCGCTGCTGGAATGAAGGATGACAGGGAAAACCGGAGTACCCAGAGAAAATCCTACCTCGCCTCCGCTTTGTCCAGCACAAATTTCACATTGAGTGCCCGGGATTTGAACCAAGCAACCCAACAGTGAGAGGCCAGCGCGCTGCCACCTGAGCCACGGAGGCTTAATGAAAAACAATTAAAATAAAAAATGCATAAATAAATTATAATAATACTTCGCCGAAAGTGTAGGTAAATGGACACCAGAGGTCATCACAGGATCCCTTGTGGGGGGGCCTTGAGGGGGGATGGGAAGTTTGGAAGGGATAGACAAGGAAGAGGGAAGGAAGCGGCCGTGGCCTTAAGTTAGGTATTATCCCGGCATTTGCCTGGAGGAGAAGTGGGAAACCACGGATAACCACTTCTAGGATGGCTGAGGAGAGAATCGGACCCCATCTACTCAGCTGACCTCCCGAGGCTGAGTGGACCCAGTTCCAGCCCTCGCACCACTTTTCAAATTTAGTGGCAGAGCCGGGAATCGAACCCGGGCCTCCGGGGGTGGCAGCTAATCACACTAACCACTACACCACAGAATTCTCCCTATCACCAAAATATATAAAATGTTATACATGAGAATTTTCAAGGTTTCTAGTGTGAATCAGGGCAGCACTAACACACGTTTCCCCTTATACTTTTCCATTTTCCTCCCACCTTTGAAATGGGCGATTACTCACTCCAGTAGATCGATGCTTCCTTTGTGGGTTTTGAGCCTCACGTCCTGAAACTCCGGAGCTATTCGATCTTCTTGCAAAGACACGTCCTAAACTCGTGCCGTGTTATGCTAGGGCGCATATCACCATCCTCTCCTGTGTAGCTGCGGTACCACATTCGCATGCCTGATAGGTATACCAACTGCTGGAGTGAGGGGAGCGCGACCTGTCTGGACATGGACTGTTATTACAGTACGGAAAATACAAGGAGGTCTGTATTCGTTATCGATTGAGCAGTTAATGATTGGAGAATTTGAACTGGCGGAAAAATCAAAAGTGAATGCTGGAATTTGATTGATAGCGGTGGCAGTGCACTGGAATTTAACATTATACGATAGGAGTGGATGGACGTTAGTGGACTTTATAAGCTTAATCAAGACTGCTCGTTGGGAAATGGTAAAATAAAACCAAAGTAGAGAAATTTGCGAAACATTTATTTAATTTTTAAATGTTTTTTACATGGTGATGTAATGAGAATTGACAATACTGAGATGGCTTTGTATTTTTAACATTATTATTCTATTTTTTATATTTCCTTCTTTAAATTATAAATTGCAATTTGTGGTTTATAACAGTCTCAACACTCTAATACTATTATACAAGTGTGCTTATAGTTTTCAGCTCACTACATTTCTTTGAACTGTCACGTTGGTTTTTCTAATTTTTGTACTGCGACCGAATTATGGCAAAGTCAACAGTCCAACCGTCAATTACCAGAATACATAAATAACTCTAGCAACATGACCTGTCTTACAACAGTTCGTAGCTACTTGCATAGTAAAATATAATTGCATCTCTTCACAAATTTCACAGATTTAACTGACAGCACGACACACTGACATCAGTCATGGCAGATATAATAGTATGCCATCATTGTCTAAATATAATGAGTCATCTGAACAATACTTCCGTTTTTCACGTTTTCAACTTAACTTCGACTATTTCCCTTCCATGCGAAATCCCCTTTTCCTAACAACGAGATGTCAATAAATGGCAATGAACTTTTCCCTCGGGTATTCACTATTAGACAAACAAATGTATGCTTTCATGTAAAAAGAAATCCATCTATAGAAATGGGTAGACATGAAATTGAAATTATCCTGATATAAGCTAAACAGACGCATTCAAATTAGGTACAATCTCATCATCCCACTGCGATGAAGGTGTAAGTATAGATACCTACTGACGACAGATCGTGATCGAACTAGGGATTCTTCTTCCCAGTTCTTCCATAGATGTCATCTCAACATGATTAGCTATGCTGTTAGGTGCATTCTCACTACATACCTACCTATAAATAATAATAATAATAATAATAATAATAATAATAATAATAATAATAATAATCGTATGGTCTCAGCTACCGTGTGCAGGGATTTTAATGTGACGCCATCTGGCTGCCTGCTCATCATTTTTGACGTTCCTTTCTACCTTCTGTTTGTTTACAAGTTGCTTTACGTCGCACCGACACAGATAGGTCTTACGGCGATAATAGGATAGGAAAGGGCTAAGAGTGGAAAGGAAGTGGTCTTGGCCTTAATTAAGGTACAGCCTGGTGTGAAAATAGAAAACCACGGAAAACCATCTTCAAGGCTGCCGACAGTGGGGTTCGAACCCACTATCTGCCGAATGTAAGCTGACAGCTGCGCGTCCCTAACCGTACGGCCAACTCGCTCAGTTTCCTTTGTAGGCCTACTCTAGAGTAAACCGTCTCTCTCTAGGGCGTCTATGGCTGAGTTTTAACGAATTTTGTCGGATCAACATCAAATGTGTCACCAAAGATACTTTACATGCCGACATCGTACGACATGGAGTGTCGAATGGACTTTTTCCCGTCCTTCAAAAATCCGACTACCTCTGCTGAGTTTGAACCCGCTATCTTGGAATCTGGAGACCGACACTCTACCAGTGATCCACAAAGGCAGCTATACTTACCTGTGCTTCAATACAATTGCCTTTTATTTTGGTTACAAATATAAGTTAAATAGGTCCGACTGCATCGTTCAATCGCACACCCAGGAGACTTTCTACATGCCGACAACGTACGACTTGCGAGTGCCTTCAAAAACTGGACTACTTCGGCCACGTTTGAGTCTGAAATCTTGCAATCCAGAAGCCGACACTCTATTATATATTGATTCACAAATGGAGCTTATTACTGATTACTACGAAGAGGGGATAAATATGTCATTGTATTTCTCCTTAAAAAATAAAGATTATCACTACCACCACCAGATTTCACATGTAGTAATTAAATGGTACTGTTAATCACGATGTCCCACGTTTCTTGCATGAAACAACAGCACAAATATCTAGTTTTACCAAAGAGATCTGTCAAAGTCATAATTTCCATTAGCAGTAAAGTAATACTGGTTTCTTCTTTAAGCTCGGAATCAAAACAGTCTCCCCGCACTGATGCCAGAAGAGTAAAAGGAATTATTTTATGTAATGTTATTGAACAGATGCCAGAAACGGGTCAGCCCCGACGGCCAAGTATGACAATGAACGCTCTGCAGCAATGCTCGTTCACTACGATTGTCGTTGTGAGGTCGGGCTCCCACTAGCTTCAGATATCTCAACTATCGAGAATTGAAAATGTTCCAATGTCAACCGGGACTTGAACCAAGAATTTCCCCACCGGTTTCCGTCGAAGATTGCACTATAAACTGTACGACAATAAATTACATTATTTACTGTAGTAATCAAAAATGTTCCTGACTGGGCATCATAATTTAACCGATTAAATCGATAAAACTGGGAAAAATTCAGGCTTTTTCAATCGTCAAATAACCAGTGAATCTTTCAATTTAACGCTCTTTGTAGCCCTTTTATTTCTTATGTCAACATCCTCTCACAGTTTTTCGTCTGATCACTACTAACATGGGATGAATATTTAGTTATATTTCTCATATGGCATCCCAACTGATGAGCCTGTTGCAATATTAGGGTGAAATGAAATAGCGTATGGCTTTTAATGCCAGAAGTGTCCGAGGACATGCTTGGCTCGCCAGGTGCAGGTCTTTTGATTTGACTTCCGCAGGCGACCTGCGCGTCATGACGAGGATGAAATTATGACTTTTTTTTTTTGCTAGTTGTTTTACGTCGCACCGACACAGATAGGTCTTACGGCGACGATGGGACAGGAAAGGGCTAGGAGTGGGAAGGAAGCGGCCGTGGCCTTCATTAAGGTACAGCCCCAGCATTTGCCTGGTGTGAAAATGGGAAACCACGGAAAACCATTTTCAGAGCTGCCGACAGTGGGGTTCGAACCATGATGAAGACAATGCATACACCCGGCCCCCGTACCAGCGAAATTAACCAATGATGGTTACTAAGTGTGACCAAAGGCCAGCACGCTAACCATTTAGCATGGAGGCGGACAATATTAGGATGAAGGGCTACCTACTTTACGAAGGAAAACCTGAATACTTTAAACTTTGGTTGCTTACATTACTTATCTTTAGTCTTACACTAGGTGCAGTATGACGGGACAATCATTTAACATCTACGTGATGACATTTTTGTCCACCACTCACGTTGTTCCCCAGATTCTGTGGCATATAAGTGGTAATGCCTCTCCCCTGTACGCGGCTTGTCGTGACTTTCTCGCTTCCTTGCTCTTCGTAGCTCTTTACAGGTTCATTTCTTTTTAACATAGACTTACAATACTCGACAACGGGTACATGGAAAGAAAAATTTAACACGCTTTCAATGTTTGGGCCGGCCTCGTGGTGTAGGGGTAGCGCGCCTGCCTCTTACCCGGAGGCCCGGGTTTCGATGCCCGGCCAGGTCAGGGATTTTTACCTGGACATGAGGGCTGATTCGAGGTCCACTCAGCCTTCGTGATTAGAATTGAGGTGCTATCTGACGGTGAGATAGCGGCTCCGGTCTAGAAAGCCAAGAATAACGGCCGAGAGGATTCGCGTGCTGACCACACGACCCCTCGCAATCTGCAGGCCTTCGGGCTGAGCAGCGGTCGCTTGGTAGGTCAAGGCCCTTCAAGGGCTGTAGTGCCATGGGTTTTTTTTTAGTGTTTGGGTAGAACGTATATCGTCGAGGGTGAATCAACTTACGATTATGTTTAACGACTCAATTGACAGATGAAAGAGGATGCTGCTTTTAGGGGAAAAAAAAAGAAAATCTCAAACGTAGTTTTCATGAAATAGCGCTTCAAATTAAGGCAAACTTTGTGCTATGTGACGTCGAACGCATACTCTGTTACAAGATGGCGCTGTGTTGACTCGCGCATTCAGCTGGGGGTTGATTTTCTCAAGCATCACTTTAATTTGAATGTTGTGCCGAGCAACTATCTCAGCAGATTGGGCAATTCATTAATTGATCTTACTATTTCTCGTAATATTACTCCCGAACACTTAAATGACGTCTGTTATTTCTCATATCACAGACCCACACTACACCGAGTTATTACCCACATTCTACTGAATACAATTTATTATCCACATAATATTTGTCTTTTATCTTTAACAAGTAAGTCTACGAAAGCCTCAAAACCCTGGAGCGTTAAAATAGTGACAGCCTAAAGCCTTTTTTTTTTTTTTTTGCATTATTGCTGATTTTGATTTGATCTCTTCCTTCCAGTATAAAAGAGTGCCTAGTGTCGGGTTAATATCAAATAGCTTAATATAAGCTATTTGTTAATATTCACGTAACAGGTGTACAAAGCCGGAACGATCTTCATGGAAACTCTACTGACAGTCTAGAACCACAAAAGAACACTACTTTACAACAATGAAGACGGAAATGGTGTACAGGTGACTTTTCGAGTATTACGAAAGTTTCAGAATTACTACGGAGCATGAGAGTGATTGTCATAGGCTTCTCACCAAAACGGCCCCGACTTCAATCCCGACCAAAGCACGTGGGATTTTTGAAATGGAAAGTCATGTCCCCGTGGCTCAGTTTCCATGTAAACTGGAAATCCCACGATATCAACAATCACGTAAACAACAAGCTCAGAATGATGATAATGATGTTATTGGCTTTACGTTCCACTACCTATCGTTACGGTTTTCAGAGACGCCGAGGTGCTGGAATTTAGTCCCGAAGGAGTTCTTTTAAGTGCCAGTAAATCTACCGACACGAGACTGACGTATTTAAGCACCTTCAAATACCACCGGACTGAGCCAGGATCGAACCTGCTAAGTTGGGGTCAGAAGGCCAGCGCCTCAACCGTCTGAGCCGTCCAGCCCGGCTGCTCAGAATGACTAAACAAACCTGAGTTGAGGGACGGTTGGCAAGTTTTACTTCCCCTTAAAACAATAATCACCACCACCACAAAGAAGAGTTGGACGCTGATCGATTCAAAACTTCTGTACACTATCCAGTCCGATCCTCTTCGGCCTTAGAGAGCCTATGCATAAAATTTGTGAGCTCTACAACGTATGGCTACAATTCTGAAGGTGTACAGCGCACTACCAAGATGTATAAGATATGAGTCAACGACTACGGCCATCAAACACTTACAGCTTAAGTGCGGCCAGTATCCAGTATTCGGGAGATAGTAGGTTCGAACCCCACTGTCGGCAGCCCTGAAGATGGTTTTCCGTGGTTTCCCATTTTCACACCAGGCAAATGTTGGGGCTGTACCTTAATTAAGGCCACGGCCACTTCCTTTCCATGTCTAGGCCTTTCCTGTCCCACCGTCGCCATAAGACCTATCTGTGTCGGCGCTACGTAAAGCAACTAGCAAAAAAAATTTACAAATTACATACAACTTTATACGTAATTTCTTTTTTTCTTTTTTTGCTAGGGGCTTTACGTCGCGCCGACACAGATAGGTCTTATGGCGACGATGGGATAGGAAAGGCCTAGGATTTGGGGAAGGAAGCGGCCGTGGCCTTAATTAAGGTACAGCCCCAGCATTTGTCTGGTGTGAAAATGGGAAACAACGGAAACCCATCTTCAGGGCTGCCGATAGTAAGATTCGAACCTACTATCTCCCGGATGCAAGCTCACAGCCACGCGCCTCTACGCGCACGGCCAACTCGCCCGGTCGTAATATCTTGTGCAATGTATATTGTACCCTATATGTTTTTCCTACTCTGGTTCTTGTTAAACACACTGTATGCACTACACCAGCAAGATCTATGAATCACGTGCCATTTCTCAAAGAAATAAAATTAAAAAGCTCTTGTTCTTACATCAACGGGTTCCCAGCTGAATTTGGCATTGCTTCCGGGTAATTGGACCACGTTTCTCTCTTCTATAACCGTCCTTCCCTGGTCAATTTTTTATTCTCTACAGAACCCGACGGTTGGCGACCCCTAGGGATTCCTTCAGTTTCCCTCCAATCATAGCTTTTCCTATTTTCTTGCCAATGTCTTCACTCTTCAAAGTGTTAAACTTCTTCCCCTTTCTCATACGATTAGAGATAAAAGGTATACTCCCTCAAATAAATATATCCACCTCCACTCACTTTGATCACACCTCTGTAACCTAATTCAGGTTCCCTTCTGATCCCGGTGATATTGGGTTCATGATGCCCAGCGAATCATTCATGTTCACGCCTATCACGGCCCTTCTCTTGCCAATATCTTTAATCTTTGAAAGGTCGAACCTTTCCTCTTCCCTTATGATCAGAGTTGCCCTTCCACTTAAAACACCACCATCACAATCTCTGCCGTCGTCGGGGGCCCCGGTCCGATTCCCGTTGCTGCCAGAAATATAACATTGGCAGGAGTGCTGATATGAGGTTAAAAAGGTACATGCAGCTCACCTCATTTAGGAATGTGCCTGGAAAGAGCTGTACCTCCTCGGGACGAAACCACCACTCCTCACTTTCATCTTTTCCCTTGTTGGTATTGGTGGTAGAATACATCCGCAGTATCCCCAGCCTGTCCTAAGAGGCAACTAAAAAGCAATAACTTCCAGATGCTCTCAACTGGGAGCGTGCGTTGTGACCATGGGTCCTCTAGCTGAGTTTCACATTGTTTACAACTACTTGTTCCAGGCTTCTCACTTTCATCTTTCATATCCTCGTTCTGCTCAAGAATCTTTTCCAATCCCAGCGGTATTAGGTGTACGAGGCCTAGGGAATCTTTCATATTCACCCCATTCTTCGAAGGGTTGGACCTTTTCCATGGCCCGAAGAGGTAATGCCCAAACAATTCGGGCCGGAGACCCGAGTAATAATCGGGGTTCGGATGGATCAGGGCACAGATATTACCGGGTTGAACTCGGGTCGGGCCATAGCGTTATCTACCGAGTTCGGGTCGGGTTAAAGGACCGGGCCGTATCCGAATGTGTACGGATAGAGGAGAATGTTAACTCTGTCCGTGGAATCTGTATTTATGGGAAATACTATCGACAAAAGACTGTGGTAAGCGTACTCTTCCTTATAGCTTTTTCCGTATAAATGGCACCCCTGTTGACAAGCAGTACGGACGAGTTTTTACTTTGATGCGCTGTCATTTGGTATGCTTCGCAGTTTGTAGCAGGCGCACAGTTGTTCCTTAAACGTTGTATGCCATTTTAGCCCAATGGACCGTCTGTGCGAGGCCAAAACGAACCTAACAAGCAATATCAGGAAGCTCGCTGGCAAGAAGTAGGCTAACATCGAAGTACTGTAGTGTGTTTTGTTGGATTAAGTTTAGCGATGTTGTAGATGGGACAAGGAACCGTCTCTTGTAAACAATGCAAGAAATGATTTACATACAGTGGCAAAATAGGTACAAGTCACCTATAGTGCCACAAGTAAGTACTCTGATCAGTGAACAAAACCACAGACCAAGATTCTTCTACAAGTGATGCCGTTAACGTTGTGAAAACAAACGAATGAACGAAATATCGTGAGGTGAAAAGTGTTAAGACTAAAAGATATGTATATACTGTATATATTAGAAAATTGTTTTGATTTTTGTGCGGTGGACTTAACGCCATTTGAAACTGTTGCCGGTAATAGATTTATCAGTATCTCTCATGGATTAATTAACCTGCGTGTCTCTCATGGGAAAGCTGACACCAACAGATATAATTCTATTCGTTATGCCAACAGTGTGCTGCTCCTCTCTGACCACAATTTCACAACGCACGGCGCAGAGGGCTAATTCTCTGTGTGTGTGCAGTATTTAATAGAGATCTTATTGTTGTTGTTGTTGTTTTTTTGCTATGGGCTTTACGTCGCACCGACACAGATAGGTCTTATGGCGACGATGGGATAGGAAAGGCCTGGGAGTTGGAAGGAAGCGGCCGTGGCCTTAATTAAGGTACAGCCCCAGCATTTGCCTGGTGTGAAAATGGGAAACCACGGAAGACCATTTTCAGGGCTGCCGATAGTGGGATTCGAACCTACTATCTCCCGGATACAAACTCACAGCCGCGCGCCTCTAACGCGCACGGCCAACTCGCCCGGTCGTATTGTTATTGTGCCGACCCCACGGTGTAGGGATAGCGTGCCTGCCTCTTACCCGGAGGTGTCGGGTTCGATTCCCGGTCAGGTCAGGAATTTTTGCCTGCATCTGAGGGCTGGTTCGAGGTCCACTCAGCCTACGTGATTATAACTGAGGAGCTATCTGATGGTGAGATGGCGGCCCCGGTCTAGAAAGACAAGAATAACGGCCGAGAGGATCCATCGTGCTGACCACATGACTCCTCGTAATCTGCAGGCCTTCGGGCTGAGCAGCGGTCGCTTGGTAGGCCATGACCCTTCGGGGCGTTGGGCCATGGGGTTTGGTTTGATTTTGCTTTGTTCTTATTGTTATTGTCGTTAGATGTATTTCACAACGGGCATGTGGACAGATGATATGCGGAAACGTTCGTATACTGCAATAACTGCTCAACTGGTTGGCAGCTAATCAGTACGTTTTCCTTCATTTGCGGCAAAGAAGAAAGCAAGGCATAATATAAGGGAGGGGTTATACAAGCGACTTACCTCCATAGGCATTTATAGTTGCTACTTGCTTTTACGTCGCACCGACACAGATAGGTCTTATGGCGACGATGGGATAGGAAAGGCCTAGGAGTTGGAAGGAAGCGGCCGTGGCCTTAATTAAGGTACAGCCCCAGCATTTGCCTGGTGTGAAAATGGGAAACCACGGAAAACCATCTTCAGGGCTGCCAATAGTGGGACTCGAACCTACTATCTTCCGGATGCAAGCTCACAGCCGCGCGCCTCTACGCGCACGACCAACTCGCCCGGTGGCATTTACAGTAGACGACTCTGTAACTTTTGTTACCGATCAAGGTAGCAATATTATAAAAGCTTTAGAGAGAAATAAATGTTAAATGTGCACAATACACTTTATATACACTGTTCTTAGAAACGCTTTTCATGACGCGTATTTAGCAGAGAATGTCCCCAGTGTAAAACAATTTACCAATGAAGCGTCCAATGTAGTTTAATATCTCAAAACATCTAGACTTATCGCTCGTCTGCCTGAAACAGTTCATCACAAAGTTGAGTTCAGGTGGAAGTCCAAATTAATTATAACGGGATCTTTGCATTCTCATATTGAAGCGATTCGGCAGTTCCTAAAGGAAAACAGTGAAAAGGGTCCCCTAGAGGGGCTGGACGGTTTGCTACAAGATGTAACACGTTTCTTTGATCATGCAGTCACTATGCATTTAATATTGCCTTGGGTACGTACCCTAATTAAATGCTGTAGTTTTACTAGGGATGAGTCTCCTGAAATGAAACATATAAATGTCCACGCCGAAGAGTACCTTGAAGAAAAGTGTGAAAGAACAATGGACCGCAATAGCTCCATTCCTAAGTTATCAGAAACTTAGTAAGTTTATGGCTCAGAGAGAGAGAGAGAGAGAGAGAGAGAGAGAGAGAGAGAGAAAAAATTCATAACTAATTGTGTGGTGCCTGCTTCATGAAAGTCCGAATCAGGATAACAACGACGTAAACCTACAGGATACAAATCAGAGTGAGCCCGAGTAAACTTCTGGCCTGGGAGGACTCAGATGACGACGCAGACAGTCGCCTTGACGAGGTAACACAATACCTCCAGATGCCAACTACCTACTAAAAGAAACAATTGTGACTTACTTGTTAGGATGGTGGAAGGATTATGGCGTCACAACGCCGTCGCGGTTGGGTAAACTAGCACGACAGCGCCTGGTCGTACCTGTGTCAAGAACAACCGGCGAACTTCATTCAGTGCCGCTTGCTATGTAATCTAAGAGCGTAGGAACACTTTTAAACCTGAAGCAGTGGACTGGATTCCCGTCATTTGAGACGCCGGGATGGAAAGCCATAGACCTATGCTACTTAGTATGGAGGGTGGACGAACTGATTTGGAACTGTGTAGGCTATTTAAAATAACGTTATTCTACAACTTCCTTTCTTATAAGATACTTTTTTTTTATTGAGTCTGGGTTATGTGCCAAATGTTTGTAGAAAAGGAATTTTCTCTGGTTTCCAAGTACTGCATTTAATTGAGGCTGTCTGCTATTTTTCGAGCAGTATTATATTCCTCTGTTGCGAGTATATTTTCTTTGCTCTTATTTCACTGTAGAGAAGATAAGATTCATACGTAGCTGGCATAGAATTAAAAGTTCAATATTGGAAGCCTTCTTCGACAAATATAGGAACGTTAAAAATGTTGGAAATGACGGGGAAGGATATTTTTGTACCAAATAATGAAATAAATATGCTACCTAAATGATGATTTGAAATATTATATCTTTGATAAATCTTTGATAAATAATGCGAGTGGTCAGTGGTACCGGTAGCAACAATTCTCCAATTAGAATCATGTATCCACTAGCAAAATAATTAGCTTACGGATATTTCAATTTAGCCTGTAAGGACCTAGTACCAACGTACATTACATTGGCTATAAGTGTAGGAAATATGTTTCCTTTTACATTTCGCAGGAATTTTACCATGAAAAAGTTGTTGGATTATCAAATGTATCCATTGGTGGATTCGCACACTTTTCCATCTTAATCTGAAATAGAAATACAAAAATTCATAATGTTGTTTTTAAATAAATGAAACGAAGGCCTATGAGATCACTTTTGTCCGTGTGTTTTCGAATGCCACATACCTCGGATCGGACGCACCCGAAATACCACCCTGAACCGGCAGTGGTATCATCCGGCTCGTACCCGAATGCCGCCGGGCCCATCCGATTTATTTATTTATTTATTTATTTATTTATTTATTTGGGAAACCAAAACAGCGAGAAGCCGAATTACAGAGTTCCGCAATGAAAAACATATTTATAATGGAGTAAACAGCACAATGCAAACATAAAAATAATAAGTGGAAGAACAATGAGGAAAAAGACATCTAATGATAAATACAGAGGAATAAATTTAAAACTAACAAAATAGCTGTAGAGACACAACAATTAACAACAAAACATAAAGGCAAATTTAAAGATTGAAAGTAAAACGAAGAGAAGAATTTATAGCTAGGCACAGTAAGATAAATATCGATATAACACATATAACACACATAGTACAGTAAAAAATAAAATATTACATTATGTACAATAGAGGGGACAGCAATGAGAAGAGAAAAAGTGAATATGAAGAAAATCAGCTCGATTTGTTCTGGGTGATTTCCGACAAAAGAGTACCGTATCAAAAATGTTGCAAAGTTTGGGCGGGGAAGACTTAAGAGAAAGGAGACGAGCAGCTCGACTAAGTGCTTTGTTCCGAGCTCTTAGTGGAGAGATGGCGTGGAATGACATCAGGAGACGAAAAGTATGAGTGTCGTCTTTAAAAGTAGAAAAGATCACAATATGAAGATAAAGCTGGAATTCAAGAGAACAAATTGGGGCAAATATTCGTTTATAGGAAGGGGAGTTAGGAATTAGAATAACTTACCAAGGGAGATGTTCAATAAATTTCCAATTTCTTTGCAATCATTTAAGAAAACGCTAGGAAAACAACAGATAGGGAATCTGCCACCTGGGCGATTGCCCTAAAAAGATCAGCAGTGATTGAATTGATTGATGAGCTAGGTTAAGTTAAGGAAGAATCGATTAAAGGAGGCATACGAAGAAAAAACGTCCAAGTTCCTGTCAGAAGATAAGGAGGGTTGGAAAGCGGATAAATAAAGTCCTTTGAACAAGAGAGAATAGGGAATACGGAATATGAAGGGGTGGATTAATCTTGGTTTTGCGAGTTGGAACATGTAGGGAAAAGAAGGATGCAGGTTCACAAGAACGAAATAAACCGTTGAAATGAAATGAAATGGCGTTTGGCTTTTAGTGCCGGGAGTGCCCGAGGACATGTTCGGCTCGCCAGGTGCAGGTCTTTTGATTTGACTCCTGTAGGCGACCTGCGCGCCGTGATGAGGATGAAATGATGAAACCCAGCCCCCGTGCCAGCGAAATTAACCAATGATGGTTAAAATTCCCGGCCCTGCCGGGAATCGAACCCGGGACCCCTGTGACCAAAGGCCAGCATGCTAACCATTTAGCCATGGAGCCGGACAATAAACCGTTAACAGCGTTATATAGGAATCTAAGGTCGGCTACTTTTCTGCGACTTGATAACGGATGAAGGTTTAACTTATCCAGTATCTGATTACTGTTCAAGTTTCGACAATCGGATACTCTGGTTCTAACAATGGCACAGAAGTATGATTACACGCGGTCAATGTGATTCAGATTAGTTGGTGAAGAGGTAGACCAGATGGGAGCCGCGAAATCAATAATCGGTAGGATGAAGATACATAGTAGGCTCTGAGGGCGTAGATACCGGTGATGTCAGGAAATCTATACAACAAACCGCAAAATGACATTGCTCGTGAGGTTATCTTTTATATATGGGGGAAAAATAACAATTTACTCTCAAACAACACTCCTAAGTCATTTTGTTCTGTTAGAGTTGGGAACGGATTACCAAGAAGGGAGTATTTCCTAAGAATAGGGGATTTACGAAGCATGATCGAAATAGAGGAACACTTGGTAGAATTAGGCTTAAGACGCTATGTGGAGCACCACTCGGAGAGTGAGTTAAGCCCACTCTGTAAGGAGCTTACGTATGATAAACAATCGATTTGTTTGAATATTTTACAGTCATCTGCAAATAGTAGAATTTCACAAGAAACGGAGGATATAGTATTAATGAGATCGTCAATAAATAGGACTTGCGAACTCGGCGTTAACAGGGCTCTGCCCTAGATCAACACTTGCTCTGTTCTGTCTCTGCATTCTTAAGTTTGTGAAGCCTACGATGCCTCATTTTCCCGTCATTCGTGTCTTGTTTTCCTTCTTTTGATGATACTTTCGATCATCTTACCTTTTCTCTTCTGATTAATGTAGAGAAGATGTTTATTTTTATTTTTATTTTTACAAGTTGCTTTGCGTCGCACCAACACAGATAGGTCTTATGGCGACGATAGGATAGGAAAGGGCCAGGAGTGGGAAGGAAACAGCGGTAGAATTAATTAAGGTACAGCCCCAGCATTTGCCTAGTGCGAAAATGGGAAACCACGGAAGATTATCTTCAGGGCTGCCGAAAGTGGGGTTCGAACCCACTATCTCCCACATGCCAGATAACAGCTGCGCGCTCCTAACCGCACGGCCAACTTGCTCGGTAATGTTGATGGTTAACCAGTTGTACTTCCCCTTAAAACAATAATCACCATCGCCATTACATCCTCGGGTGTAACTGTGAGAATTCCTCTCGTGAGATTCCGTAAGAGGTGATGAAACACGTTCTATTTTAATATATAGGCCTAGTTGCAACACAACCTGTCGCTGCAGCCTGACATCAGCTTAAAACTGGCCGAAATGGAGTACAGACGTCGTCCGCAGCCGCCTGCTCCGAGTCAGACGCTGCTTTAGTTTTCTGTCAGGGTCTCTTTCCCTTAGCCTGTGGGGGCCGTCACCTACCCAAGAGGGTTCATCCGCCCTAGGTCGCTGACCCTCTTGGGGTGTCAGGTTATTTCCCGCCGCCCAACATTCCGCGTTGAGTCTCTGGCTGTACGGTCTTACTCCTTATCGTAGTAGGGTAAAAATCCTACAAAAAGTCTATAAACGGTTAGCAGAAGAAGATTCCGTAACAGGTGGTAACTCATCGTGAATCACATCACTGTATTCCCTGTACAGTACATCACTCTTTTGTTGGCAAAAGGCACACAAACAGTTCGGCCGCAGCAGTATGCCACATATGCCCACTGATGTCGATTTTCGTCGAAGCATTTCCAACCTTGTTGTTCGTATCTGAAACCGGTAACATCAACTACTGTATACAGTCCAGACAAGCAGCATTGACACAATTCCTTGACTAGCGAGTTCAAGTTCACCAGTTTTGTCTTCAACAGAACACATTAAGGTGGAGCTAGTACAGTACATTCTTCGTTTCGAGGTCAATTAGTCACTCAGATAGAGGCTAGGCGTTCTGCGCACAAATTTGCAGAAGACATGTGGAAAGCATCTCGGAACACTAGTCAGACCCCCAGAGGCTCACAACTTGTGAACGTAGAGCAATAATAATGTTATTGGTTTTACGTACCACTAACTACTTTTACGGTTTTCAGAGACGCCGAAGTGCCGGAATTTTGTCCCATAAGAGTTCTTGAACGTGCCAGTAAATCAACCGATACGAGGTTGCCGTATTTCAGCACCTTTAAATACCACCAACTGAGCCGAAGTCAAACCCACCAAATGGAGATCAGAAGACCAGCGCTCTACCCTCTGCGCTACTCAGCGTAGACTAGTGCCATGGGACCAGCCGAGTGTGGCACTGCTTGCACTTGCACTAGGTCCTCTCCTACGTTACATATTTGACCTTCCTTGTTCATCCCTTCTTATCCTCCAACCACGATGGTATTGGGTTTACGAGACCTATGGGGTCTTCATGCGCTCACCTGATGATCCTTTCTACAAGTGATACTCTCACTTTTCATTGTACCCTCTCCTGCTTTCTTCTGTGATTAGTGTACATTCTGTCGGTTGCTAGTTATATGAATAAGAAACTGAAGGTTATATTTCCTTATTTTATCTATCATTCTTTCAAAATGTTATATGCTGTAGGTCATTATTCATGTCCCCTTCTTCCACACGTGGTTTGATATTTATTATATAATTTGTTAATGACAAATAAACGAATCGTATAGATCTAACAAAAATATATAACTTTTAAATTATTCACGAAAATGAAACACTCTGAACATATAGCAGAAAAAAATAGTACAATATTATAATATAAAACGAATGTAAATAACAGGTGTCTCTACCTGTCTCATAATATGTGCACAATTTCAGTACCGGTACTTGCAGCTAACTTAACACAATAATTACACCACCATTACATAAGAATACACACAAGTTTACTGAACTCGGTAATCGTTTCTTTATACTAATATCCTGATAGATCTGCCATTTTCAGGTATTCCCTTTTGACTACCTGCTAAAATGGCAATACTGGTGGTGCTCCATGCTCGAATTACTCAGCCATGACCCTGTTTATGGGGGCTGTAGAATAGCTCTACGGCATCCCCTGTCTGCCGTAAGAGACGACTAAAATGGGTACCAGGAGCTCTCAAGTTAGGAGTGTGGGTTGTCAAGCATGGTCCACTTAGCTGAGTCTGGTATTTAATTACACTTACTTGTGTGAGGCTTATCACTTTCATCTTTCCTATCCTACCAACCTCCTACCCCGACGGTATCAGCTTTGTGAGGCCTCACACCCTCCGCGGTTCTTCCCTTTCTTTTGCCGACACTTTCAAAGTATCGCACCTCTTCTTCTCATTAATGTTACGAGAGGACACTTGCCTAGCTTGGCCGGGCTGAGAGCCTCAGACGGCCCTCTGACCTAAACTTGGCAGGTTCGATCCTGGCTCACAAGGGGGCATTCCCTACTCGTCACCACCGATTTCGCTCAAATTTATAGAACATGCAGGGCTTGGCTAGGAATGAAAGTACCCGAAGTGGGAACTCCAGATGGCTAACCGTATACAAAATAAAAATATAAATAAAAATGTTGACGCGGCTCTCGCACCGTATAAGCCACTTACGTTACGGCGCACGCCGAGCAGTTGTTGGCGTAGCGGTAAGAGCTTGGTCG
This sequence comes from Anabrus simplex, assembly GCF_040414725.1. Taxonomy (NCBI): domain Eukaryota; kingdom Metazoa; phylum Arthropoda; class Insecta; order Orthoptera; family Tettigoniidae; genus Anabrus; species Anabrus simplex. Next base: position 227,225,768 of record NC_090265.1, read on the forward strand.
TGGGTTCGGCTCCCCGCGTGGAGAATATTTTTCTCAATTTTTATATTATTTATTTTAATTTTTTATTTAAATGCAAAAGGCATATAGGACGTCATTTTTTAATGAGCGCACAATTGTAGAAAATTTGGAGTTGCGAACTTTCCCGACGTGTTCCAACAGAAATTCTTTTTTTTTCTCTCTTATCCCTATACTATCCCCTCCTTGGGGATGTGCCATAAACGTGAATAGTCTTTTCGCTTTCATCTGACAAGTGAAGGTTGCTTACTGGCGGCTGTACACAAACAATGGATTCTTGGCACAGGTAGAAAAAGTCTGACAATGAAATCCCAATTTTTTACCTATTCTGTGCCTTTTGCGTATAAATAAATAAATAAATAAATAAATAAATAAATAAATAAATAAATAAAATGAATTATTCACCTCTTTGCGTAACTGGAAAATGAATAATATAAAAGTTGACAAAAAACCAGTCTCCACAGCGGGAGTCGAACCCACGACCATCGAATTACTAGTCCAAGCTCTTACCGCTACGCCACCAACTGCTCAGCGTGTGCACTAACGTAAGTGGCTTATACGGTGCGAGAGCCACGTCAACATTTTTATATTTTTATTTACATACGCTTGGTCATTTGGAGTTCCCACTTCGGGTAATTTCATTTCTAGACGAGCCCTGCATGTTCTATAAATTTGAGCGAAATCGGTGGTGACGAGTAGGAAATGCCCCCTTGTCATTCCGGTGGTATTTGAAGGTGCTCAAATACGTCAGCCTCGTGTCGGTAGATTTACTGGCACGTAAAAGAACTCCTGCGGGACAAAACTCCAGCACCTCGACCACTCCGGAAACAGTCAAAGAGTAGTTAGTGGGACGTAAAAAACAATAACATTAATTATGCATTTTCTCTTGAAACAATAACCACCACCACCACCTTACTCGGCCATAGTTCTTGAACAAGCTTGTAGTGACCTACGTTTGCTGTGGCCTCATTCAAAAACGAAGGGATTTCATCGGCGAGCACGATGTCGCCATTTGTTTATCCAACTAGTGGAACTAATGGGTCACTCGTCTGTTGAAATAAAGTCGGTCACATAAGGTAGGACCTACTGACCCAAGTACTGCCCCCGTGTTACAGAAGTGCTCTTGACATCAAAAACACAACACAACAAATTTATTTCCGGCAAAGTAATCTAACCTTGGCATGCTTACTCCGTGACTATATACAACAGCTGTTTCCGTCAATTAGTGTCTTACATTTTTCAAAGACCGCCTCTGTGGTGTAGTGGTTAGCGTGATTAGCTGCCACCCCCCCGGAGGTCCGGGTTCGATTCCCGGCTCTGTCACGAAATTTGAAAAGCGGTACGAGGGCTGGAACGGGGTCCACTCAGCCTCGGGAGGTCAACTGAGTAGAGGTGGGTTCGATTCCCACCTCAGCCATCCTCGAAGTGGTTTTCCGTGGTTTCCCACTTCTCCTCCAGGCGAATGCCGGGATGGTACCTAACTTAAGGCCACGGCCGCTTCCTTCCCTCTTCCTTGCCTATCCCATCTTCCCATCCCTCCACAAGGCCCCTGTTCAGCATAGAAGGTGAGGCCGCCTGGGCGAGGTACTGGTCATTCTCCCCAGTTGTATCCCCCGACCATGAGTCTGAAGCTCCAGGACACTGCCCTTGAGGCGGTGGAGGTGGGATCCCTCGCTGAGTCCGTGGGAAAAACCGAACCTGGAGGATAAACAGATGATGATGATGATGATGATATTTTTCAAAACTCGGATAATGTCATTGTCTCCGATAACGTTCACTTCTGTATTAACCACAGAATATATTATCTCGGTTTACCAAAACTAAGTTTTCATTTCAATCTGAATGGCTTACGCACGGAAAACTAATGACGACGTGCTGCCGCCATTATCGAAAAATCAACGAGCTACAAATAGTTCGATGTCGAAAAGCAAACAAGATTGAAGTGTGTTCGGTGTTTGCAAGTAGCTGACATTTTCACACTACCCTACGTGAAATTGTTCCGCTCTATTCACTGATGATATCCATTAGGCCGTACGAGGTCATTTGGTTACTGAATTTTCTAATATTCACTTTCTTCTCAAGAGAGAAATTTCATTTAGGTAAAACGCATTGACTAACTTAATGTGTTAAGAAAAATGACGATTTAATGTAGACCTGGTACATTCTACCCGTTTATTTTTTACTACATACAACACTTAGATCACACTTAAATCTACCGGATGAGTTGGCCGTGCGGTTAGGGGCGCACAGCTGTGAGCTTGCATCCGGGAGATAGTGTGTTCGAATCCCACTGTCGGCAGCGCTGAAGATGGTTTTCCCATTTTCACATCAGGCAAATGCTGGGGCTGTACCTTAATTAAGGCCACGGCCGCTTCCTTCCCATTCCTAGGCCTTTCCTAACCCATCGTCGCCATAAGACCTATCTGTGTCCGTGCGACGTTAAGCAGCTAGCAAAAGAAAAGCACTTAAATCTGGTTAAGCACACTGAGTCAGTAACATTAGAAAAACCTGTTAGTTAAACTTGGTCAGTTATGAAAAATATCGTATCAGCTACACAGCGCTATTATACGCTAACAAACCCATTGCATAATTTTAAAGAGACACATTCTTTCGAATACTAATAATAATAATAATAATAATAATAATAATAATAATAATAATAATAATAATAATAATAATAATAATAATTTGGGTTGCCTGCAAACCCACGATATGAAAAATCAGTATTTCCAAAACAGAAAAGACCTGTCGTTTTGGAATAAACCTAAGGCCGGAGGACAAACTGAATAAGAAAAGTGCCCCTGACAGCTCACTGCAAGTACTTGGGAAGTTAATTCGATCAGGATGTCATTATAGTGAACGAGACTGAAACCAGGGATAGGAAAATTAATGTAGTAAGTCTGCAGCATCGAACCATAATATTTTGTAAGAAAGAAGTGATACGGATGAAATTATCCTAACGTCAATCTGCTTATACGCTGATTAGGCTACATGCGAGTGAAAGCCGGGTAGATTCGGATACGTTTTTTCGACTTAAATTGCAAGAATATCTATAGGTTCCTACAGCTGGTGGAAACAGCAAAGGATATACCTAATGAAGACACGTTCTTGTGGATGGGAATCCTCGTAAAACTGGAGGTAGCGTGGCTATGATCACGATATTGACAGTCAGGTAAAACTACAAGATAGCTTAATCTGTATTTTGCGAAGGCTTAGAGAGCGTCACTCTCTCTTCTCTCTTTCCTTCCATGTGGGTTGTGAGATTATACCCAGAATATCCCTGCACCCACAGAGACTACAGCCGGTGCCACCACTCTTGAACCGGGTCCGTTTGTACCCTTCGCGGGAACTTCGGATAACTATTCTACTCTCTTTCTTTACTATCTCCCTTACATGGCACGTTCAGTGCATTCTTCGCTCGTTTCTCACCAAAACAGCAGCATCCAATTTTCAAACCAAAAGTCACACATCTGGTTTGGTTGACACTTTAGAACCATAGGTGGCAATATAACAGGGAAGTAACATCCCAAGCCTGCTAGTTTCATCGTGTTTTGTTTCCACGCCCCAGTTCTTCGAAGTTAAAATCAATTTCGTAGGCCTATTTCTCTGTGCTTAGATTCTGAGAAGGTGTCACCCATAAACAAGATAGTAGATTTAGTGTTAGGTGCCATCAAATAAAATATCATCAAGCCCATCTTATCTGAATACAATCAGAAGGAATCTGTAGGTGTAAAATGGCAAATAAATAAATAAATAAATAAATAAATAAATAAATAAATAAATAAATAAATAAATAAATAAATAAATAAATAAATAATAAGGCAATGAAGAAGAGGAAGAACAGTTAACAAGTCGACCCTTGAAAATTCTGGCATCTAACCAATTATGTGCCAGGTGATTCACGAGATAACGATATTGAATTCCGCGGGTCACTGGTGTTTGAGACATGTAAACAAATATGACTTTGAACCCACTATAATACGGTGGTATATGAAGGTACTGTATTAATATACGTTTACCTCGTGTCGGTAGATTTACTGATACGTAAAATAACTCCTGGAGGAACAAGCTTTCCTGCACCTTAACGTCTCAAATGACCATACCTTCAATAAAATGATTATTACAACAATACTAGTCCACAGCAGTAGTTATATAGTTGACCCAGGTTCCATTCCGAATTACCATAAGAATTTTAAAACTAGCCTTAGGAATTGCAATGGGGAGAAACTAGCCTCAGTTAACACGATTGAATATAACCAACAACAAAAAAGGCTGTCATCCTAGAAACAACTTTTTCGTTAAACACCTTGCTGAATTAATTCATGAATAATAATAATAATAATAATAATAATAATAATAATAATAATAATAATAATAATAATAATAAACACATTAAGGTTGAAAGCTCACTTCACCCCCTATATGTACCACAAAGGAGACTGACTACTTGATTAAGGTTCATAACAACATTTGCTTCTATAAAACTTAGATTCTATATTTTCTTTCTTTATGGCTTACTGCTACTGTATTCGGAAGTGTTCCTCCTTTGTTTTCAAGTTCTACTACAAATTAAGTGTTCTTACTTCGCCTTTCTTATGGCTTGCGCATTTTACTCTCACTGCCGTCATAAAGAGTAAAGAAAAGGGAAGAGAGAGGAAGATGTATTCTTTCAAATCTTCCTTTCTGGGCTCTGTCGTCAGTGGTGTGCCTTTGTGCTTTCACAGCGTTGCTGTGTTTGCAGTTTGCTTGCAGAAAATATTTGAAACGAAATGAAAAGCTGATTACAGCCACTACATTTAAACAATAAAATCGGTAAGGAGCTTAGTTGCTTGTCGACAGGGCCTAGTAATTGGAAGATGTGAGAATGATAAAACAAATTACAATGTCATAAAACAATAACGATAATAATGGCGTGTTGCCTCCGGAGAGGCCGGTGCAGATCTTTCATGGGCGACTTGCATGTCTGTGAGGATGTAACGAATTCTAAAGTTGAAGACGGCACAAACACCCAGTCCCGGAGCCAAGAAAGTGCACCTGAGCCGAGGCTCTTAACGGTGCAATACAAGGATAAAATATTGCCGGAGTTTTAAAATATTTACAATACAATAAGACCTTATTTCTAAATACGTTACAGTCTGAGAGAAGAGGAAACCCTCACAAATATATAGTATAAGACCACTGTGCATTACTCGGTATGTAAGATTTTCTTTTATCCGTTGATTATTTATTTTTTGTATAAATACTCAAATTGCTGCTGCCTGTTGTATATGTTTAGGGGGAGCATTGTGCACTTCGCAGAGTAGTGTCATAAGGAGTTACAACCCCATTTACTAGTTTTTACTAATTCTGTGTGGACTCTCTCTGCTCCTTGAGTGTTATATGAGTGTATGTCAGGATTTATGATACAGATAGTGTTTATATGAACCAAATTATGCTTAATTTTATATACCATCATAGCTGAGGCTCTATCACGTAACATATGGAGTGGCAGAAGTCTGCATTTCTTATACAAATATTCCGTAGGCGTTGAGGACTGTAAATTATAAAGTATTTTAGCACTCGTTTTTGTAAAATGGCAACTTTCTCAAAGAGTTCCATATAGCAACATCCCCAAACATTAATTATTTAAATGAGGTGACTTTCAATGAGAGCATGATAAGATTAACTAATCTTCTTCTATGGTTCTACAGTTCATTGTAAACCCTGGCCTCTTCAACAATCTTCCGCCATTTATCTCGATCCAAAGCTAAAGCTTTCCAATAGCTATAGCCCATTTCGTGAAGATCTTCAATGACTCCATCCATCCATCTGGTTCTCGGTCGACCTCGTCCTCTCTGTCCCCCTGGATTTCCATTTAATATATTTTTAGGTACTTCCACATCACTTATCCGAGCTAAGTGCCCGGCCTACCTTAATCTGGCTAATTTCACTATTATTCTGATAGGTGGATCTTTATAAATGGTGTACAATTCATTATTGTACCGTCTCCACCATGTTCCTCTTTCACAGATGATTCTTCGAAGTATCGTTCTTTCGAAGGCATCCAGGTTTTGCTGTTAATGGTCAAGTTTCCGAGGCATTTGTAAGCCCAGGTCTTATAAGTGTTCTGTAGATGGTTAATTTTGTAGTACGAGTCAAGAGCTTTGAGGAGAGAAGACTTGTTAGAGCAAAATAAGCTCTGCTGGCTGCGATTAGCCCCGGAATTCCTTGGACCAAAGGCCAGCATGCTAACCATTTAGCTATGGAGCCGGACATAAAACAATGTGTGTACGTATGCTGCGTCCTTAGTCCGAATGGTGGTTGCATGGCCTATAAACCCACCGTCACCTGTCATAAATAACCTAGACGTGTCACATATCAGTCTGGCAAGTTTACTAAAACTGACTCTACTGGCGACACTTTCACACAAGTCATCAAAGAGATCGACTGCAGAAGAAACGGCGTTAACTGGCACTGCTCATACCACTAAGAAGAGACTGATCAGAAAATTAAAGTAATAACCTTGATCTACCCAGGCATTCAGAACAATGTCATGAGGGATAGATATAGCCACAATCAACAGAAGTGAATTAAATTAGACCAGAAATGGCCAATACGAATATAGAAAGGCCTATCAGTGTAATAAGATTAGGAAAGAGCACATCGTAGGTTAACTTTAGCCTCAGCATAAAAAAACACGCATTCCTATATTTTCTCATGATTCAAACATAAATCATGCAAACATCCGTATTGTGGCAGATGCTATAACAGTTCGAGACAATAATATTTCTTAATCCGTCTACCTTCCAGGGTTTGTATTTCCCTCGGACTCAGCGAGGGACCCCACCTCTGCCGCCTCAAGGGCAGTGTCCTGGAACGTGCGACTTTGGATCGGGGTTATACAACTCGGAAGCAGGACCAGTACCTCGCCCAGGTGGTCTCACCTGCTATGCTATTCAAGGACCTTGTAGGGGGATGGAAAGATCGGAAGGTATGGAGAAGGAAGAGGGAAACAAGCGACCGTGGCCTTACGTTAGATACCATCCCGGTATTTGCCTGGAGGAGAAGTGGGAAACCACGGAAAACCACTTCGAGGTTGGCTGAGGTGGAAATCGAACCCCTCTACTCAGTTGACTTCCCGAGGCTGAGTGAACTCCGTTCCAGCCCTCGTACCACTTTTCAAATTTCGTGGCAGAGCCGGGAATCGAACCCGGGCCTCCGGCGGGTGACAGCTAATCACACTAATCACTACACCACAGAGGACTCGAGTCTATAAATATGTCAGAAAAATGTCTTTGCTACAAAGGGTTGTGGATCAGGAACTGTTCACTCACACGACTGCTGGAACTACAATCAGCCCTCAGCATGGGGGAATGGAATACATTCACGGTATGCTTTGCCTGTCGTAAGAGACAATAATTTATCCAGCTTAAGTTACAATAATTCCTCCTTCTCTCAACGTAAATACTAACTTTTGTGAAGTTACGGAAAACTGTCTTTACACACGAAGATTCAAGTATACCTGTTTTTGACTTTTATATGCCTAATCCTACCGGCCCCGCAGTCTAGAGGCCAGTACCTAGACCTGAGGGTTGGTTCGAGTCCACTCAACCTACGTGATTACAATTCAGGAACTATCTGACTAACGGCCGAGAGAGCGTCACGTTATAATCTGCAAGTCTACGGCTGAGCAACTGTCGCTTGGTACGCCAAAGCACTTTAGGACTAGCGCCATGCGGGATGCCTAATCCCAGACAGAAACGAAGTTTGGGGTTAGTATACAAGTTCACAGAAAAATATTTTATATCTTAAACCCTGTGTATGGAGGCATAGACTGTATTTATACTGTGACTGTCTGTTTAGCCCAAATTGGTGGGTTCGATCCCGACTCAGTCCGATGGTATTTGAAGGTTCTCATTTATGTCATTGTACTCCACCTGGATGAAATTTTCGGATTTCTGGACTCTCGCCGTTTCTAAAAACATAACAGTAGTTAGTGGGGCGTAAAACCAACAACATGCCTATGATCGGCTTCAGCTGACTCCGAGCGAATTGGTCCGAGGTACGGGCCGTGTAGATGTAGGTTTGCATAAAGGTTTGCTTGCTAAATTCGCATCTCAGTGTCGGCAGTCCTGAAGATGGGTTTTCGTAGTTTCCCATTTTCAAATCAGACAAATGATGGGGCTGTACCTCAGCTACGCCCAAGGTCTTCTCAGTCGCAGCCCCTTCCTACCTCATCGTCGCCAAAGACCAGTATTATATTAGTGTGATGTTAAACAAATAGTGAAAAACAAACATAGTAAACAGTTGGTTTACGCAAGTTACTCACATCTGACTAATGTAATCCGTCATCTATGGGTTGGCAGTTAAAAATGTAAGCACCGTGACTCGTAGGTAAATAAGAGACTCAATAAAACTTTGGAGCTTTTATGGAAGATTCAAGTCGGACAAGTAGTTCAAATCACTGCAGTCACTCCATGTCGTATTACAGCGACTCCAAAAAATGTTGAGGTAGTGTATATCCGTATGCTATGTTCGTTCTGAGGCAGGCTTTTACATCCCAGTGAAACTGCTAGGTGAGTTCCGACCACATTAACCCAAGACCTAGCAAGCAAGATGCAATTCATTACAGTGATGAAACAACAGGTTACCAAGTGAGTCGAACATGTTGTAGGTAAAGGACATCAACACCTCCAGACTGTATTTAAATACCCAGCAGCTCACTCACTTATCAGTATTGAAATGTTTCCTTCATATCCACTACCAATTCAACAGGACGTTGTGGCGGAATTCTCAAACACTAAATTGTTTTCTTGTCATAACCACTGTCTCGCCCCAACGAACACTATCACTTCTGGAACTCTCTGTCCTTACTCTCAATTAGAAGTTCGTAATAGCTGCTTTTATGAGAACGAAAGTGACCCACATATTAAGCCCATATCTCCATGATTTCCAAGTTTCTGTCCTTCATCTTCTGGTCCCTTCTCCTCACAGAAGGTTGGCGATCATCACTGAGTATTTTTTTTCCTGTATCGGAGCTGCCGTATCATGGATATTGGAGGTTCTACGTCCAGAATAATCTTCTCCACCTGCGTTTCCCTGATATCTTTCCTTCTGTGTTCAGTTATATCAGGCTTTATTTGTCGCTTCGGAAGATGTGACCACATGATTTCCCGGCACTACGGAGTCCGCCCTCTCTGGTGACGTGGTCCATTCATGGGGCCTTGAACATTCTGGTATACATTTGCATTTGAAAGGCCTGCAGTCCCTTCATTGACGAAGTCTTTAGTGTTCATCCTTTGACACCGTAAAGGCATTTTAATTTGACGCCACCTGGCTGCCTGCTTGTGACTTTCAAAGTTCTGTTTTATTCTAGACCTACTTGATGGCAAGGTAAACCGGATCTACCTTGGGCGTCTGTGACTTTCTATAAATTTTGTCGGGCGAACGCCAAATATATCATCCATCATATGCTCACTTCGTAAGACATGAAAGAAAAGTCGAGTGGACTTTTGTTTCGTTCTTCAAAAATCCAACCTGAAATCCGGAGGCCGACGCTTTACCACTGAGGGAGCACCGGTTACACCTCACGAAACGGCACGAATCAGAGGTCATGGTTAAACGCAGTATGTTTTAATTTCAGTAACACTCTCCTTACAGCGCCGATTCTGGTTTTGATTTATACTTCTGGATTTCATTCTTGTGTAAGCCAACATCCTACGTGCAGGATTTGAAATTTGACACCCTTCCAATGGTGTTTTCATCCAAGGTGATAACAACGTTGGTGATCTTCTGTTTGCTAATTACCACGAATTTTATTTTTTGAATGCGAATTTTAAGGCCAAACTCCTTGCTTGCTTCGTTCATGCAGACGCCTAAAATTCTATGAGATTGGCATAGGCCTTTGTTTTTTCCGTTCCACAACAGCAGGAAGCGCATGAATGATAGATTTATGAACCTAATTCGTCGGATGTTCACAGATCACTTGCTTGACTTCGGTAGATTTCAGTGTTTGGCAGGAATCTATTTCATAACATTTCCTATAATAGCCCACAGATGTCGGGAAGATGAATTTCTTGTGCTAAGAGACATATTATCTTCCGTAATTTACGAGAAAGGAAACTCCGAACTTTCGATCACGCTGGACGTACACATAACGTCGAACCTACTTGAGGAATTAATCAGGAAATAGCGTAAGAATCAACATACTGAAGAACAGCTACGTAGATGTCAACCTAGTTATCTCGGGATGGACTGCCGTATACCATGGAAGTCTGAAATCCTGGTATGAGGTCACAGTACTGCCTCTGCATCAAACAAGAATTTTGAAACAATGTAGTGTGCTTTCAGTCTGAAAATCTGAGTAATTGTGGTCTCAGTTCAGGTGGGTGCATTTTTTTTACTTTTTTTTTTTTTTTTTTTTTGCTAGTTGCTTTACGTCGCACCGACACAGATAGGTCTTATGGCGACGATGGGACAGGGAAGGGCTAGGAGTGGGTAGGAAGCGGCCGTGGCCTTAATTAAGGTACAGCCCCAGCATTTGCCTGGTGTGAAAATGGGAAACCACGGAAAACCATTTTCAGGGCTGCCGACAGTGGGGTTCGAACCTACTATCTCCCGAATACTGGATACTGGCCGCATTTAAGCGACTGCAGCTATCGAGCTCGGTGGGTGCATTTTAATGCACTGTAATGTGTGATCAGGGCTGGAAACAGGGCGATTATGGTCAATATATATCCATAAAAAATAACCTTCCAGTATTCGTCTGGAGATGAAAAAAAAAATGACATGCACTCAGCTACGTGAGGGCAACTGAACGAGAAATGGGCTTGAATACTACCTCACCAACCTAGAAGAGGCCTCCGTAGTCTCCCACTTTAAGTGGACTTGTAAAACCTGGTGAGTTTATAATAATATTGTATGGGAAAGCAAGTCCAAAACAACTTCTAACATTTTTTTTTTTTTTAATATTTGACCCGGCTGAGGGTCTCATACGGTGGAGCGCAGGTCTCCTGAGCACATGTTAGCTCAGTCCGGTGGAATTTGAAGGTGCTCAATTCGTGCTGATTGATTTAGTGGCACATAAAATAAATCCTGTAAGACAAAATTCCGACAACTCTGCGTCTTTGAAAACCATAACAATAGTTATTACGACGTAAAACCAACAACATGAAATTATCATTTATATTCATTAAAGTCCGGCTACATGCCTAAATGGTTAGCGTGCTGGCCTTTGGTCACAGTGGTACCGGTTTCGATTCCCGGCAGGGTCGGGAATTTTAACCATAATTGGTTGATTCCTCTGGCACGGAGACTGGGTGTATGTGTCGTCTTCATCATCATTTCATCCTCATCACGACGCACAGGTCGCCTACGGGCGTCAAATCCAAAGACCTGCACCAGGCCTCTCCGGAGGCCACACGCCGTTTCATTAAAGACCTCAATTGTTTATGCCTGCACACCCTCATCTAAACATTTAACTCCCTTTGAGATAGTATGGAGACCTCCGGATCTTCAATTTGCTGGTTCAAACCCGCCAGCGGTACCTACTCGGAGTTTTGGAGGGTGGGAGCAGCTTAATTTTTTAAACATTTAAAAAAATATATTTTAAAAGTATTTAATTCTTTGAAGTATGTTAATTGTAACTCCCTTCTTTACATATTATACACTCCATGTCGAAAGATGCCGACATGTAAAAGGTAACAAGTGACACATTTGATACTTACCTGACAAAATTAATCAACACTTCCGTAGATCGCCCTAAAGGAGTTCAGGTTTCCCTGCCACCTAGTAGAATAAAATGGAACGCAGAAATGGACACGCATGCAAGCTAAATGGCGTCAGATTAAAATGTCAGCACAAGGCGGCTGAGACCATAGATTAGGTATATACAAGTTTTATTGTTGCCATGTAACTACAGTACATGTTTAAAAAATGTTGACACTTGGCAAGAAAATAAAACTGTTCCATGTTTTGTCTGTAGAAGAATGGTCATCACATCAGGAATTATTTAAATCACCACCTTCTGTCGTATATGCGGGATCAAAGGACTGGGTTGGGGATATTATAAGACTGGATACCCATCTGTCGCCACACCTGGTCCTAGAGAAACTCCCCCCTGAATCACTGGGACTCGAGCCCCGGACAGGCGAGTTGGGAGTACCTAGACAACAGCGCTTATCACCATTCTCCCTAATTCCCCCTATAATAATAATAATAATAATAATAATAATAATAATAATAATAATAATAATAATAATAATAATAATAATAATAAAACGTAATCATCGGATCGATCACATCGCGAAGATGAGCGAGCAGCCCAGTAACCCAAGAACTCACGTTCCAGTATCCAGTATTCGGAAGATACCGGGTTCGAACCCCATTGTCGGCAGTCCTGAAGATGGTTTTTCGTGGTTTCCCATTTTCACACCAGGCAAATGCTGGGGCTGTACCTTAATTAAGACCACGGCCGCTTCCTTCCCACTCTTAGCCCTTTCCTGTCCCATCGTCGCATAAGATCTATCTGAGTCGGTGCGACGTAAAGCAACGTGTAAAAAAAATCAATAACAATTCACGTTGACCAACAAACTCACTCTTCAAAATAAAGCTACTGTGAAATAAATAAGCACACAAGAGTGAACGGCCTACGTCCGCTTACTTCAACTAGGGCACAGCTCTGTACATTACTATCCCATCTCCCCCATCACCAAACCATCAACTTGACGTAGATATTAATAACAATCAAGTTTACAAGTTGCTTTACGTCGCACCAACACAGGTCTTATGGCGACGATGCGATAGGAAAGGGCTAGAACTGGAAAGGAAGCGGCCGTGGTCTTAAGGCACAGTCAGGTATGAAAATGGGAAACCACGGAAAACCATATTCAGGGCTGCCAACAGTGGGGTTCGAAACCACTATCTTCCGAATATTGGATACTGGCCGCACTTAAGCGACTGCAACTATCGAGCTCAGTTAATAACAATCGTGATTCCGCGTATTAACAACATCGACCCAAAAAATGAACAGATATAATTAAGAAAAACAATGAACTACGAAGTTGAAATGAATGTCTGCAAGTCACCAGCGTAAGTAAATTATCTTAACTGTACGAAGCCTTGAGCAGATATTTTTTCAGCTTAATGTAAGTAAAATGTAAATAATCGACACGGTAATTACAGTCATAGTATCGAATTTCCCCACACGGCCGACAATACTAAATGGAGATCACTGATGACTGATTGACCTAAACTCGAATTAATTTCTTGTCCTAATGTACTCACAAAAAATGAATGAACACTACTTACGTGAACTCGGGTTGACGAAGAATCTCGTGAGAGAGAAACATTTGCAGAAGCAAAATTGGAGGCCCGTCGGCCATGAGAAATTATACGACCAAACCGTTAAGTTTCCGAAGCCAAGTATATATCTCTCTGTATATTTTTTTCTGGACTGGTGTATTTGTAGAAGCAATGTGAAGGAGACTCAGTATGAACGTAAGAAAGATTTCTATCGTCAGTCTATAGTCACTGCTCTTGTTCCAGAATTAGAGTTTACATCATAAAAAGAATTGGGTTACATTTAACATACTGGTACTTCAAAGAGTGAAAATAATTTTAAAATATTAAAAATTCGTTGTTTTATTTACAAAGTGAAGCTACTTGTTTCTACGCAAGTTATTAAAATACACAGCAAATCACGTTAATCACAATGAAGGATAAGAATTTAACGGTGTTTAAATACAGCCTTGTGTGGCTTCCGGATTAGGATAAAATTCTGGCACCTTCACGTTTCTACAAATCTACAGCAACTGAAGGGACTTGTATCTCTTCAATATTTACCTACCATTAGTGATGTGCGCGAGTGATGCCTGGAATCGCGGTACTCGATTCTTTCGAGTCCAGGCTCGGACTCGCTTCGCTTGCGAAGGCTCGATGATAGCATGACGTCACACGTTCGCTCACTCGCCGGCTCGTAGATGGATGAAGCATGCGTACAAGCGGTCGCTGAGGGTTTATGGGATTGCGACAGCGCGGTACGATATGAAAAAACTGAATGAATGCGGAAAAGGAATAACCTAAATTTGATAATTACTTGAGAACGATAATAATGCCACTTAATACGCATAATAAGATATGAAAATATCCGTTTACGGCGTCTCGCACACACTTCACTGAATATGCCATCTATTCTAATATTGATAATATATCTTATCTGGCCTTCATAGCCCAACTTGGCCGGTTCGATACTGGTTTATTCCGGTAGTATTTGAAGGTGCTCAAATACGTCAACCTAGTGTCGGTAGAATTATTGGGACGTAAAAAATCTCCCGGGGGACTAAATGCGGTACCTCGGCATCCCCGAAAACGATACAAATGTACGTACTTGGACGTAAAAGGTATAACATTATTATTATTATTATTTCAAATCCCTGTCACGGTATGTATGTTGTAATTAGTGTATTTTAAACATGTGCTATTTTTTTTTGCTAGGGGTTTACGTCGCACCGACACAGATAGGTCTTATGGCGACGATGGGATAGGAAAGGCTTAGGAGTTGGGAGGAAGCAGCCGTGGCCTTAATTAAGGTACAGCCCCAGCATTTGCCTGGTGTGAAAATGGGAAACCACGGAAAACCATCTTCAGGGCTGCCGATAGTGGGATTCGAACCTACTATCTCCCGGATGCAAGCTCACAGCCGCGCGCCTCTACGCGCACGGCCAACTCGCCCGGTAACATGTGCTATTTGTAGACTATAGACGGTATTTCTGCACACATTGTATTGCTTCGCTACTGGTAAATTATATCTCATGTAGCCATTATGCATATACACGGGCGTAGATGTGCTAATATGATCGGTAGTATGACAGATTTATTGTAACCATAGCCTATTGCTAACCGTGCCAAAGCCTACAATCGTCCGGGGGAACAGGTGAATTACAGCAGTTTATATGTACATCTTACTTTCGGCAGATATAATGTCGGGTATTAAGATGAGGCGTCCAGAATGTGACGTACGTTCACGCAGCAAATCAGCGGACAGAACGTCATTCTGTTCTAGCTAAACAGCTGACAGTTTGTTAGTAAGTCACAACCTTTAGAGCCTATGATGATGATAATAATAATCATAACAATCGAATTATTGACGACCGATGACTGAACAACATCAATCATCAGCAGCAAACATATTGCACTCCACCCCACAAAAATATTCTGTGGGTGACCCTGAATGCCGTGCACTCCAGTACAGTAGATTTTAGTTCTAAGGCATGTCCACAGATAGCGACACCAGTATGCTTGGACTCGAGTCTGGAGTCGAGTAATACCGATTCTAAGAGCACATTACTCGATTCTACTCGATTCCGTCGCTAGCCCATCACTACCTACCATCGTTCCCATTTGGTTGTACCAGGAATAATTCTCACTACTTTAATGTCAATTACATCTAGTTTACGCGAAAAATATTTCCCAGTCAACAAACAAAACATTCACTTCCATAACGCGAAGCAGAAGTGAAAACAGGGCGATATACTGTAAGGAAAATTCGGTCAGCAAATTCACTTCCTTATCACGTAATACAGAACTAACGATTACCGCTGTGAACTACAGCATTAAGTTCGCTGAACCTCAATTCATTTCTTGCGCTCTACTACAATTCGGGGAAATTACACGTCAAAAATACCTTAAATGGATCGCCACATCCGATTTCGTTTCCTATCTGGAACTCAATTACCCTGGAATTCTCCTTAAGCGACATCACGTAAGAGTTTCCTGGGATTATATGGTAAGTTTAGGGCGGAAGAATACTTGGAACAATCATAATAATAAATTTTAGCAAAAATATAATGCCACTACCGGAGTCACACAGGTCTTGAATTCCAAGTCGCAGCCTCAAAAGAAACCGTTACACGGCTCGGTGAAAGGGAAAGTTGAAAGAGCATTGTAAGCGAGTGATCACGCTTCGTTAAGATACTGGAAGCATTCTGTTTTAGCAAGACCAAGGAGTATTTAGCAGATTATGAATATTACTTGAAATACACCGACATGTAACAAAGCAAAATATATAAGTGCATGACACATGAAATAAATGACGGTGCGCTGTACGGTTGAGTAATCATATCAAGAAGTTTGGCTCATAGTTCTCAGATCCGGTTGAGAAAGCAGACAGCACAATGTGAACAGAAGACGTGTTGAAACAGCCCACGCTCTCCATAAGAATGCCACGCTGTATTTTCAAATAATTCCTATTTTTTGTTTTTTCGTAGAACATGAATACGGCAATTGGTATAAACTCCTGTTCAGTCTGTAAAGCTATCACAAAAACATTCACAACGAAATAGCAGAACGTACAGAAGATTCTAAACGTCATATAGCTAACACATCAAATTATTCTTCTAACAGGGATAACGTCACTTCTTGTACGAATGAACGAGGTATGAATGTACCGTAGAAGGAAAGAAAAGCACGTTAACAGCAGCAAATTCCACGATCATCTTTCGGAAACCAGTCTCGCTAACCAATAAACCAAGGTAGAAATGAGTGAAATTCGGTCTGCAAATTCACTTCCTTATCAGGCTTATCACGTAATACAGAACTAGTGATTACCGCTGTGAACTACAGCATTAGGTTCGCTGAACTTCAATTCATTTCTTGGGCTCTACTACAATTCGGGGAAAATACCCGCCTCAAATACTTGAAGTATTAACGTCAAGAGACCCTTATTCCTATAATTATTATCAAAGCAGATATTGCACCCGAAAGAGAATACGAAGTAAAAACATCAAACATGTGACGTGAGTCTCCAGTTGTAATAATAATAATAATATTATTATTATTATTATTATTATTATTATTATTATTATTATTATTATTATTATTTCTCAAATTTTGGAATATTTCCTGATTAAGAATCTATTCTAACAAAAGACAATGATTTTGTCATATTCATGCTTACGATAGTGTCAAGACACTTGATCAGTTCGTTAATGTGACGATTTGTATTTGTTCTATAAACATGATAGATTCCGTTGAAAGTTCGCAATCTTCCATTACCAAGCTGTTTAATAACGCGTCCACAAATTCAAAGAAGGTAAATAAAAACTAGCACTCACCTTGGCCGATCGGAGATAGCGGCGTTGAGACGATCGTCAGGACCAGGTGAAGAAGCAGAAAAACAACCACCGCTCCTGGCACTAACATTTTGTAATATATTATAAAATGAAAACTATCTCACATCATCATCATAAACCCATGCCAATGATTTACCCTCTACACCACCACACCTGCCACAACAATATCGTACACTGCCTTGCATGGATTGCAACAATTAAACTGTCACACGCTACACTCGCAACTCACATCCTCATCCTCCCCGCACCACCACCTGACTGACTAACAGAATTCATCTGACATGCTCGGCCACCTCGATCCACAAGCCAGACCTTCGCGCGTCGCTCGGTGTTCTTCGACCACTCTCGCTTGCCTGTTGGTTATGCGGACCGGACCCGCGCAGAATGATGTAGCGTAGCCTTACATTCATTACGGTGTAGCAGCAAGCAGACTCCGTGTCATGCTTTGCGAGTATTTATTATGTATATCCATAGGCGTACGCAGGAATTATTTTCAGGGTGGGGGTATTAAATATAAAACTTTAGGACTTCCGTAAAATAATGTTGGGTGAATATTGTGAAATTAGAAACACTAAATTAAAACTTTCAAAGTAACGCAATTATTCAACTAAGAAACATGTATTCATTTTGATTACAATAGCAGATGTCTCCTGATTTTTTGGCCAGCTCATAGATTATATTTTCTAAGGACAAATGTTCTTTGTGTATATACAAATGAGCTAACCCATTCAATCTTTCCTGGGCAGTCGTATTCTGCAATTAACCTTTTTAATATGTCTTTGTGCAGACACCGACATCACTAGTTTACTTCTCAAGGCGTACTGTCTGGTGTCTGACTCTCTTTGTCTGGAGTTCTGAACTCGTCACATCACAAATATTTTACTTGTTTATGTCATCCATTGTTCACAAAGCCCTGTACTGTGGGTCTTTCAAGTCCCGGGTTAACTGTACCCTTTCTCCATAGGTCCACACTTCCTCTCACTCAAGTCTTTGGCGGTAAAGGTAAGGGTAAAACCCATTCATTTAAAAGCAAAAGACTGCGCAGATGTCTTATCAAATTATTAAGGAAAGAGCGCATAAACGTGCATAAAATTACTATACAATGATCAAATAGATACAAAATACATTATTCTTTGCTATATTCATTTAGAGTCTTGTATCTCTTTGCACAAATTGTAAAGTGATATCGCTCACACGCTTTGTTGCATAGTTTGCATAAGCAGTCTTCACCTGGGTCATGGAAGTATGTTTTCATGCACAATTTATGATGAAATCCGTGGACAGTCTTGTGATGGCACTAAGCAAAATCTGGTTTGGTCCACTCCATCTTCGGTCTAGCATGGCCTCTGTTGTGAAAAGTTCCGGCCATATTTCTTCTTGTTTCTTTGGAAGGTCGCACCAAAAAAATCAAAAATTTTGGTAAAATAATGTACTGTATACTCTAATTGGTTGCAAGTATCAACAATAAGATTTTTCTATAGACTTAGGAATAGGTGGGGGCCATTTTAGTACAAATATAAAAATTCCGAAAATATGCGGCACCGTTTTTTTTTTGCGGTTTTTTTTTGAACCAGGGCCAAAATGATTGATTTTTCTTTGCCTTTGTCATGTAAGGCCTAAGGTCTCAGGGTGAGCTATCGGCGTCAATCTTATCTGCCCTGCTAGTTTCATTTGCACTCTGCGGATGGCATCCAAGAACCCATTTCTGGTGCCAATAGCTCACACTGAGACCTATGACAAGAGCAAGGAAAAATTGACTATCTTAGCGCTGGTTTGAAAAGAAAATAAACGCACAGAAATGGGTGCCGCATTTTTTGGAATTTTTATATTTATAGTAAAATGACCCCTAACTATTGCTAAGTCTCTACAAGAATCTTGGTGGTGATACTTGAAACCAATTAGAGGATACAGTACATAATATTTCCAAAAATGTTGACATCCTGATGTGACCTTCCAACAGTTAAAATTGTATAATTTATACAAAACTTGGCGTAAATCACTGAAATCAGGCGATGTATATCATATTAGATGCAAGAGCTCAGGAAAAAAAAATACAGAGGTCTAGTAGCAAAATTGTAGGTCCTAGATGGAACTTCATATTTTTTAATGTGGTTCTAAACTTTTGACAGGTACTGTATGTCTTCTGGTATGGGCTAGAATAAATTTGTTACTTTCATTGTCCCGTCTCAGTCTCATCCTTGGCTTTGACAATATGAAGGTGACCGAGGTATGAGTGATGCTAGTAATACCATTCCTTATGCAGCAAGTCGCTGTTATGAATGGTGTGAAAATATCACTCATAGGGTCGGTTGGTGCATGCATTTCAGTGGGCTTGGCAGACTGATATGTGATAGCAACTTCTGGCTCGATGCGGAAAGCAACGGGAAACTATCTCACTCCTCATTTCCCTAGTATGCCTCTTCAGTGACGCCTAAGCTATTTATGACAGCTGTTGGCGGAACTGTGGAGGATCAAACCAGCCTTCGGGTTGAATACCCAACATACATACATACATACATACATACATACATACATACATACATACATACATACATACATACATACATACATACATACATACATGCATATATACATACATACATACATACATACATACATACATACATACATAATCAGAGACAAGTTTGCAGTTAACGTATCAATCTCGATCATATTATACAGAGATGTATGCAAGCGAATTGAAAGAATCCAAAAATGCTCGTATGGAACGAAACGTGTCATTCTACCATTAACAAACTGCTTTCTTTTTCACGTATGTGCTACAGTTTTGTACCTTGTGTTAAACGGACTAAAACATTATAGGTTAATCAACTCATCACTGGAAAATCATGACTTCCAATTTTACAGAAATAAAGAAAAATAACAAAAGATAAATACAACCAAACGCCATTTCCTTTTCCTCTTTTTCCTGTTCGCTGGAAATGCATGGATATCACCGGCACACTTCTCAGAGATGGACATATGTTCGAAAGTACTGTATCTTCAGTTGGCATGCGAGGACAGGTAATGGAACGTTATGTAATTAGCTATAAAGTATAGGCCTGTGTGTTGAGTCCTCAATCTAAAGGATGATTGAATCACCAGCTATTGTACAAGATGTATCCAAATTCAATACTCCAATTTCTAGGGTTGATAGAAGAGACCGAAACAAATGTGTTTTCTTATTTTCTTTTTGATAAATAACTACGGGTCTGAAATGAATTATTGACTGATAAAATTAGAAATTGTGCTGTAAGGGTAAAACATTAATTATGACTCACATTCTTCAAAACCATCAATAGTATATTATTCTATTAAACATGCGATGACGCCAGATAGGCTACAGTATCTGCGCTGTGACAACGCGTGTAGGGTAGAACGACAGAGTGTATGTGACTCCAAATGAATCCGAAGAAGAGCTCGTCATTCGGGTGCTTCCAGCTGCGTACACTGTACAGCACATGTCTGGAGTCTTTACTACTACTACTATATTGTTTTCGTTTCTTTCCTGAAAGGGGAGGCGGGCTTCTTAGATGGTGACGCAGTCTCTCAGACCAGGAGATGGTGGTGGTAGTAGTGAATATTGTTTTAAGAGGAAGTACAACTAGGCAACAATCCTCTATTAAGATAAATCACAGGGAAGGGGTCCGACACTTCGTAAAGTGAAGATATCGGCCAAAGAAAGACAAAGGCCACAAAGAGTGTGAAATTCAAAGACTCCCTATGCCTCGAATGCTCTAAAACTGCCGGTGTCGGAAAAGAACAAGAGGAGCTCAGATATGAAAGATTAAAGTAGATAGGTCTTATGGCGGCGATGGGATGGAAAAGGGCTAGGAGTGGGAAGGAAGCGACCGTGGCCCAGCATTTGCCTGGTGTGAAAAAATGAAATCACGGAAAACCATCTTCAGGGCTGCCGACAATGGGGTTCTAACCCACTGTCTCCCGACTGCAAGCTCACAGCTGCGCGCCACTAACTGCACGTCCAACTCGCTCGGTAGGTGGTGATGGAGAAGCTGAGGGTGTGGCCTATACTAGGAACTGTCACGGCATTCGCCCTAGTGCAGAAGAAGGGAAAAGCACGGAAAACCATTCTCAGGACAGCCGACGGTGGGGACCAGGAGAAGGGAAAAGCACGGAAAACCATTCTCAGGACAGCCGACGGTGGGGACCAGGAGAAGGGAAAAGCACGGAAAACCATTCTCAGGACAGCCGACGGTGGGGACCAGGAGAAGGGAAAAGCACGGAAAACCATTCTCAGGACAGCTGACGGTGGGGACCAGGAGAAGGGAAAAGCACGGAAAACCATTCTCAGGACAGCCGACGGTGGGGACCAGGAGAAGGGAAAAGCACGGAAAACCATTCTCAGGACAGCCGACGGTGGGGACCAGGAGAAGTGGAGAGCGTGTGACTGGGGAAGATACGTCCATACATGTACTGCCATGTTGTGGGTGCTCCTTAGCTTGACGAGGAGATCGTATGGAATTCATGCATTAACTTACATTATTTTCACACATATGAAAACACCCGCCCTTTGTTGCTAGTGGCTTTACGTCGCACCGACACAGATAGGTCTTATGGCGAAGAAACACCCGCCCTACTAACTTAATAATTAAGAGGGGAATTCCTCAAGGCAGTATTATTGGACCTTTATGTTTTCTTATATATATATATAAATGATATGAGTAATGAAGTGGAATCAGAGGTAAGGCCTTTTGCGGATGATGTTATTCTGTATAGAATAATAAATAAGTTACAAGATTGTGAGCAACTGCAATATGACCTCGATAATGTTGTGAGATGGACAGCAAGCAATGGTATGATGATAAACTGGTTAAAAGTCAGGTTGTGAGTTTCACAAACAGGAAAAGTCCTCTCAGTTTTAATTACTTCGTTGATGGGGTGAAATTTCCTTTTGGGCATCATTGTAAGTAGGCTATCTAGGTGTTAATATAAGGAAAATTCTTCTTTGGGGTAATCACACAAATGGGATTGTAAATAAAGGGTACAGATCTCTGCACATGGCTATGAGGGTGTTTAGGGACTGTAGTAAGGATATAAAGGAGAGGGCCTATTTGTCTCTGGTGAGACCCCAACTAGAGTATGGTTCCAGTGTATTGGACCCTCACCAGGATTAGGCCTACTTGATTCAAGAACTGGAAAAAATCCAAAGAAAAGCAGCTTGATTGGTTCTGGGTGATTTCCGACAAAAGAGTAGCGTTAAAAAAATGTTTGCAAAGTTTGGGCTGGGAAGAATCGAGAGAAAGAAGACAAGCTGCTCGACTAAGTGGTATGTTCCGAGCTGTCAGCGGAGAGATGGCGTGGAATGACGTCTGTAGACGAATAAGTTTGAGTGGTGGCTTTAAAAGTAGGAAAGATGACAATATGAAGATAAAGTTAGAATTCAAGAGGACAAATTGGGGCAAATATTAATTTATAGGAAGGGGAGTTAGGGATTGGAATAACTTACCAAGGGAGATGTTCAATAAATTTACAATTTCTTTGAAATCATTTAAGAAAAGGCTAGAATAACAGATAGGGAATCTGCCACCTGGGCGACTGCCCTAATTGCAAATCAGTATTGATTGATTAATTAATGACAGCCTACACCGACTACCGCGTGCATACGCAATAAATATACATTATATATCAAGACTGTGGTAATATTAAAAGATGCTTCTCTATAAAAACTGAACAATCTACACAAATCCTTCGGATAGTCCATAGGTGGCGCACATAAGAGATAAAATAAAAAAACCTTTAGGGGACTGAATAAGAAGACTGAAATATACACTTCTACAAAAATAAAAACGTATAAATGAACGCTTATTTGAATTTCAGTCATCGAAAAACAAAAGTATGTATGCCTAGCGGTACCTCAAAAATTATCATGTCGCTCACTTCAATATAAGAATCGTGTTGTAACTGATTTGTTTGAACATTCGGAACCGAGACACATGTAATCGAAACCTAGGCTATAGACTACACTTTAGCTTTATTGAAAATACGAAGACATGCTATGCTGCCTGCTGTCATTTCTTGATGGAAGCAGTACTTTTGCATTCATCACTTGGCACAGGCCAGAGTAAAGTGTAGCTTCCACTGAAGTCCCAGTCTCATCCATGGCTGTGACAATATGGAAGCTGCTGGGGTATGGTTGGTGCCGGGTAATGACATTCAGAGCACGGCCAGTGCGTTTGAGTGTTATGAAATGTGTTGCTCATAGGGTCAGTCGTGCTGCAGTAGCACTTTCTGGCCCAGTGGGGAAAGCAATGGCAAACTACCCCACTCCTCATCTAGCCTAGCACGCCTCATTTAGGTACTACCATTGGTTTTTTGCAGTTTCCTTATAACCGCATAACCTTTGGTGGTGCTATTTGAGGATCCAACCAGCCTCTTGGCTGATGACCTAACAGACACATTCAAATGACAGCAGTCTACAACTTAAGTATGATTACATATCGTGAGATAAAAATTGCCTGTCTCTCAGCAGACTAGAGAACACATAAATTAAACATTTACAAACTTCTGTACCGATAGCAATAATCTTGAATATCAACAAAAAAGAAACCTGTGAAAAAAAATCTTTCTAAGAAAGGTAAATAGCTTATGATTCCTCTCTGATCAGTCATTACAGCAAATTTTTCTCAATTATCTTAACAAATTGTTTAAAAAGTACATGACTGCAGAAATATTTCTAAAACAATCGGATACATTTTTTATCATTTTCTGAATATGAAACGACGGCTCCGCGGTGTAGGGGTAGCGTGTCTACCTCTTACCCGGAGGCCCTGGGTTCAATCTCCGGCCAGGTCAGAGATTTTTACCTGGATCTGAGGGCTAGTTCGAGGTCCACTCAGTCTACGTGATTACAATTGCGGAGCTATCTGACGGTGAGATAACGGCCGAGAGGATTCTTCGTGCTGACCACATGACACCTCGTAATCTGCAGCCCTTCAGGCTGAGCAGCGGTCGCTTGGTAGGCAATGGCCTTTCGGGCCTGTTGTGTAATGGGGTTTGATTTGGTGTGGATATGAAATAACGTAATTGAATGAGTAGAAGTTAAATGATCATTTCTGTGTGAATTTGATTGAGGTAAATGATGCCCGATATTCGTTACACTGATGCTAGTCTGCCTCTACTGTGTATTTCTTAAAATGAAATGAATTTCTAGGGTTAGTTTGTGTTTCTTTGGGTGGTTTAGGCTTAATTAAGAATGTTATAATTTAAGATGTAAAACCCTCCTCAAAATATTATCTTCTTAAATACCTATATTACTGCTTTTACAAACTCAATCTGTATTAACATTATTTGAGCACAAATAAAAATTGAAAGTGCGTTCTAATTTTTCTCTAGTATGAGCATCATAATTTACACCAGAAAGAAAATAGAAGTTGAATGTAAAACATTTGAATAAGATTAATATCATAGTTAATTATTTTGTTTAGCGTTTTCTAATGCAGACTAGCATTTGTAAGATTTTAATTAGCTTTATTTAGACTTTATATTGTCAGATTTTTCTGGAATAGCGTATTAACAATTGTATTTTTTATTATAAAGCAAGTGTGAAAAATGGAGAACTTAAGACATACGATACTAATAAATCATTTTTCAGATAATTTAAAGCAGTACCTTACCCTAATATTAAAATGATTTTATCAAGCTTTATCAATCATATCTTACGGATTCTAGGCCCAGGTTTAACAAATTTGTAATACCGGTACAAAGTCTGTATGAAAATTATGTAGTCTTTTTCAGACCAGCTGTTTAGTTCTAAACAATTATCCCCGATGAATTGGAAAAAGGCAAACAAGTAAAAGAAGAAGAAAAAAGGCCTAAACATTCTAAACTTCATGTCCATGAGTTCTCTGAATCAACCACCCTATAACCTGTTTACTTCTCGATTATGGTAATTGAAAGTTATTTTATAACTAGAGACGGGAATTTGCCTATTTGCCTATTTTATTCCTGTGTTCAGAAACGTAGGCTTCTGAGATATAAATCTGTTTTGGGGTCTTTTAAGCTAGATTTCGTTGGTTTCATATTCCTATAAAGGCCTATTTCAGGGGTTTGGGCCTATTTTGAGTATATTTGCCTATTTGATGCCTTTTTAATCTGTTTTAAAGAAGCCGATTTTCTTCCAGTGCATTATATTGTAACTGATGTGTTCGATATAATTATCTTCTCATTTCTCAAGATCTGTTTACCCCACGAACAAAAACGGGAATTCTCGGAAGTCACCAGAAATAGTTCTTGGCAAATTTCCATCAGGAAAAACAAGGAACAAATTTAACCTCGAAACCTTCAACCTCTCCAATCTTTTAATACATATGCGAGAGCCAATCAACGTCGAACTACGTTGCACAACCCATATCCCTTGTACCTCCTTCTAGATGTGAACTGTTGTACGCGCACGCTTTATCTTCAGAACGTGTTGTGATTTATTGTGAAGAAGTGTGTCTGTGGCATTGCCCAAAGAAAAATCACCGGGCGAGTTGGCTGTGTGCTTAGGGGCGCGCAGCTGTGAGCTTGCATCCGGGAGATAGTGGTTTCCAGCCTCACTGTCAGCAGCCCTGACGATGGTTTTCCGTAGTTTCTCATTTTCACACCAGGAAAATGCTGGGGATGTACCTTAATTAAGGCCACGGTCGCTTCCTTCCCACTCCTAGGCCCTTTCCATCCCATTGCCACCATAAGACCTATCTGTGTCGGCGTGACGCAAAAAGAAAAATGCAATTGTGAGGAAAAATCGTCGAAGTCTTACTGGCTGAAGCGGTGGTTCACAGGGGATCCCAATTTCACTATGGATGGAAGGGTCGTCTTCTGCCAAGCTTGCTGTAAGAAGGTAAGTTCGTTTGTTCCTTTTATCCCTTTTTTGTGACTGAACTACGATCGCATTTCATTATAGCATTTATAGGCCTATTAAATTACGTATTGTGGAAAGTTATTTTGTTGCATTGTTGTATTGGTCGTGAACTTTCAATATGGCTAAAATTTAAATAATCATTTAATTATTACTGAACGAGGTGTTAGAACGCCGGTGGCCTCTTGTCACAGAGTGGATAAAAATTAAAAGCCCGTATTCGGAACTCTGATTCATTTCGTGCGAAAGTAGAGATTTACAACTGAAATAATGTCTTTCTTTCTTTTTCTCTTTCTTAATATGTTTACCTTCCAGGGTAGGTTTTTCCCTCAGACTCAGCGAAGGATCCCACCTCTACTGTCTCAAGGGCAGTGTCCTGAAGCGTGAGACTTTGGATGGGGATACAACAGGGGAGGAGGACTAGTACCTCGCCCAGACAACCTCACCTTCTATGCTGAGCAGGGTCCTTGTGAAGGCATGGGGAAATTGGAAGGGACATGCAAAGAAGAGGGAAGGAAGTGGCCGCGTCCTTAAGTCATCGTAGGTAACATCCCGGCATTTCTCTGTAGGAGAAGTGGGAAACCTCGCAGAAACACTTCGAGGATGGCTGAGATGGGAATCGAACCGACTTCTACTCAGTTGACCTCCCAAGGCTGAGTGGACCCCGTTCCAGCCCTCGTGCCACTTTTCAAATTTCGTGGCAGAGCCGGGAATCGAACCCGGGCCTCCGTGGGTGGCGGCTAATCACGGTAACTACTACACCACAAGCGGACTACAACTGAAATTTAATTTCAAGAAATCGTGAGTAACTTTCACCAGCGCTATGTGTAGGCTCCAGTGAACTCTATTACGCTTCCACTAAGCCTTAGCGAAACATAGGTTAAGATTGAATGTGGTGCCGCAACTGCCCGGAGCGATCGTACTGTGTTCGTTGCGCGTGTGATGAACGCGGCAACACTGCGCCCAATTTCACCACCCGGCCTGCTGTTAATCGCACGGTCCGACGTGGACAAAACCTCCCCTCAATATTACTCTACATAAATTCGGTACCACTCTGTACTGTTACAGTTGTTGTAGTTTCTGATAACCATGACTGCGTGCTTCAAAATAAGCCCAAGTCTGCTGTTGTACGTTTATCCTGGGCTTAGAAAGAGTTGCTTTAGAAAAATGATAAGAACGTTTTTCAGTGTGGTTGAAAAAAATTGTAACTTGAGTATTACACTACAAATACATGTGGTTATAACATATAAAAATTTCATTAGAATCAGACAAGTCGTTTTCTTTGTATATATTCCTAAGTGAGCGCATCGTAGAGAAGAAGCCAAAAACCCGGGCAATACTTATTACAACGACAAATAAAAAATATTTCATGAACGTCGAAAATAATGCGTCTTATATACGGTAACGTAGAATTAAACAAGGAAAATATTGGTATAACTCAAATTTCCATAGGCCTATTGGTTCGTTTGTAATTAAAGCTTAAACTCGAGTGTCCATAATAAAAAATCCGACAGTAGACATACAGGATGGCATGGCTTGGACGATGTTACAGCATGTTTTACAAGGCTGCAAAGACTATCTTTACAAGATCAGGCCAGTGAAAAGACACTTGGTCTGGATTGGTGAGGTCCGGTTAGAAACCGTTGTGCTGGGGAGCAACCAAAGAGAGTCTGGGGTTGCGTTAGCTATGCCATCCCATCTAGAGTTTTGCTAAATTGTGACGAAAAGTAAGGTTATGGACGCATGCCATGCCAGTTTCAAAATGCCAGTTTTCTAATTTTCAACGAGGGTGGCAGCCTTGTGGGTACACACGATGCAGGATCTATTGCAGGCAACAGAAAATAGTCCTCAAGACAGCTGACCCGGCTGACCAAAGCCGGCGAATAGTAACATATAAAATGTTCACAAATGTGAGATTTATAGTGCCTCCGTTTTAGTTCTTCTATATAAGAATACTGCTAGGGGCAGCTTGGTGAGTCCCTGGCAAGCATATATGAAGGATCTCTCCTCTACGCTACTCGGGTATCGTTTCACGTCATTTTTATTATTTTTTCTCCCGCTGAACTCGACAGGAAACTGCCAGATTATATCTGAACACTTTTAGGACATATTTCCATGTAAATTATGAATTCTCTTGGTCCTACTTCAAATTTTTGTACTTCTAGAAACATCACCTCTAATAGTATTTTTCTCTTTTTTATGAAACAAATGCATGATTATACTAAGCATTATTGCCAATTATCCCACCTGTAGAGGAACATTGTAATTTAAGTCAATTTTATTATTTTTCAGATCAAATGTGAAAAGATACCATACAGATCAACATAGAAATACTGTAATGCATTTAACACGAGTACAGAAAGCTGTGTCATCGCAGATTTTCTACCTGTTCACTGTGGACAGCGACCAACAACAATTTTCTATAGACTTGTGCACTGCAATGGTGGGAGCTAATGTCCCACTGCATAAACTGGAGCATCTTCAAAATTCAACAAACTTCCGGGAGTAATCACCGAGTTGGAGACGGTGGCTTTCCCCTGGTGGAGTCATTTAGGGTTTCGGAAGAAGTTAGGGAAAGTTTTGACCGAACCTCTGGGAAGGTAGCCGCCGTCAGCAAAAAGTTCCATAAGAGTCCTGCAGCAGAATCCATGATGGGAAGCGACGGTAAAAGTAGTCAGGGTGCTACGAGGTGAGGTAGATGAAGCAGTTGAACTAAAACCAGACGAAGTGGCTTCATTGAAGTTTTGTCCAATCACTTCCTGCGATGTTGAGAGATCTTTCTCTCAGTACAAAACAGTCTGCCCGACAGGAGAACAACATTGTCACTGGAAAACATTGAAAAGTTGCTTGTTGTACATTCCTTTTATAGCAATTGAGTGTGTTATTACATTGTAAGTATTTTCTCATGCCTATTTTGTTGCCTATTTTACACGTTAGTGCCTATTTACATGCCTATTTTGGCTAATTTAAGAGCCTCTAACTCGTCTCTATTTATAACAGTTCAATTTCTACTCACATGTGAAAAGAAATTCCATATCCCTTCTGATAGCAATATGTAAAAATGAAGACTGCACACGAATTCACCCTCGTGAATATCTTTCCATTCCACACGCGAGGCCTAACTTTAGGACTAATATTGCCGAACAATTTAACTACCGTAATGTATCAGCTCCCACATTCCTTGAAAATATTTGACAATATATTATCACTCCGTCACATATAATACTAAAACAGTTCCACTAACAGGCATGATTCAAATCGAAAACATGCAAGGGACTGTAAATATTACCACGTGCTAGCCATGCGTTCGAAGCTAAGCGCCGCATAGCATCAGCGCGCTCTGTGAGTCTAGATAAGTAATAAGTCTTTGTGTAGGCCGAAGCTTACTCTACAACCGCTGGCGGGGTATTTTAACAGGCAATGGTGCGTTGGGCGTGTATTGACGCAGGAAGACGCACTTTTGAATTGTTTTGACGTCTTACACTTCAGCCACTCATATTCGGTAAGTGAGTATCACGAAAATTTTGTTCTCAGGTTCGTGGCAATTACTCTTCAAGAACAAGCAGTACGTTTATTGAAATGTATCATTGCATAGATCGGCCCTTGGACTAGATGATTCACAGATAATCACGCCGCGTGGCGAGCTCTGCCGCAAACCTCTGACTTCAAATGGTTCAGTATCCTTCCAAAAACTGCAACGAGCGAGCAGTTTTCTGGAGTTAATTTGCGCGTAAATAAACATATCAACTAATAAAATAACTAATACAAATGTTCTTGGCTTATCCCAGTTATTTCTGGGGTCGCTGGAGGGACTCACCAAGGTTTTGGCAGACGGTTTAAGGCCGGATGCCCTTCCTAACGCCACGTGATTCTTGAGATGAAAATCTCGACCCAGGATTGACCGAAATTCGAACCTCAACCGTGTGGGTGCGAAGCCAGCAGCTAAGCCACTGAGCTAATCACGGTTCCCCAACCAATAAAATAACTAAGAAACATAAAGAACACACGGTGACTTCATAACCAAAGTGGACATTTACTTCGCAGGTTACAAGACAAATTGACGATTTGACCGGCGAAATGTCAATTCCGAATCCCCATGTGGGTACTATTAGAAAGTTGTCTTTGAGCTCGGCATTACGATACCGGTACCTCAACGGTTGCCCTACTACCCTTACGTGGGGTCGAATATGTGAAAATTTCTATATTTGCTCCATATCAACTTCTGGATGAAAATATCGATTCATGTCTGTATCAAATAGAGTATCTTACGTCCAACATAACTTCCGTGCGTTAGACTGAGGACAATTAGTGCAGAAGTTTTATGGTGTACGAAATTTTGGTAGTTACCAAATATAATGAAACAAACATACCCACCGGGCGAGTTGGCCGTGCGCGTAGAGGCGCGCGGCTGTGAGCTTGCATCCGGGAGATAGTAGATTCGAATCCCACTATCGGCAGCCCTGAAAATGGTTTTCCGTGGTTTCACATTTTCACACCAGGCAAATGCTGGGGCTGTACCTTAATTAAGGCCACGGCCGCTTCCTTCCAACTCCTAGGCCTTTCCTATCCCATCGTCGCCATAAGACCCATCTGTGTCGGTGCGACGTAAAGCCCCTATCAAAAAAAACATACCCGGTCTATGTGTAATTAGCTATCCGTTTCGCTAGATGTTCATAATAATGTTATTGGTTTTATGTTCCAGTAACTACTTTTATTGTTTTCGGAGACGCCGAGGTGCCGGAAGTTAGTCCCGCAGGAGTTTTTTTACGTGCCAGTAAATGTACCGACACGAGGCTGACATATTTGAGTACTTTGAAATACCACCGGACTGAGCCAGGATCGAAACTGCCAAGTTGGGGTCAGAAGGCCAGCGCCTCAACCGCATGAGCCACTCAGCCCAAAGCTAGGTGGTAAACCAAATAAGATAGTTTCCAATAAATAACATCATAACGTAACGATAAAATCAATTAAAATGTTTTAATTTACTTCAATTTATTCATTTATTGACATGATAGTTGCCCACTACGGTACCAATCGTCTCTCTCTGTAGTTACCACCGGTCATTTTTAAAGACATTTGTACTGAATTGACTAATGTGTTTTGCATTTCACCCGAAGTCGGGCGACGTCGCGTCGTCACGAAAGCCCAGCGGGACAGTCCCTCACCTGCCGCCATCCGTATCTCTTTTAACGTAGACTTAAGGTCCTGTTTTTTTTTTTTTTTTTTTTTTTTTTTTTGCTAGTTGTTTCACGTCGCGCCGACACAGACAGGTTTTATGGCGACAATGGGACAGGGAAGGGCTTGGAGTGTGAAGGAAGCGGCCGTGGCCTTAATTAAGGTACAGCCCCAGCATTTTCCTGGTGTGAAAATGGGAAACCACGGAAAACCATTTTCAGGGCTGCCGACTTACGGTCCTCGACAACGGGTACACGGAAAGAAAAATGTTAAGACGCTTTTAGTGTTTGGGTAGAACGCATATATCACCAAAAGTATTTAACTTACGATTATGTTTAATGTCTCAATTGACAGATAAAAGAGAAAAAATGAAAGAAAGAAAATCTGAAACTTCGTTTTGATGATATAACGCTTCAAAGTAAGCTAAAATACCCTATGTGGTGTAGTGGTTAGTGTAGTTAGCTGCCACCCCCGGAGGCCCGGGTTCGATTCCCGGCTCTGCCACGAAATTTGAAAAGTAGTACGAGGGCTGGAACGGGGTTCACTCACCTTGGGGAGGTCAGCTTAATAGAGGCGGGTTCGATTCCCACCTCAGTCATCTTGGAAGTGGTTTTCCGTGGTTTCCCACTTCTCCTCCAGGCAAATGCCGGGGTGGTATCTTGCTAGGGGCTTTACGTCGCGCCGACACAGATAGCTCTTATGGCGACGATGGGATAGGAAAGCCCTAGGAGTTGGAAGGAAGCGGCCGTGGCCTTAATTAAGGTACAGCCCCAGCATTTGCCTGGTGTGAAAATGGGAAACCACGGAAAACCATTTTCAAGGCTGCCGATAGTGGGATTCGAACCTACTATCTCCCAGATGCGAGCCTCTACGCGCACGGCCAACTCGCCCGGTGGGATGGTATCTAATTTAAGGCCACGGCCGCTTCCTTCCCTCTTCCTTGTCTATCCCTTCCAATCTTCCCATCCCCTACAAAGAACCCTGTTCAGCATAACAGGTGAGGCCGCCTGGGTGAGGTACCCGTCATCCTCCCCAGTTGTATCTCACGCTCCATGACACTGCCCTTGAGGCGGTAGAGGTGGGATCCCTCACTGAGTCCGAGGGAAAAACCAATCCTGGAGGATAAACAGGTTAAGAAGAAGAAGTAAGGCAAAATTTGCGCTAAATATGTGACGTCACACGCATGCTCTGTTATAACATGGTGCTGTGTTGACTCGCGCACTGAGTCAGCTTTTACACTGACTGACAGAGCAAATGCAACACCAAGAAGGAGTGGTTCGAAAGGGATGAAAGTTGGGGAAAAAACAGAGACGGCACGGATGAATAATTGATGTTTATTTCAAACCGATATGCAGGTTACACAATGCGCACGGCATCGACTCAGTAGGATGTAGGACCACCGCGAGCGGCGATGCACGCAGAAACACGTCGAGGTACAGAGTCAATAAGAGTGCGGATGGTGTCCTGAGGGATGGTTCTCCATTCTCTGTCAACCATTTGCGACAGTTGGTCGTCCGTACGAGGCTGGGGCAGAGTTTGCAAACGGCGTCCAATGAGATCCCACACGTGTTCGATTGGTGAGAGATCCGGAGAGTACGCTGGCCACGGAAGCATCTGTACACCTCGTAGAGCCTGTTGGGAGATGCGAGCAGTGTGTGGGCGGGCATTATCCTGCTGAAACAGAGCATTGGGCAGCCCCTGAAGGTACGGGAGTGCCACCGGCCGCAGCACATGCTGCACGTAGCGGTGGGCATTTAACGTGCCTTGAATACGCACTAGAGGTGACGTGGAATCATACGCAATAGCGCCCCAAACCATGATGCCGCGTTGTCTAGCGGTAGGGCGCTCCACAGTTACTGACGGATTTGACCTTTCTCCACGCCGACGCCACACTCGTCTGCGGTGACTATCACTGACAGAACAGAAGCGTGACTCATCGGAGAACACGACGTTCCGCCATTCCCTCATCCAAGTCGCTCTAGTCGCTCTAGCCCGGCACCATGCCAGGCGTGCACGTCTATGCTGTGGAGTCAATGGTAGTCTTCTGAGCGGACGCCAGGAGTGCAGGCCTCCTTCAACCAATCGACGGGAAATTGTTCTGGTCGATATTGGATTCTTGCACATGCTGAAGAATGGCGGTTGACGTGGTGTGCGGGGCTGCCACCGCTTGGCGGTGGATGCGCCGATCCTCGCGTGCTGACGTCACTCGGGCTGCGCCTGGACCCCTCGCACGTGCCACATGTCCCTGCGCCAACCATCTTCGCCACAGGCGCTGCACCGTGGACACATCCCTATGGGTATCGGCTGCGATTTGACGAAGCGACCAACCTGCCCTTCTCAGCCCGATCACCATACCCCTCGTAAAGTCGTCTGACTGCTGGAAATGCCTCCGTTGACGGCGGCCTGGCATTCTTAGCTATACACGTGTCCTGTGGCACACGACAACACGTTCTACAATGGCTGTCGGCTGAGAAATCACGGTACGAAGTGGGCCATTCACCAACGCCGTGTCCCATTTATCGTTCGCTACGTGCGCAGCACAGCGGCGCATTTCACATCATGAGCATACCTCAGTGACGTCCGTCTACCCTGCAATTGGCATAAAGTTGTGACCACTCCTTCTTGGTGTTGCATTTGCTCTGTCAGTCAGTGTACATGCAGGCATCTTTCTATTTCTGCCTATGTGGTTTTGTCCTGACGCTTATTACCCGATTACACCACTATTGATACCCAGCACCCCATCTGGCCTGGTAGCATGCTGAGCATGGGGACAGGCAGATACTCCTGTAGTATCACACTTGCACTCAACCCTGCTTTCTCTTCTTAGAACTAATAGCATGTCGGAGGCCATGTAGATTGAGTCGATGGTCACGCGGGGGTAGCGGGCTTCTGCCCCCACCCCTCCCGAATAAAAAAAACTCGCGCACTGAGGACGAGCTGGTAGTGTACAAACGGTGGGGGACGCACACATACCAGGGGACGAGCCGCATGATCGATCTCCTCAGCCTTGAAGACAGTTTTCCGTGGTTTCCCATTTTCACACCAGGCAAATGCTGGGGATGTACCTTAATTAAGGCCACGGCCGCTTCCTTTCCGTTCCTAGGCCTTTCCTATCCCATCGTCGCCAAAAAGACCTATCTGTGTCGGTGCGACGTAAAGCAAACAGCAAAAAAAAAAAAAAAATATCTGCTCAGTGTGATCGCTGAGTTCCTGGGCGAGTCGATCGTCGAGATCATCGGCGAGGTGATCCTTTTCTGGGCGGTCATCATACGCCCTAAGGACGCCCACCGCTTCGAGGTCTACGCGGATCTGTTGTCCCAACTATACCAGGTTGCCCGGCTATCAGGACTCAGGGAGAAGCTGGATGTCTGGGGCAGCCAAGAGGACGCAGTCACCCAGATGGAGCCGAGAACCGAGGACGACGGCGGTGCTCCCGAGCGCCGCGACGGCGCGCGCCTTGCAGGACCGCTGTACTTCACGAAGTACACGCAGACCAACAAGGCCGCCAACCAGGGCGAAGTGGACGCAGACGCAGGCCTACCAGGAAGGGCATGTTACCCGGGCACAAGCCAGGAAAGCGCCCGGGACGGCGGACGGCTGCACAGCAACAGAGGACGACGCCCCCTGGCGTTCGGCAGCTGCTGTCCAGGCGCAGCCTGCCAGTGCGATTGACGAGCTGCAGACGTCGACGTGCGCCCCATAGGGCAGGGAGCGCAGTCGAGTGTTAGCACCGACCGATGCCACCGCCGCCAGCCAGCAGGAGGAAGAAGACGGCGACGCATAGAGCCACCCGCTACACCGAGCTCACCAGGCCGGGAGGATGGTCACCAGGAAGAGGCCTCTTTCCCTGCCGAGAAGAGATACGCGGGAAGAAGAAGACGCCGCCCCAGGACCAAGAGGAAGAAGACGCCAGCCCACCAGGAGAGGGCCACCCAGCCGCAACCCAGGACTGCTCCCAGGACAGCAGCCTAGCGAGGAGCCAATCAGGAGAGGACCTCAGCGGGTAGCGACTATCAGGTGAGATCGAAAGGTCCTCCTCAACAGCTCTTGCAGTGTTTCTGCTGTTTGAGGTGGGGCCACCGGCAGGAGAGGTGTGGGCTCCAAGTGAGGTGCAACCGTTGTGGGGGTGATCACCACTACACGGCCTGCGCAGCACTTAAGGAGGTGCACTAACAATAGGTCTGAGGAGAACATCTTTTTCATGGATCTTAGGCAGTCCATATAATCTAGGTAACACTGCATCCCCCCGGGGACAGATGTTTAGCCTCCTCTTTTGGAATTGATGTTTGCCTTAAGAGCTTCACGGTGGCGTTGGGCACACGAGTGTTGGTGTCACGTGAGCTCAGTCTGTAAACAGGCTCTGACAATATAGCCGAGATATTCTTATACTCGTCAGTTTCCATAACCACTGTCGCATTACCCTTATCAGCTGAAAGAATGGTCAGTTCAGAATCATCTCTAAGTTCCTTCAGAGCTCTCCTTTCGTCCCTTGTTAAATTGTGCGCGGGTACAACAGCGGACCTTATGAGTCTCACACATTTCTGGCTTAACTCTTCAGCCTCATCCATGGGTAGTTTGTGGATGGCTGCCTCAACGGAAGTAATTAACTCCTCAGTGGGAATTTTAGAGGGTGCGACAGCAAAATGGAGACCCCTAGCTAGAACTGCCATTTGGTTCTCGTCCAAGGATGTCTTAGAAAGATTGGTGACAGTTTAACTAGCATCCGGGTTCGTGCGAGAGACCGCCTGTTTCTGAGTTAGTCGGAGGAACTTTGATTTCCGTCTGAATGACACCTAGTTGAATATTCGATCAGCCTGTAGCCTATAGCCGTAATGCGATCGAAAGTCAACCAAAATTCCTGCGAGAAAGTGTTGCTTAACAGCAGGTGTAAATGAAACAACTCTCGGGAGACTGAGTCCAGTTCCCTACGAGTGTAATGCACTCTCTCGATCGCAAGAGCCTTCCTAGTGCGTTGATATATTTTCCTGGCATTCGGTGTATTTAACGTGTGCTTCAGCTTCACACAGTTGGGAATGATGTTATGGTCCCTGCATCTCAGTAGAAAGCACAAAGAAGAAAGAAGAATATATTTCTTTCTCCTTAATTTGCTGAATTTTGAAGCTTTCTTAAAAGTATCCTCCCCATACAGGTTTTTAATGTTGCCATTGATTCTTTCACGGCTCGTACTTACAGACATGATACTGTATAGACTTTGAGGCTTATGGCGTGCCAAGAAAATAAAGTGAAATATTTTACGTTTCGCAGAGAGGTGTTCTCTGCGTCATCAGAAGGAAATCTCGACTGTCCACGAGAAAGGTTTCTTAAACAATGGCTTTTTGAAATTAGACGTTATAATAGAAATGGTACGTTCAGTCGTCACCAGATGGCTTCCCAGACGTGGTACAGCGCTAGCGTTCGAAGCGGAAGCTGACCGAACCATCAGAATCAGTCTAAGAGGGTCTCATAACATGTGTACGTAACATATGACATTGACACAAGCCTGGAATGAAACATCTGGCGATGAGGAACGTACACATTTGGCTTGTGTCAATGTTGATAAAACTGGAGTACAAGTTCGATGAGGGAACTTTTTCATGAGTTGCGTTGTATCCAAGTGGCTTACGATGTTAAATTTTGTGATAACGAGCCACAGGTAAATCTGTGCCACATGTCTGTGGAGACTAGTCAGGGAGACCATTTCCTCGAGGCTGTGGACAGAGCGAATTTAGTACAGGAGCAGAAGGATTGCTTATTTTCATTGTTAGTAGAGTATAGCGATATTCTTAGTGGCAAGCCTGGTAAAACTCACCTTTATGAACGTAAGGTTCACATCACTGGTCACACGAGTTTTGTGGGACCGCGGTACCCTATCCCAAATGTTCATATCAGAGCAGTAGGCGAGATTATATCGAAAATGTTGAAGGATGGAATCATTGAACCTTCAAGTAGTCAATATGTGACCCTTTAGTAGTTGTAGCCAAGAAGGATGGGAGTGTTTATGTGTGCTTAGATGCGAGACAATTGAACAAACGCATCGCACCCGATCAACAATGGCCTGAGTCTACCGGAGACCTGATCCAACATGTCGATGGTAGGAAATGGCTCACGACGGGAGATTTAAGTTTTAGTTTCTGGCAAGTTCCCTTAAGGAAGGAAGATATACAATTCACCGCGTATCTTTGTAAGGATAAGCTATTTCAGTTCACACGCGTCACCTTTGTCCAGAAAACATCATCTGCCGCACTCCTCAGGGCATTAGACATTGTATTGGGACTTGAAACGGAGGATTTCACCACCAGTTACGTTGATGATCTAGTCATTGCGTCAAATACATTTCAGGATTTAACCACCAGTTATGTCGATGATCTGGTCATTGCGTCAAATATATTCGAGGAACATATGATGCACTTAGGAATTATTGTTTTTCGTAAGTTGAGCGATGGGGGTTCACCTTAAAATTAAATAAAATCTATAATTTCGCACAACACATAATACCTAGGTCACTCTATCACGCAGCAGAGTGTAACTCCAGAATAGACGAAATTAGAACACATTTTAAAAACCAGGACACCACGTAACATCAGACAACTTCGGTCCTTTCTGGGAGTTTGCAATTATTTTAGGAGGTGTGTAATTAGGTATTCCTTTCTCGTAGAGCCATTTAGGGAACTCCTTAAGAGTAATGCTAGGTGGAATTGGGATCCGGAGCATGAAACAGCTTTCACACAGTTCAAGTTAGGTTTTCGAGAAGCTGTAATGCTAAAATATTCTAGGTCAGACCGTGCATACTTAGTTATGACAGATGCTAGCGATAAGGGGATTGCGGGGATGTTATTTTAGGACGATGATGAGGGTAACCTTGGGATTGTGTATTTAGCTAGTAGGGGATTTAGTTTAGCTGAGAAGAGGTATACCGTTATCGAATTAGAGTTGTTGGGAAATTTTAGAACGTGTGTGTTAGGAACTAAATTTAAGATTATGACAGATCACAATGCTCTGACTTTTATGCAGACGTGTAAGTTAACATCTAATCGTATGTCTCATTGGATTCTTGCCTCACAAGAGTACGACTTTGACATACTTCATGTCAAAGGGGCAGACAATGCCTTGGCAGATTTTTTGAGTAGAAACTCTCAGGTATCTCGTGAAGACATTGTTGCTGAATGTCAGGAGGCATTTTAATATGCACTGCAAAATTTTGTGATCGTAAGGAGGAGAAGTTACGTTTGTGTAAGATTAATGCGGAACAGAGGAAGGAGGATGACCTTATTAAAATAATTGGTGAATTGGAGGCTAGTGAGCCTGACACTCAGATTAAGAAAGGTAACACATGGTACCCATTACAAGGTGATTTACTGGCTGAAATGTGTTATAACGATGTGTGATGTGTGAGAGTCTCAGGTCTTTGATAGAAGACATTGTTTGGTTCTATCACAAGGAGTTGGGATATTTCGGTGCGGTCAAAGTTTATATGTTCTTCAGTACAGTTTCATCTGGTAGAACATGGGAAGGGACGTTAGGAAAGTTCTAGTGACTTGTAACTTGTGTTAGCACTGCAAGCATCCGAACAGGCATTTAGACGGTCCTAGACAGGTAGTTTTGACGCAGGCGCCTGGAAAGCTTGTATGCGTAGATCTGTATGGACCGTTAGTGTCTTCTCGGTATAGATAACAGTTCATATTTGTCGTATTAGATGCCTTCAGCAAATACGTTAAGTTTTATCCCCTGAGAAAAGCCACGGGGAGAGGGTGTGTCAATCAGATCATCAACAAACTAAGTGCCTGAGTTTGGAAAGCCACTCAGGATACAATCAGACCATGGATAACAATTTTCCTCGAAAATCTGGGCAACCAAATTGGCAGAAATTGGGATCCAACATATTTATTCGTCGATACGATATCTGCAAGGAAATATGTCTGAAAGAGTCATGAGAGAACTCGGCAGGATGTTCATGTCGTATGTGAGCGATAAAAACAGCTCATAGTTTAATCGCCTGTGCGATATTGAGCGGTGGTTTAACGTCACTAAGCACGGCAGCACTGGACATTCTCCGACTGAGGTTCAATTAGGTAGGAAACCTACCAACAAACTCGCTAGAATATTAGGTTTAGCTACAGGAGAGGCGGTACCCAGGGAGATCTGCATGCAGCTGGCTAGAGATAATTTAATTAAGGCAGGTAATATGAGAATTCACCAGCAAAAGGGGAAAGTACAGGACGAGTTTGAGGTGGGTGACGAAGCACTTCTCAAAGTTCCTCAGTTGTCGAATGCCGATCAGAAAACTATGCATTTTTTCGTTTATATCAGGGTCCGTATAATGTGGACAGTAGAATAGACAAGTGTGCGTATCGGCTTCTAACTTCTGACGACAAGGTCCTTGGGACAATATAATATCTATAGTCTTGGCAGATATAAAAGATAGGATCTGCACCTTGGATGTAAATATTATTTTATGTGTTCAGTAGTAACAAGGGATTGTATTCAAGGATATACGAGTATGAAACAATCGGAGTTGTTTGTATATAGCCATATTATTGTCATTGTTTGGATAAATTGTATTTCGCGTTTGCGAATACAATGAAGTAGACATAATGTAAATATATTTATCACAGTAATTTATGTGTTCAGTAGTAAGAAGGGATTGTGTTCAAGAATATATGAAACAATCGGAGTTGTTTGCATATAGCCATATTATTATTGTTTGGACATACTGTAATTCGCGTTTGCGAATACAATGAAGTGGACGCAATGTACATATCCTTATCACTGTAATTCTAGTGTTCAGTTATGTCATTCTAGGATTAATTATGTCCTGTTTTGTGGTGAATCATATGTGATATCATCGTTTCACCAAGGGGGCGTTATGTGATAGTGCATATATCACACCCTCGCAATGTATGAAGAAGTGAGAGATAGTATTATCAGTATTCGATTATAATAATAATGTTCAGTATTTCAGTTGTAAATTTTGTTATTAATATTTTTAAGCTAGGACGTCTCCAAATGTAGTATGATTAATTTGTTTCGTACAACGGTAGGCAAAACATTGCTATCTTAACTCGGAAACTTTGCATGAGTTATTTGGAACTAACCAGAGTCCGTTGATGTTGAGGTCGGAAATCTCCGATGAGTCATGTGAAACACCCCTGAGTCTGTTGATGCTGTTATTGTCTTGGGATCCAGGAGAAGTTCAGGGCGTGGTCTTGACAAGAGGACCTACTCATGATCGGCTGGCCAGGATAAATCTCGACGTATCATGTGAGAGCTGAGGTCTATATATGCATCTGATCAAATGGCGAGAAAGATACACGTTGTTTCCAATGTAAAGCGTGAGTTGCGGAGATGTAATGATAACGGCAGGCTCACTTGCTTACTGCCATTCACAATCGAGTTGGAAAAATTTCATTATAATTGCAGGTCCCATTGCCTACTGCGCGGTTACAGTCGATTTAGGGAGTTTTCGTTAAAATTGCAGGCCCCTTTCCTTCTTCTAGGCAGAAAACAGTTAAGGAGCTTTTATTATAATGGCAGGCTACTTCCCTACCACCAGTCAAAATTGAGTCGCGCAGTTATCATTATAATGACAGGTCCTATTTCCTTCTGCCAGGCAGCTTACTGCCAATCACACAGAGTTGGTGAGTTTCCATTAAAATAGCGAATTATTCATTACAATGGTAGGCCCTCTTTACTAATGCCAGTTACACAGAAGTTGGAGAAGGACCCCATTCCTACTGCCAGTCAAAGTCGGTGTGAGGAGCACTGATTACAATAGCAGACACACCCTTTCTCGATCGCTACAAATCGACATCAATGAATATATAGATCGACATACGAAAGTATATGCATGTTTACAATATTGCAGACCTTCATTTACAGATTAACTTCCGCTAAACGGTACGTCATATCGACAAAGGATTGTACCATAAAACGTAGTATTTAGCGCCCTAAATGGCTGGTCCTATAATATTTTCTCGCATCTCGTCTATTTATGGGTCAGATTGAGTTAGAAACTTTGAATAGGGTGAAATTTGTGTAAGATTATCTTACATTGCATTACATTTCGGATAAGCATTGTACCCGTAAAAAGTGTTCATGTCTTGAAGGCGCTTGATATTAAATTAACGAGCATGGATCTTATCCTAGGGAGTGGCTTTATCATTGGAGTTGGTACACAGAGGGGTATAGTTATCAATTTTAGAGATTCTTTCGATAAATTGAGTTTATTGATCATCAAAAGCAAGTTCATATCACATTCGTACAGCAGCATGGAAGTGTCGTGGCTGGTTGGTACCTCCGAGTCCTGGGAAGGCGCTGGACATCGCCAGGGCAGGGACCACACCTGCTCGGATGAGGAGTTCTGGAATGTCTCGAGGTTCTGGAATGTCTCTACGTTCTGGAATGTCCCGACGTTCTGGAATGTCTCGAAGATTGGCACACGTTCCTGGGTTCGATTTGAGACGTAATTCACGTTTGAGTTTTCTGCACGGCACTCCACACATTCATGGCACTGTCTGAACAGATATGACCTTTTAATTATGGTTACTGCACTCTAGATATTAAATCAAACGTTCTGGAATAATCACTCGAAGAACAAGATGATTTTGACTTTGTACCGGTAGAAATGCAAGTTCATAATGCAAGCTTACTGTAAATTGGAATATTCTAGAGGATTATAGTCACCACAGTTCTTAATGCATAGTTTCTGAAGATTTAAAACACATTGACAATGAACTGAATAAATAGCACTCGGAAACTGTCTTGTTCCGTCAATAGGCGAAGTGAATAGCCATTAAAGAAAATGATATTTGAAAGAAAAAGTCTGACTTCATAAATTATAGATTCACTCAAACTACTGGAAAGTTCTAGGCTTTCTAGGAACGCGACATGCGTATTCTGAATTGTCACAGTCTTTAATGAGGATAAGAATCTAAACACAAGTCCCAGTGCGGCACTTGGAAAGTATTGCATATTTCACAATTAAACGTAATGTTGGACGTCCCCTAAGTTTCACAGTTTTAACCAGACGTAAATTCAATGAGGCACTTGGGAAAACAAGTCATATCGTTCACACGAAAGTTTATGTTGGTGGGGCACAAGTTCATCCTACACGCTCGGAAAATGTCAATGTTCCAGAAATTGATTCACAAAATACAAGTTCGAATAAGTTCGAAACGTAAGTTCCATGTGGTACACAACACTCGTGAAAATTAAAAGTCCTTTCAATCGTCGTCGAATAACTAAGTCCCTATGTGGTACTTCAAAAAAATAACAAAGTTCCAATGTGTAGAAGTAACAAAGTTCCGATGTGTCAAAATATTAAAGTCCCAACACGACACTCGAAGAAAATAAAGTTCCGATGACAATGTCACCTTAAGAAAATAATAAAGTCTTACCGCGACACTTGGCGAAAATAACTAAGTTCCAATGAGACGCTTCGGAAAAATAACGAAGTTCCTATATGGCACTTTAAGAAAATATCAGGGTCCAATCACGACACATGAAAA
The DNA here is from genome assembly GCF_040414725.1 of Anabrus simplex. NCBI lineage: Eukaryota > Metazoa > Arthropoda > Insecta > Orthoptera > Tettigoniidae > Anabrus > Anabrus simplex. The sequence continues at coordinate 227,268,430 of NC_090265.1, forward strand.
ATAACAAAGTTCCAATGTGTCAATATGACAAAGTTCCAACACGATGCTCGCAGAAAATAACAAAGTCCCAATCACGACACTCGAAGAAAATAACAAAGTTCCAAGGTGTCAATATGACAAAGTTCCAACACGATGCTCGCAGAAAATAGCAAAGTCCCAAGCAGTCACTTCAAGAATATGATAAAGTCCCGACACAACACTTAGAGAAAATACCGAAGTTCCAATACTTGGATTTCGAAGACTGTCAACTAGAAGTTCGACACACACAATACTCCTCCTGTCACCCGTATCACAGAGACGGCGGAGTGACAGATAATGAATTCGTAGGTCGGGTGGTCCTCCTTTCATACACGTTCGCATGGAAGTGTCTAGAACTCGGGTATTATCTACCCTTATAACTCCTATAATACTCGGTGGATTTTCTTGAAATCTTGACAGATTATGTCCATTGTAATGGTTTTTAAGATGGTAGTGTCGAAATAGCGATAAAGTAGCGCAAAATGTACTTTTGAGGGTAAGCTGGAACATTATCATATATGGCACGAATAGCTGGCTTACGGCGGCTACGTCACTCGCTGGGTACGTCACTGCGTTCGGCGGGCTGCCTACCTTCCACCTCGCGCGAAGTTCAACAAACATACTACGGACTTCTCTCGTAGCGGCGTTCCCGGTACAGTATGTGACATAGTACTTGGCTCGCATATGGGTGCTGGGTGGGCCAATGTTCGTGTATAGTTTGATGATTCTAACTTTCCTGTAAGTGATTGAAAGTATGAATTATACATGTAAAAGGTCCAAATTTACTTAAAATCGGGACATTGAGACGAATCTAACGTATAAGGGATACAGATACGACAAAAAGTCATAAGACCAAGGTTGAAGATCACTTCAAATTGAACGGAGATTGTGCCATCCGTTATGTGATAGGACTTCCCGTTTATCCCACGAAATACCTCAAAACGAAGGTCTGCACCATCATTAAAATTGCCTCCATATTTCGATATTCTTCGGCGATAAAAAGTGTTAAATTTAAAGATCTGGGAAGTTTTCCGTCCGTTACAGGCTAAAACGTACAATTTTGCCAAATTTAAATGTTCTTGCTTGTCTGGCATATTACGCCGCAATCTGGATTTGGGGTGAGGGGGTAAAAATTAGGACTTTCAGGAAACTACACCAAAAATATGCAGATGGTCATTATTACCCCTCAAATGGGTAGCTGTACAAAAATTTCACCTAAGTAATCAATGTAAAGGCACACACAGTCGTTACGATTTCATTTATATAGATAAGGAATCTGCTCCACGTACAACACCTTTTGGGCTATGTCCGCTGGACTTAACCTGCAAAACCGACCGTTCATTGCATCTCACTTATTAATCCTCCTGTCGAAAAATGAATATGAGAAAAAATGTTTTAGAAATGGATTTCCATTAAGGATTATAGATTTCCATTAATTTCGGATGTGCATATTTTGAGGAAGTGAAAAATCATGGTTTCGGTATTCAGAAATAATATTGGCCCTAAAACCTACTCAAGGACAGGTGGATTTTAAATATCAAGTTTGGTAGAAATATATTCAGTAGTTTTCAAGTTATAAGCACCCATAAATCAAACAGACAAACAGACAGACACCAAAGCTAAGAAATATGCAGATGGTCATTATTACACCTGAAACGGATAACTGTACGTAAATTCCGCCAAAATAGTCAATGTACAGACACACGGTCGTTACGATTATATTTTTATATTGGTGACAGATAAGCATGCGCACGTTTGTAAGTGCAAACCTTCATTCGAGATTTACTGGTCCTAAACGGTTTGCACCTTCAGACGTCCCTTTTATCGCTCTTCATGTTTGGTCTTAAAACATTTTCTCGTATCTCCCATATTTGTGGGTTCGATTGAGTTACGGTATTTAAACGGGGTTAAATTTTTGTACATTTTTAACATTTTACATTATTTTTCACATACTTTTGTGGAAGCTAGAATCATGAAATTTGGTTCACATATAGGCATTGGTCTTATCAATATGCGTGCCAAATTCGATGACTCTAGCTTTCCTATAAGTGTGTGTCAAACTAAGTAATACACGTGTAAAAAGCACAAATTTACGAAAAAACGAAAATACAGCCAAATCTACCCTATAAGGGAGAGAGAGAGAGACGACAGAATATCACAGGACCAAAGTTGTAGATCACTTCAAATTGAACGGTGTGCCATCCATTTTGCGATAGGACTTACCGTTTACCCGCGAAATAACTCGATACGAAGGTCTGCATCGTTATTAAATTGCCTCCATATTTCAATATTCTTCGGCATAAAAAGTGAAAACTTAAAGATCTCGGACATTTCCCGTAGGTTACCGGCTAAAACGTATAATTTTGCTTAATTTAAATTATTCACCTCGTTTGGCAGATTGTGAGGCAATCCTGATTTTGGGCGAGGGGGCTAAATTTTATGACTTTCAGGAAACTATACCTAAAAAGTATGCAGATGGTCATTATTACCCCTTAAACGGAAAGCTGTACGAAAATTTCGCCAAAATAGTCAACGCACAGACACACGGTCATTACGATTTCCTTTATATAGATAGATAAGGAATCTGCTCCACGAATATCACCTGTCCGCTGGTCATAGCCTGAGAAACAGACCTTTCATGATATCTCCTTTATTAATCCTCCTGTTGAAAAAATGCACATGAGAAAATATTTAGAATTGGATTTCCATCAAGTTTGGTCGCTTTCCAGTCAGGTTGGTCTTGTACTTTATTTATTGTGGGAGAGTAAATTCGTCATGTCGGTTACCTATAAAACCCCAGTCCATTCAGGGAGTTAAAAATTGTATTGACCTTAAAACCTTCCCTTGGACAGTTAGATGCTAAATATAAAGTTTGGTTCAAATATCTTCAGTAGTTTTCAAGTTGTAACAGATACGCTTTACATGCACCCGCTCTTGCGTTAAGTCCGGTGGGCCTTATACCGAAAAACGGTCCGTTAATGATATCTCCCTTATTAATCCTCTTCTCGAAATGATGCATATGAGAGAAAAGTTTTAGAAATTAATTTTCATTAAGGCAGGTAGATCTCCATTAAGTTTAGTTGTGCATATTTCGAGGGAGTGCAAAATCACGGTCTCGGTTTCGTATAAACCCACGGTCAGTTCAGGGATTTAGAAACAATATTTGCCCTAAAACCTACCCAAGGACAGGTGGATTCTAAATATGAAGTTTGGTGGAAATATATCCAGTAGTTTTCAAGTTATAGAAGGACAGACAAACAGACAGACACCAAAGCTAAAAGTTATGCATATGGTCATGTACAGACCATATGTCAATGTACAGACACATGGTAGTTACGATTATATTATTATTATTATGTGCGTATGGACCCAATGGATCACGCAAAGCTCTAACGATTCTGTTTTCTGAGTTGCCAAACAGCTCTCATCCTTTCTCCGTGGATCCTTTTTCGTTCTTCTGTCCACTTTGCTCCAGTCTTCTTTTTCATTTCGTTCTCTGGTTGCACTTTCCATCCATTAATTTTTTTCCTATAAAGGTTTCTGTCCGCGGTGTCATTTGGGTTTATCTGGGCTTTTTCCAGATCCTTCTTCACTTCCAGTACCCATGGAATATTTTTTAGATGTTCTATGTAGGTGAGAATCTTGTGTGTCAGTCTACTTGCCGGCAATCTGTGGACGTGGCCATAGAATTTCAGGCGTCTTTTACGGATGTCTGCTGCAATGTTGGAATGCTCTTCTGTCTCTTTGCTTGACCTCAGTCTATATCCATCTTCTGTTTTTCGGGGGTCGAGAATTTTCCTCAGGATTCTCCTTTCTTCTTTTAAAATATTTTCTAGGTCACCTTTCCCGTTTAGTGTAAGGGTCTCACTGGCATATAAGACTTCGGGCTTTATTACTGTATTGTAGTGTCTGATCTTTGCATGGCGGGACAAGCACTTTTTATTGTATATGTTGTGAACCCTACCGTAGGCTTTCCGAAATTTTTGTAGGCGAATTTTCTGGGCAACCTTCTCGCCTCCCGTTGGTTCAAGTATTTCTCCCAAGTACTTGAAGTGTGGTACTCGGTTGATTTGCCCATGTGTCGTGTTCAAAGTTTGGATGTCAAGTTTTGAGCAGAAGAACTTGGTCTTTTCAAAGGAAATTTGTAGGCCAACCTTTCCAGCACATTCGCTAAGGGTTTCAATTTGTTTAACGGCTGTGAATACATCATCTGTAAGTATGGCCAGGTCATCTGCAAAAGCGAGGCATGATATCTCAATACCGTCTTTGGGTCGTCCTAGTCGTATGGGGCGCCAGTATCCCATGTCTTTCAATACCTTTTCCCACTCGCGGATGACTTTGTCTAGGACGAGGTTGAAAAGAAGCGGAGATAAGCCGTCACCTTGTCGGACGCCAGTTTTAATCGGGAATGGTTCAGAGATCTCCCCCATGAATTTATATTTATATTTATATAGATTTACATAATATTACACTATAACAATATGAAATGTCCGGCTCCATGGCTAAATGGTTAGCGTGCTGGCCTTTGGTCACAGGGGTCCCGGGTTCGATTCCCGGCAGAGTCGGGAATTTTAACCAACATTGGTTAATTTCACTGGCACGGGGGCTGGGTGTATGTGTTGTCTTCATCATCATTTCATCCTCATCACGTCGCGCAGGTCGCCTACGGATGTCAAATCAAAAGACCTGCACCTGGCAAACCGAACATGTCCTCGGACACTCCCGGCACTAAAAGCCATATGCTATTTCATTTCATTTCATTTACAATAGGAAATATTTTTAAACGTTCCACCTTTAAACTGTTCACTGGTGTTAGCTCCGTAAACGAAATTATTCATCCCTCTAAAAACTGTTTGACGTACAAACTTGTAATTTTACGAGAAGGTTCTTCATTTATGTCCTAGGTGTAAAATGTCGTATACCTCAAAATATCTCTCCCCTAAGGAGTTTAGATGGTGGTTGACTCTTTCAAACATAATGTCCATTCTTCCGAAACCGCTTCAGGCACGAACTTTTTTCTGAAGAGTGGTCTTCTATATTATAGATGTTAATAAATATTTAAAAGCATTCACCCTTTAAAAAGGCATTCATCGCTCCATTACTGTTCGACGTACAAAATCAAAATTCACTCACAGTTTGGTCGCTTTTACGTCCTAGATGTTAAATAAGGTAGGGTTTAAAACATTCAAATTCTTCCGTGTGGGGTTCAAATTAGTGCTTGACGTATGAACTCTGAATAATAACTTTCAGTTTAAAACCGTAGCGAAGCACGGGTATCTTGCTAGTAATGAAATATTGATCCGTAAATACGGTTACGTGCCAGCCTTCGGTACTTCCTGAAAGGGACTTGTGAGTCAGACTGGCCAGCTTCCAGCCAGCCTGGAGAGCATGGCTGGCCATTCCGTGTATTATTCTCTTTGTCTGGTTTCCTTGTGCGATTTCTGGAAGGTGCAACGAGAATGTGCCGTCTCTAGCCACATCACGAATTCGCGAATATTCCGATACTCATCACCCCAGTTATACAAAGGAAGCTAGCAGCGAACAGTCAGTCATTGTTGTTAGCGTGATTGTCGGAGTTCGGTAGCTGGACTACAGCGACAGCAGTATCGACTTTCGCCATTGTCCCACCGGAGTCTAAAAGTTGTTGTGTCAGAGTGACTCGACGTTAGCCCCTGACGGGACGTACTCGGGCTCCACCTGGATACCACGGCCGAACCCTTACGGAACACGCCGAAGATTTCCGAACGGCGCACTGGCTTTGAGTTGACAATGCAAAAGAACGAACTGTAGGAGATCTGCTGAACGAACGAACGAACTATTGTAGTGTTTATGAGGTACACTACGAATACATACGAAGAGAACCGGGCAGTGACGATTGACAGCAGGAAAGTGTATTTATTGTACGAGTGGTTTGAGAAGAAAATTACGTGTGCATATTTTCGAATATCTACTTGTGCATAGTGTTCGTTACTGTACCTGTGGGATTAGTGTATTTCGTTTGGTGTGTCCAGCTATAGTGTGTATTTAGTTACGGTACGTGTCGCGTGTTTATTTAGTTTTTCTTCAGTTTAGGTAGGCCTACTTACATAGCGTTATAATGAGCAACGTTAAGCAATACTCGTGTTCCGAATGTGATAAAAGCTATGAGTATAATAAAAATCTTAGGAAACATGTTTCTAAGGCCCATCCAGAGAAAGTAGATGAAATTGCGCCTAGTTTAAAGGGCGAGACATCTCTTCCGCACCAGTGTAAATTTTGTGATAAACAGTTCACGCACAGTTATAATTTAAAACGGCATGAGCGTCAGTGCCACACAAACTTAATTTTAGGACCTGAGACAGAGGATAAAAAATTACCTTCTTTCTCAAGCTTCCTATGTGGAAACAGCACATTGAAAGAGAAATATATTCACAGTATGTAAAGAAAAGGGGTTCTTACACTGCAACAGATAACACGAAGAGACATTACTATGTGTGTCATCGATCAGGCTTTTTTGTGTCTGAAAGTAAAGGCATCAGGCACTTGAAGCTTCAGGGAAGCAACAAAGTTGATGAGATCTGTCCAGCAAGTATTCGACTAATTGAACACGAAAATGGAATGTGTGAAATAAAATATGTTCCCACTCACAGAGATCATCAAAATGATCTAAGCCATCTTGCCCTCACAGATGTAGAGAGGAAAACATTAGCAACAGATATTGCCAACCAGATTCCCTTTCAAGCTATTCTGGACAAAATTCGCGAATCTGTGACAGACTCAAAGCTTGAAAGAATTCATTTAATCACAAAACGGGGTTTGTATAATATTGAGCGTAGTTTTAACTTGAGCTCTAAATCTGTCAGACATCAAGAGGATGGTACAAGTGTTGAGGCCTGGGTCAATGAAGTTAATTCAGGTGACAGTCCCTGTGTATTATTCTATAAACCTCAGGGGACCACCAGTGAAAAGCATCCAAACCTCAGAAGTGATGACTTTATTTTAATTATTATGAACAGTACTCAGAGTGAAATATTAAAGAAATATGGTGTGTATGTATGTTCAGTCTTCAGCCCTAAGGCTGGTTGGATCCTGAACAGCTCTGCCATCAGCTGTCATTGATGGCCTAGGCATCTCTGAAGAGGCGTACTAGGGAAATGAGGAGTGAGGTAGTTTCCCGTTGCTTTCCTCACCGAGCCAGAAGTGGCTATTACATATCAGTCTGCCAAGCCCACTGAAATGCATGCACCAACTGACCCTATGAGCAACATTTTCACACCATTCATAGCAGGGACTGGCTGCAGAAGGAATGGCATTACTAGCATCGCTCATACCTCAGTCACTTTCATAGTGTCAAAGTCAAGGATAAGACAGAGACAGATCAATGAAAGTAACAAAATTGCTCTAGCCCATACCAGAAGACATAGTGCACTGTAAACACTAGGTCCTGTCAGCAAAGGCATAGAAATATGGTAGTGACTGTATATTCACTGATGGAACACATGGGCTTAATAGCTACGGGTTTGAGTTAATAACGCTTTTAGTTTTGGATGACTTGAGACAGGGCTTTCCTTGTGCATTTCTGATTTCCAATAGAAGTGACCAGGAAATATTGTCTCTATTTCTCACCTACATTAAGAATGAGGTTGTTTGTGTATCCCCAAAGGTCTTCATGTCCGATTTGGCAGAAGCCTTCTACAATGCTTGGAATGCAGTCATGGGACCTGCAACCATGAGATTATTTTGCTCATGGCATGTTGACAGAGCATGGAGGAAGAATATTCAGACCAAAGTAAATGGGAAGGAAGAACAAGGAAATGTTTATAAAATTCTGAGAACATTAATGCAACAATATTTAGATTTTTGTGAATTAAATAGGGGTGGTCTTGCACACCTAGTAGCTATGTCAGTGAGTGTATAGCATCATGCAACATTTGATTTAAAGTGACGATGAACATTGTGCTTAGAGTGTTTCAGATCAAAAGCAGTTGTTATTTCAGTTAGTAATGAGTAGTTTGGAATGTTGTGATATGATGATGATGATGCTTGTTTAAAGGGCCCTAACATCTAGGTCATCAGCCCCAAATGTTGTGATATCAGTGTTAGATGAGATATGTGTTTGTGGCCTGTTGTAAAGAAAAGGGTTTAGAATGTTTTGAAATATATAGTCAGTATGTAGGTAAATAATACACAGAATTAAGCAATCACTGTTTTCAGGATTTTAATGCAAAAAGTAGGAAGTTATGAGCATCACTGTAAAACTCTTGTTTGTAACATTGATAATTAATCCTATATGGACTACACACACACAAAAAGAAAAGAAAGAAAAAAAGGAACATGTGATACAGATTTGAGGTCCTTTATTTAATCATGAATAAACACATTTAGGCATATACAAACTACTATTTATTTCTTCCTGAATTGAAATCATCAGAAGTACTGTTCTGAAGGATCACTAGACATTATGATGGAGGTGGTGCATAACTTGGTGGGTATAATTATTTTTAACTTACTTGCTTTATAGTTGACCTTTCATAGGGCAGAAGGTTGCGAGTTGAAAACGAGGTAAAGCTTTTTGTGAGATCTACATAAGATATTACATTTGAAAATTTAATGTGATTGGCCATTTTACAATAGACTTATGGGCTGCACCACTGTCTGTTTAGAGCAAGAGATTATCTTCAGGGTGCTGTAGTACAGTACTGTACCACCTTCCTCTACCAAAGTCTTTCTCATCGAAATCAACTGCAATATATCCTATTATGAATACCTAAGTAATTTAGAATAGGTATGCTAGTTAAGAAAAATATAAGTGATGTTTACATTTGTTGAAAGAATCATACAAGGAACAGTATCAAAGTCATGATGGAGGAAATTCAGGAGACAGAACACTTTAAGTCACTTAATAAACAACAGCAGTCATACTTGGCAGAGGAAGGAAAAACTTATCAGCAGCTCACTGTCGGACCTGTGTCTGGAAGTGGGTGAATAATCTGTACAAAACTCAAGGCTGCCACTCAGTATTGATGTACTAATTTTTTTCTAAAATAAAACAAAAAGAAACACATTGCATATCTTCTTCACAAAACAATCTTTACATCACCTCTTACAGCAATCTGTCATTTGCCCTTAATTTCTAATTTTTATCAGAATACTACCATAATACAATAAAAAAGAAGTACTATAATATGAATATTAGATCAATAACTAAAAAGGTTTACTATGAACCATTAAATTGCTATTTTTTCTGGAAATGTTTTGTTATAAGATAAGACATCCATCTAAGTTCTTCTGCATGCATTCTACTTCTTTATATACAAGCTTTCTCTTGTTTTAAAGTTACTATTCCATGAAATTCATTCCCTGAGTAACCTTTATATTGCCAAGACCATTTATTACACAGCTTTCTTTAACTTCAATTTTACTTCTTCAAAAAGCTTGTCACTAGTTGCCATTTCTTCACTTTTATTTCTTAAGTCTCTTGAAATCTTCAAATTCTTCAGTATTTAAGTTGCATTTCTATTTACTTTTCCAATTTTGATGCACTTTTCTTCCTCTCCATCAAGTTCATTCAGTGCTCATTCTGTCCTTTCTGGATGAGCAGTGTAGCAAGAGTGAGCAGCTCTTGTCATTGTCAGTTGCTTCGTTGTGACCAGATCAATTATGGTTTGTTTTACTGCAGTAATTTTTAAAAGCATCCTGAATATTTATTCTTGTATTTAATATTCCTGGTGACATGGGCGATGCTTTGTCATTGGTCAAATCTTGGCTCATCTGAGAGAAAGCTCTCTACATCTGCACTCCTACAGGATAGAGTGAAACATATCTTAATTGTATCTGCTACTTCAGGATATTTCCCTTTCCCACATGGAAGTTTTAGATTGATATGAGGTTTCTGGTTCTTTTAACTTACAGATTTTTAATTTGCCTTAACTTCCTCAAACTTAAATATCTTCCATTCATCTTGAAGGATAATACTATCCATGGAGGAAGACTGTAGGATTGACTTAATTGGAGACTGCGAACAAATTCGTTATCTTGGAACTACCTTCAGGGATACTCTAGTGTTGAACGAGACTGCTGTAATGAAAAACCTTCACAATAAGCTTCAACTTCTAACATCGTCGCCACTGCTTAAGGAAGACCAAAAACTCATAGCACTGAATTCCTCAATCAGTCCCACCCTGATGTACCCTTTCCTGACATGCAGTTTCAAGAAAATCGCACAGAAATTCTTATCCGATAGCGATAAAATGATTAAAAGTGCAACAAAGGAGATATTGCAGTTAGCGACGGATATTCCAGATGGCATGCTGTACACCGAAAAGAAATACAAAGGACTCGCTCTTTTTAAAACCTCGTGGGAAGTTTACCTTCAATGTATTAATGCCTGTAACATCTTGCTTAAGACTAAACACCCACTCGGCGTCGCTTCAAGGGATTCTCATGCGGAGAGTCGGGAATGCGTAGAACGCCTAAAACTAACAAACGCTGATATCCAGAAAATAAGCGTCCAGAGCGGCTTGTACGATACTAAGAAGATCCGGCAAGAGCTACGAGGACGTGAATTCACCTCCTGGTGTTCACTGCCGCAAAAGGACTCTGAGTACAACTGTACAAAGAGTACACACCAGCAAACTCTTGGGTGCGAGATCATACCGGACTGTCTTGTAACGAGTGGAGAGAGGCTATAAAGATGACTGCTAATGTTTCTGCGGTGCGCTTGGTGCCAGGCAGATTCCTGGACAACAACCTCTGTTGGCATTGCCACGGAGAGAAAGAAACTCTTGGATATGTCCTGGGATTCTGCACACGCGGGGAACTTCTAAGAAACACGCGGCACCACCAGATCAGATCCCTAATTGCCGAAGAACTAAGAAAGAAGGGATTCAATGTACATGAGGAGATACACGGACTGGCCATAAACAGTAGTTCGCAGAGAATTGATATCATAGCCTTTAAAGACAGCAGCTCTCAAGGATTCATATTAGATCCAACTGTCAGATTCGAGCACCATAACGGTCAGCCAGAGGAGGTTAATCTTGAAAAGATTAACAAATACAAATCCACTATCCCTTACTACAAATCTAAATACCACCTTCAGGAAATAGAAATAATGGTCGAGTTCGCGGTACCGTACCTCGTCATTTCGTCGCCACATGGAAGCGCTTCCAACTTCCAATGAAGCTCATCCCTGAAATTGCGACCCTCATCTTCAGAGGCTCCATCAAAATCCTGAGACACCACCTCTACAGCTTCAATTAATAGATCTGTACAGAAATTTTATATGTTTTACCTTGTCCTTAGTGGCAGCCTGTAAATACAGGATGTTGTTCCTAAATAAATGGAAATGGAAATATTATTATTGTGAAGAATATAAGTCGAAATATCAATGGGAAGAACCTTTGCAACCTTCACCATATCTACGCAGCAGTGATGTGAATTTTTCTCCTTAGGTTGTAAAAAATAGGTATGTATTAGAAAATATGCAGAAGAAGATTCTCCTCCACAAGATGTTTGCAACTGGTGATATAGTGTTCCTGTACACTTTTCAGAAGAAAAAAGGGCTTCCTTTTCTGGCAAGCCTTTCACAAAGTAGTAACCAATACTACTTAGCATTAAAGAAGGTTGCATAACTGAAATATCTCCTCCTTAATCCATGCTGTATTCAGCCTCCATAATACATCAGTCTTGCCAACTTACAAATGATATAGTAGCCAAGATTCTTCAGCTCATCATACAGAAACTTGAATAAACATTCTCTCTTTTTTTTTTGGAAAGTCTCAGAGAGTAATCTAAACACCAAGCTTGATACCTGCAGTCGCTTAAGTGCGGCCAGTATTCAGGAGATATTGGGTTCGAACCCCCACTGTCGGCAGCCCTGAAGATGGTTTTCTGCGGTTTCCCATTTTCATACCAGGCAAATACTGGGGCTGTACCGTAATTAAGGCCACAGCTACTTCCTTCCCATTCCTAATCCTTTCCCGTCCCATCATCGCTGTAAGACCTATCTGTGTCGGTGCAGCGTAAAGCAACTTGTTAAAAAAAACTGAACAAAGCTGCACTGGGCATAAAACTCAATTCACCCTTGTATGTAACATTTTTAAAAATGAAAGTATCGATTAATTTGTAGTTTTCCAGTTGATGTAACGGATCTACAAACTGTACTGGTATGTTTGTGGGAAAACTCACAAAATATTTCTGATGAGCGAGACTTAGTTCTGTCTGTTAGAACATGGTAGAAATTATTCAGTTCTCATGATGCTGTATGCATTTTTTATAATTTTTGAGTCAGTAGTTATCAAAGTTCAAAAGCAAAATAATTTTCAGAAAATTTCAGCACTTATACTTCCCATTGAATGTGGCTGTTGACAATCCCAGTGAAAACTTACCTTATTTAAAGTCCACCATTAATGGTACCACATTCAAGTGAAAAATATGTGGCTTAATTAATGGAAAGTTTGTGTATGTACAGGAGAGTACAGTCTACACTGGAGGTGTGCTCAATGGGTTTGCTTAAATTATCCAAAAAAAAAAACCAAACCCCATGGCACTACAGCCCTTGAAGGGCCCTGGCCTACCAAGCGACCGCTGCTCAGCCCGAAAGCCTGCAGATTACGAGGTGTCGTGTGGTCAACACGACGAATCCTCTCGGCCGTTATTCTTGGCTTTCTAGACCGGGGCCGCTATCTCACCGTCAGATAGCTCCTCAATTCTAATCACGTAGGCTGAGTAGACTTCGAACCAGCCCTCAGGTCCAGGTAAAAATCCCTGACCTGGCCGGGAATCGAACCCGGGGCCTCCGGGTAAGAGGCAGGCACGCTACCCCTACACCACGGGGGCCGGTGCTTAAATTATCAGCAGCAGCAAAAACTGTAGTGGCATCTTTAGTGCCTCTTTATTTATTTCACTTTTTTTGTATCTGTCTCTTGGCACAGCCCAGTGCAAAGTGTAGCTTCTACTGAAGTCCCAATCTCATCCATGGCTGTGACAATATGGAAGCTGCTGGGGTATGGGTCGTGCTGAGTAATGACATTTGGAGCACAACTAGTGTTTGAGTGTTATGAAAGGTGTTGCTCATAGGATCAGTCATGCTACAGTAGCACCTTCTGGTCCAATGAGGAAAGCAATGGCAAACTACATCACTCCTCATCTTGCCTAGTATACCTCATTTGGGCTCTGCCATTATTTTTTACAGTTTCCGTATAACTGCATAGCCTTTGGTGGTCCTAATTGAGGATCCAACCAGCCTCTGGGCTGATGACCTAACAGACAGAAGCAAACTTTATCCCTTACTCCTGTAAATATCACAGGTAAGGACCTAACATCCTACGCAAGTGAAGCCTGTTGTAACATAAGGGCTTAAAATTTGTGTGATAATAGCAGACAATAACAGAGTGAACCATATAATGTTTAAGGACTTGTCAATATCTGCAAGTTATGAGTGTCATCTCTCAAACAATTTCAAAACTTTCATTTTTGACAGTGTGTATATTTTAAAAATTATCATAATCAGCTGAGCTTAACCAAACAGACTGCAAAAAGCTTTAATATTTCCATCATTTTATTACCATGACAAATTAACAGCTGCCAAGTTCTCAGATATCAGAAGCGTGTACCCAAAGAAAGTGGTTGTTAGCTGAGAATGGCTCCCAAACTAAACTTCAGAATAGTTTTTCCACATAGGTACTCTTGAACAACTCTTGTGCAGTTAATAACTTCTATGAAACTACATTTTCTGTGATCAAACAAGAGTGTAAAACGGAGTAATTAATTGCACATTTTCTGCAAACTGTGTCTCGGTAATGGAAAATAATGAATATTTAGAAAAGTTATTGCATTTCTCTCTGGGAAAATCAAATGGGCATAAATGCCTTTCAATAAAATGTGTGATGCTATGTTGCCTAGCAACCATGCAGACTGTGATCTGAAGTATTGATGGAGAATGGACCATGACATTAAGATCCATGGTTTGTGCAGCTCTCAAGGTAATGTCGCCAGCTAACATAATGTCACACATTTTGTTACATAACAGTATTACATTACACAAATGTTTGAATAACCCTCAACTGTTAAGTCCAAATGTGTGGTTTATGGTGAGTGTTACTGTAGACTTATCCTAGTGTGTGAACCATGGGCAACGGCTGAGTGGCAAAGTTAATCGTCCTCAGAGTTGGGATACCCATTGCTATGGAATTGTGGTGGACATTTTTGACATGTTCCAAGCCAGGACCCTCCTGTTGTTCTGGCAGCTAGAACTATACAATCAACCAGGAGAGATTCTCACTGTGACTATGTGTAAGTAAGGCAGCATCCTGCTTCACAGAATGTACCAAGCTCAGAATATTTTAAACACGCCTTGAACCTATGAGACTTCTATTTAACAGGGGAGGGACTCCTTTTAAACTTACGTACTTAGTTATGTCCTTTTACTCTTTTGGAGAGCATAGGGCTTTGACAACGGAGCACCAAAGTATCCTAGGGTCTTCAGTTCTCCAAAGGTCTTCCCTTCTTGTTTTACCTCCTCCATCAGACTGTCTCTCCATGACTTTCTGGGTCTACCTCTCTTCCGTTATCCTTGGGGGTTCCAAAACAGAACCTCTCTCTCCACTGCATCCTGCTGCTTCTGCAGTGTGTGGCCGAACCATTTCAATTTCCTCCGCTTTATTTGTATGCCAATGGGCTCTTCTTCTGTTTGTTTCCAGAGATCTTCCTTTGAAATTACTTTTGGCCAAAAATGCATTTAATTCACCTTTAGCATCTATTTATAAATACCTGTAGTTAATGAGTGATCTCTGAGGTAACTTTCCCGGTTTCACAACCATGTAACAGTATTGTTTTTACATTTGTTTGAAAAATGCAAAGTTTGGTTTTCATTGAGATTTCTCTGGCCCTCCATATCGTATAGAGTTGTATGAATGCCACATTTGCTTTGTGGATTCTCATTTTGACATCAGCAGCTGCTCCTCCATCCTGCGTAACCATACTGCCAAGATATGTAAACTCTTCGACTTCTTGAATGTCTTCATCACTGACAATGAATTTCTGTTTGCTCTTCACGTTGATATTCATTGCTTTTGTTTTCTGGGCATTTACCTTGGAAACTACTTGGCAAATAAAATGGAATTCAATGCGGATCCATCAATATCAATGAGGCTTATGCAAGAAAGGAAGTAGAACTGGCAGATCAGATCCGGGTGTGCTAGGAGTTGAAGATATTCAGGTAAGTGGAGATAATGAGGAAGAGATAAATTAGAAAGTGTTCTTGACAGGTGTTAAAATGGGAAGGACTGTTAATCAGGAGTTCTATTGCACACAACATAATTTTGGTTAGGCTCGTAAATGAGGAGATGACTTGGGTAGATTTAGCCGTTGGAGGAATTAGGATGAGAACTGTCTGCGTGAACCGTGGCAGCTAATCACAGTAACCACTACACCACAGAGGTGGTCGATTCAATACTATACCATACAAAAAAACTTTCACCAAAGGAACAATATTACGCATTTAGTACAATTAAATAAAGTACGGTGTGATTATACAATTAAAATCATATAGTATTTGACTACACACTAAGAAACTAACAGATACTAAAGGGACTGCCAGACTGAAGAATGCATGCAGCAAGTGGGTGAACCATACCTCAGTGCCCATGACCTTGGCAAAAAAATATACCCTTCCCCATAGCACATGCAGTGTCCACTACATGCTGTGGCGGTATACAAATCGGTTATCCGGGACGGACAACATTCTGTGCGTATTTCCTCTAATAATTTTGTTAATAATTAAATAAGATTAGGGAAAAATTAGCCGATAAGACAACAGGGCTTGTACAAATAGCTTTGTTTAAAAATAATTTCTATAATTCCTAGTTTCAGCTGGCTAAAATGGAATAAAAATGTAATCTTTTATCCACAAAGTGAGGCGGCAACTGCCCCCTCCCCCTCACAATCGCCGCTACTGCCCTGTATAAAAAGGAAGACGGGAAGAAATGCAGAAATTATAGGGACATCACTCAACTTTCTCAATCAAACTTTTGGAGAAGATCATTTGAAAATGAATTAGGAATATAGTTGAACCGTTATTGGAGGAGGAGCAACGCGGGTTCAAGAACAACTGAAGCACTACAAACCTGATATTTGCCATCAGAATGATAACGGAGAAGTACTGGGAATAGGCTATGTTAAGAACTTAGTGATGGTTTTTATGGACATCGAGAAGGCCTACGACAGTGTGCCTAGAGAGATAATCCGGGAATACCTAGAAGGTATAGGTCTGCCAGACATCCTGATTGATAAAGTAAAGATGCTCAACCTGTGTCCAAATATTGGATGGAAGATCAGATTGGTTTGAAACCAAAAGAGAAGTCCAGCAGGAAAGTGCCTTGTCACCACTCCTGTTCATCATTGACATGGATTGGATCATAAAATCCAACAAAGAACATTGCAAAGAGCCTAACACTCTAATATTTGCAGATGATGTTCTGATCTGGGGAGAAAATGAAGCAGACGTACAGGAGAACCTAAATCCCTGGAATAGCAATTTAAAGAATATGGACTAAAAATCAATAAAACAAAAGCTCTTTAAATGACTATCAACAGTAAAGGTACAGATTCAACAATTTCCTGGAGGGAAGTCTTTTGCAGTCTGGTTCTAACAGGCTACCTTGGAAGAATCACTTCAAAAGATAACACATTAAAAGAAATACTTAACAGGACTCAGAAATCTTTTCAATTTCATTTTCAAGTGAGAAACCTACTCTGGGATGATAAAATACCCCAGAAAGCAAAACTGACCATGTTTCATATCTACTTCATTCCATTTCTCACATATGGACTTGAAACATGTACCCCGCATAACAAGGCAAATAGTAAAATCCAGTAAACAGAAATGAAATTCACCAGAACAATGAACCAAAAGACCAGGAAGGACAAGGTTAGAAATGAAGCAAATAGAAAGGAGGCTGCCATCAAAATGCCTGTTACTGAGCTTTTAGGAAGAGGCAGGCTACAATGGTTTGGACACGTTATGACAATGGACAGAACGAGAACAGCAAGGAATCATTTTGACAGAGAAGTGAAAGGGAGAGGCCAAGGAATTGATGGATAGAGACAGTGAAATCGGAGGTCAGCAAGAGGAATGCCAAGTGGGAAGATATAGAGGAACAGAAACTAAACTTTAACAGGATGAAGTAGCAAGCGCTTGTACTCCACACCTGGGAAACTGGAGCTTGAAGATGATGACGTATGGTTGTAAGAAATTTGTGAAATTTACTTTGCACAGGAATCCTCTGGAAGCAAATTTCAATTATGCAAATGACACCTCACTTTTCTTTCAAATTTCTGATCATGGCTTAACAGTTGCAGAACTCTTAATTTGAGCCACTAATGACTGACACTTTCAGCAGTACTACCATGTACCAACAGGGAAGCTGCAAATCAACAATCTTGAGAGCAGATTTAGCTGTTACCTGCAGCTTTCAGGAAGGTAATTATCATATATCAGTCACACAGTTCATGGAGTGTGATAAAAAAAAAATCATACCATATTACATCATGCTTGAAAATTTCATGTGATTTGACCTTTTTTTACAATAGAAACAGGAGTGTACCACTGACCCTTTAGGATGAGAGATTATCTTTAGTGCTGTCGCCCAGGTGGCAGATTATACTTTCACTAGAAATACTGTTATAAGTCTCAATTAATACAGTATATGGTATTGATAACATTAGCCAAAAGATTAATTAATTATAATACAAGGTAGTGGAACTGAGGCTGTACTTGTATTTTGGTATTGTTGATCTTGAAGGATAGCCTATATCCATTACGGTAGTGGTTGGGGAATCTGCTTGAATCTTATTATCTCATGCTTGGCAGAAAAAAAAGAATACCCTTCAATATCAGCTCACTGTCAGTTCTGCCTATGGAATTACATAACCTCTTCTATAACCTAGAGGTACTGAGTTTGATGAGATTTGTCATTGTCACTTTCTTCTGACTTTCTGATATAGATTCAAGCAAATTCACCAACCACTGATGGATATACCCATCAAGATCAGCAATACTGGAATAAAAGTACAGCCTTAGTTTCACTATCTTGTACTATAATTAATTATCTTTTGGCTAATTTTATCAATCCCGTAGGTCTATAGTGTATTAGTTGAGACTTAAAGTGAAAGTACAATCTGCCACCTGGGCAACAGGACCTAATGCAGATCACTGATTATTAGTGCAATTCTCATTGATTAATCAAACTGAGGTAAAGTAGGTAAAATAGGGCATTCATTCCAATATATGAGGTTATAGTACTCGATACAATATTGAACTGAAATATAGGGGAGAGTGTTGTACCTTGGAACAGTTTTGACATTTCATTTTTTAATTTCTTTTTTTTTTTTGGTATTTCTTGAATCCTACTTATTATTCCTCATTAATATAGGTCTTTCCACCTATTTTAATGCAGTTTGCACTGTGCTCAGTGTCAGAGTTAAGTTCTTAAAAAACATTTTGTTGAACTCTGCAACATGTTCCAAGGTACAATATAGTCATGTACCTTGGAATAATTTTAACAGTTATGACAGAATTACTGAATATTACAAAAATATTATATTTTTCACAACAAATGACGTTGTTATTCATCTGTACATGTATACATAATATTAAACAGGTTGTGTCACTGGACACAGTATTATTCTCTCCTTACAAGTCTCTAAAAATGACTTAAAAATTTGATGAAAATGACCTATTAATTAAAAAAAGAATCATATTAAACTAGTTTTGTTAACAGTATCCCTTCATATTACAGCAACAGCACAATCAAACACAGATTTGTTTCAGTGACGTACCTGGAAGTTATGAAATCTTTTTCAAAGTGCATATGTTTCTTTTGTCACTGGGTGCCACCAGAGATATTTGGCTGAGGCAATTTCATTATAACGTCTTCCTCGGAAACATCATATAGTGTATCTTTGACAAAGATGTTTTTAGTGTTGCCCTGTCTCTTTAAAAACTGAATTTTATACTCATAAAAACACTTCTCATATTTATGTATTTTACCAACATGATGTACAAGAAACTTTTTTGTTTGAAATTGAATCAGAACAAATTCTCCTGGAGGACATGGGTGATCAAAGTGTTGGCTTAATGAAAAGTCATCCTCTTGCTGCTCTCCCAGTAGATCAGCTGCATAATCTGCTTCACTACCACTAGACACCATATCAGGTTCCTCTTCTGAATGGAAAATATTCCTGTTAGTCCTTTTCTTTGCAATCAAAGTTTTAGATTCATTATTTTCTTTCATATTGGACAAGTTAGGTTGGGGATCATGTTTGTCAGGAGTAGCTGTTAGGAATGTTGACTTCCCTTTCCTTCTTTCCCTGGTGCTCCCTGGTTTCCTCTCTTCAGCTGTGGGGAAGAGCCTGATAATATGAGGTGATGTGAGAGGACGTCTGTTTTGATCAAGAGTAGATCAAGATCTGTAGACAGCTTCAGATTATTATGTCTAGATCTATTAAAACTGAGTTGGATTCAGTTGAATACAGAATAAGAACAAGATAATGTTTCAAAATAGCATCTAAAAGAACTTAGTGTACCTTGTAATGTACCTTGGAACACCTATTGTACCTTGGAACATGTTCCAAGGTACAATAGGTGTGCATGTTCCAAGGTACATGATGTAGCCATTTCAGAAAAAAACATGAATTTCTTTTTACAGCTTAGGTAGAACAAAAATGTAACTTGTGTATAAGTTAGCCCATTTACATACTAACTTAGTGTAAATATTGAAGGAAACTCTCTTTTACATGTGTGAACTACTAATATGCCAATTTGAAATCACTTTTAAAATACTTTCAAGTACCAAAATGCTTTACACTTAAATAACTTGGAACTGAAATCACAATGGATGCCACTGTGCTGCCCAGGTTGGCAAAGTAATGAAATCAACTCAACTGATCCAAAAAATATTTACTACGATCAAAGATAATGCAACTGTTCCAAGGTACAAACGTTCCAAGGTACAACACTCTCCCCTACAATATAAACGTCAAATATAATAATAAAAAATACACAATTTTTTTACACATTTATTTATATAAAGCCTGTACATTTTAAAAGACTGGGCTTGCTTTAAACGGGTTGTAGATCACATGTACCACTCGGAGATATAACAACAAACAGAAAAAAAAACCATTGAGCTCCAGAGACGGAAAGCACTATCCAATATCTTTTCACAAGACATTCTCATCGCACGAGTCACATTTATATACACATATGCTAATACTCTGAACATAAAATAATAGAAATAGTGCTGACCATGTGAAGCTGCAGTAGGTGAAAATAAACATACAGCAATGTTCTTCAGAATAGTTCAGTTCAGATCAGTTAGTTATCTGAACTACTCGATTCATGATGGCGGCGTACGCCATTCGGAAAGCTTCGGCTTGCTCCGTAAGGTTTCGGTAAAGCTTCAGAGTGGAGCCGTAGTACGTCCCGTCAGGGGCTAACGTCGAGTGTCAGGTAGTGATGGGAATATCGAATGTTTTAAACTATCGGTAGACTACCGATTGTGAGGCTTGACTATCGAATGAAAACATTCGATAGTTTTCATTCGGTTTGAAATCGGTAGTAATAGCCTATACGTTTTGTACTGCGGTAGTACTAGTAACTAGTAATAAGTCATTTGCTAGTAACTACCGAAATGTGGATTGTTGTATTATACTACCGATTTGTATAGCTGTTTGTTTTGTTAATATAAGCGGAAATATAGACACTACGACTAGTAACCAACGTTACACAATGTTCGAGTGAAGTAATTGGAAACTGAAATACGTTCTTCTATAAAATAAGATAAAATGTCCCGATTAAAGTAATTGTGGTCATTATGCTTCATTTTATATAAAATCCATTTTTGTGTCCCTAACCACAAGTTAATGAATGTAAGATCGTCTGTTCATAACAAATGCTAGGTAATTTCAGACGAAGGTTATGTCCTTATTGTAACGACACCACATATTAAAGTAATATGAATGCAGCAAACTAAATTAAATGAAAAGACAACATATTTTCCTAGGAACAAATATAGTGGATCTAATAATTTTAAAATAATTCCATTCATGTAAGGTTAATGTTCAATCATTAAGAGGTTCATGGTTCGTATATGGGAAGTATTTATATAAACTATAACATGATTATCTATTGATAAAGTGCACAATATTAAAATTGCATTTATCATTATATAACTTTGAGTCAGATTAGTGCTTCTCTTTCATCTTCACCAACAAAGTAAATCTGCAAAAATTCAGGATCTTTATAAGCATTTGGTAATAGACTGCCTATGGAATGATAAATTTGAGCTTGTACTTTGAAAGTTGTCCGCCTCTGTGGTGTACTGGTTAGTGTGATTAGCTGCCACTCCCGGAGGCCCGGGTTCGATTCCCGGCTCTGCCACGAAATTTGAAAAGTGGTACGAGGGCTGGAACGGGGTCCACTCAGCCTCGGGAGGTCAACTGAGTAGAGGTGGGTTCGATTCCCACCTCAGCCATCCTCGAAGTGGTTTTCCGTGATTTACCACTTCTCATCCAGGAAAATGCCGGGATGGTACCCAACTTAAGGCCACGGCCGCTTCCTTCCCACTTCCTTGTCTATCCCTTCCAATCTTCCCATCCCACCACAAAGCCCCTGTTCAGCATAGCAGGTGAGGTCGCCTGGGCGAGGTACTGGTCATCCTCCCCAGTTGTATCCCCCGACCCAGAGTCTGAAGCTCCAGGACACTGCCCTTAAAGCGGTAGAGGTGGGTTCGTTCGCTGAGTCCGAGGGAAAAACCGACCCTGGAGGGTAAACAGATTACGATACGATACCTTGAAAGTTGGCATAAAGCCGTGTTGGATGACTTGTTTAGCACCAAAAGATTGCTAATGACGCATGCGCGCCGGCCATAATGAGGGATGAACTGGTTACCAGTTGTACGGAATAAATAATTCCTTTAAACGGCTGCATAACTCACTAACGAAATATAAAACGGTAATAATTCTCCTTGATAAAACAATACTCCTAGGTTAAAAACAGTCGCCAAGAGGAAGATTCGAACCTGAATCCCCACTGTTTGCAGCTCGTTGATTTACCCGTTGCGCTATCAGCGTTACTCGTAGTAAGTGCTCATTAATTTACTCATAAACCTTCGTATAAGTAGGCCTATATACTAGTAATTGCATTTTATTTTCATTAGAGATTTGGTTGATTACCGTCTTGAAATACACAGAAGCGGAGTGAATTAGCGCGTACACTTATATGTTGAAAACTACCGCAGCCATTTTTATAATAATGACTGACCACTCCGTGACGAAAGAGGTGGCGATTTCAGCGCTAACTAGCGGAAACAATTGGAATTTGCGATCCGAATGAAAAACCGAATGCAAACGGAAACAATCGGTTGTAACGGTAGTTGACAACTATCGAATAATTCGGTAGTTTTCATTCGATAGTCCCATCACTATGTCAGAGTGTCGAGCGTCGTACTGGAGTACGGAGTCTGAAAGAATCTCTCTCTCTCTCTCGCTCTCTCTCTGTGTGTGTGTGTGTGTGTGTGCAGTGTTAACGGCCGTTGTTGTGAAGAGTATTGTCCTGCTGGTTAGCACTGTTAAACTGTTGCTCTTTAGTTGTCATTGTTAAGTAGTTCACTGTGTTTGACTGTGTGAATTACTGGGGTCAAAACAAGGAACAGTCATCGTTCGTTTTAGTGCGTTTTAGTGGGGGCGGGGGGAGGGGTAGCAACCCTGTGTTCAAACCTATCCGTCTGACTGGACTTTGCGTGCAAAGTGAAAGTAAGGCGAGATGATAAGGATGATTGCCGTCCCAAGTAATACCAATGACTACCTACTCTGCGAAAAGGATAGAGACTTGTAAATAGGCAGCAATTAGTGAGTGTGGTCATACATGGTTGAATAGAATTTGGTGTGTTTATGTATGTGTATATGCATTTATTGGGCCATCTTGAAATAAATTAGAACGAAAAAATAGACTGTTTTATTCGTAACATCATCAAATATTAAAAACATTTAAGCTCTTTAGGTTTTCATACAAGTGGAGGCACATGCTTATCTTAGTGCACCGTCACTGCATTGTCCTACATAAAAGGCTTGCAGTGGTTGGAAAGGTGTAGCAATCCAACTTATGAGCCCACTGCTGCACTGGGGCGAAACGCTGGTAACTTCACGATTGAAAAAAGCCTACGGAGCTTAAATGTTTTTAACATTTGCAATCGATGAAATTAAATTATGTTTTCCTTCTAGGAAACTTATTTTTGATTTTAATATCAAATATGACAGACCTACGTAAGACCCATCTTTGCTGCCAACTTAAATAACTTGTGCTGAATAGCATCAAACATTACCAAAACAACCAGTATCTTAATGTAAATAATAATGGAGCTTCATTGACCTGAATACGTTATTCATGGAACTTGAGATGTAATTCCACACCGACTAGATACTTCAACAACTTCCTTCAGTCACTACTGATCAGCATTTAGGGCAGTCGCCCAGGTGGCAGATTCCCTATCTCTTGTTTTCCTAGCCTTTTCTTATATGATTGCAAAGGAATTGAAAATTTATTGAACATCTCCCTTGGTAAGTTATTCCAAACCCCAACTCCCCTTCCTATAAACGAATATTTGCCCCAATTTGTCCTCCTGAATTCCAACTTTATCTTCATATTGTGATCTTTCCTACTTTTAATGGCCCCACTCAAACTTATTCGTCCACTGATGTAATTCCACGCTATCTCTCCACTGACAGCTCGGAAGATACCACTTAGTCAAGCAGCTCGTCTCCTTTCTCCCAAGTTTTCCCAGCCCAAGCTTTGCAACATTTTTGTAACGCTACTCTTTTGTCGGAAATCACTCAGAACAAATCGAGCTGCTTTTCTTAGGATTTTTTCCAGTTCTTGAATCAAGTAATCCTGGTGAGGGTCCCATTCACTGGAATATGGCACTATTTAACATCTGATTTTATCCAAATAACCTTACATTCAGAGAGGAAAAATGATATGAATCATTTACACTCCAGTATGTACGTAGTATGACCATATGGCTGCCAAGCGAATTGAATTTATTCAGTCGTTAGGTATATTACATACAATAGACATTGTTGAAGGAAATAAAACCATAAATGTATACACATACTCAGTATAATAATGTCATTTCAATAACAAAATCATTAATTTCAAAGCATTCCTGCGCTGAATAGTGAACGAGAAATAGCAAATTGAATTTAGAGCCGAAATATATGCAAGATGATTCATGAAGTATTACCGCCACATGCGGAGTTGATATCTGAAGTCATTTTGAACAAAAAATGTCATATGAACCTGTGTCCTATTCTCAATACTTACGAAGTTACAATAATTCGAAAGTTGATTATGAAACATATTATTTTGTCTTAAGTCCCTGTCATTCAAGGGTAAAATACAATTAAACGAATATTTCATAATAACCCTTCATTTAATTTGCTTGTGTTCTGAAGCTTACTTACTTTGAACAGAAACGTTTTTAATTTTTCATCATCATCATCATCATCATCTGTTTACCCTCCAGGTTCGGCTTTTCCCTCGGACTCAGCGAGGGATCCCACCTCTACCGCCGCAAGGGCAGTGTCCTGGAGCTTCAGACTCTTGGTCGGGGGATACAACTGGGGAGAATGACCAGTACCTCGCCCAGGCGGCCTCACCTGCTATGCTGAACAGGGGCCTTGTGGAGGGATGGGAAGATTGGAAGGGATAGACAAGGAAGAGGGAAGGAAGCGGCCGTGGCCTTAAGTTAGGTACCATCCCGGCATTCGCCTGAAAGAGAAGTGGGAAACCACGGAAAACCACTTCGAGGATGGCTGAGGTGGGAATCGAACCCACCTCTACTCAGTTGACCTCCCGAGGCTGAGCGGACCCCGTTCCAGCCCTCGTACCACTTTTCAAATTTTCGTGGCAGAGCCGGGAATCGAACCCGGACCTCCGGGGGTGGCAGCTAATCACAGTAACCACTACACCACAGAGGCGGACTTTAATTTTTAACGACAAAATTACACATTTATGGTAGATTAATACAATTGTTACAAGGGGATCAAAAACACATGTTGAACTTCAGAACACGAGTCGTTGAAATAAAAGATTATTCATGGGGTTTATTTTATTTTATTTTATTTTATTTTATTTTATTTTATTTTATTTTATTTTATTTTATATACCCTTCCGATAAAAGAAACTCAGGAAAAATGAATTTTACAAACAACTTTCAAATTATTGTAACTCTTTAAGTACTGATAATTAGATAGAGCTGCAAATGACTGTTCCTCAAAATATCTTCTGCAGTTAGCTCTTTAAATGGCGGCAACAAGTTACGAAACACCTTGTTTAAACATGACTACATTAATTCAGCATTCAAAATGTTAAAATATATTAAACAAATGCCACACCCAAAAAGTTTCTATCACCCAGGAGTAAAGAGTTCCTAACCCTATACCAAAAAAAAAAACCCGAAAGAGACACATACCATATCAGCATCATTTATTGCCCAACAAAACAACAAATGAGATCGTCTACAACAATATATCTTTGGTTTTTCAATATTGAGTTACTTCATACAGCATACAGCAGTGCCTTTAATACCATGCAACACGTCCCCTAGCATTGATGAATGCATTCATTCGTCTTGGCATACTGTTCACTACTGTCGGATTCTTTATTATGAACACTAGGCATTCATGATAAATGAACCGATAGGCCTATTTAAGAATTAGT
The DNA here is from genome assembly GCF_040414725.1 of Anabrus simplex. Taxonomy (NCBI): domain Eukaryota; kingdom Metazoa; phylum Arthropoda; class Insecta; order Orthoptera; family Tettigoniidae; genus Anabrus; species Anabrus simplex. The sequence goes on from NC_090265.1 coordinate 227,294,207, forward strand.
TATATCAATATTTTCCTTGTTTAATTCTAAATTACAGCGTATAAGACGAATTATTTCGGAACGGAAGTTCTGTAATGTTTTTTAATTTGTGGTTGTATTAAATATTGTCCGGGTTTTTGGTTTCTTCTCTAGGAACCGCTTACTTAAAATATACTTGGAAAACGACTTATCTTATGGTAATAGAATTTTATATGTTATAGCCGCATGTACAGTATTCCTAGTGCAATACTGCAGTGACAATTTTTTCAACTATCCCAAAAAAGTTCTTATCATTTTTCTAAAGCAACTTTTTCTCAGCCCAGGATAAACGTACAATAGGAAACTTGGTTTGTTTGTTTTGAAGCACTCAGTCGTGGTTATCAGAAACTACAACCACTGTAACCGTACAGTGTGATACTGAATGCATGAAGAGTTATGTCGATCGGCATGGGCGCAAGGGGGGGGGGGCAAGGGGGGCGCTTGTTTCCCCCAGGAATTCTAAAAAGGATGATGTTCAGTTGTTTAATATATATCAGATTATTTCAGTCATCTAGCATCTGTTATAACCGGAAATTTCTGTAAACAATTTAATGGTGCTAACGTTATATTGGTTTTTATATTCAATAAAATTGTTTATGCCCCCCCCCCCCTGGAAAAGATCCTGCGGGCGCCCATGTAGATGGAAAGTTTTATGCACGCTGCGCCGTGCGAATAACAGCGTGCGGGGAGGGGATACAGGGTGCAGGGTTGCCACGCCACGTACGCTCGCCCCGGGCAGTCTGCCTGTGTTTTGCATGTAAGTAGTGATGTGCTTGAGCCCGGCTCGAGCTGCTCGAACAGATGACGTCAGAGTTCGAGCAGGTTCGAGCTTTGCTCGAGCTTTTGTACGCGCCGCATTCTAGCTCCTTGATGTTACTAACACCCAGCAAACTTGAGAAGGATATGTAAGAGTATTATGCTGGACAGTACCGGTTCGTCCTCTTTACTGTTACTTCCGTGTCTTTTGTACATAATATAATTTCGACCTATACCTATATATTGGAGACAATCAAAATTTGTGTTTGCGCGATGATTTGTTACAAATGTCTCCATCCGAATAAACCAACTGTCTACTAAAATGAGTTGTTTGGGCCGTATAAATACAGAAAAAGGAAACCATTAAACGTGTCGTAATAGTTTATCATCATCATCATCATCATCATCATCTGTTTACCCTCCAGGTTCGGTTTTTCCCTCGGACTCAGCGAGGGATCCCACCTCTACCGCCTCAAGGGCAGTGTCCTGGAGCTTCAGACTCTTGGTCGTGGGATACAACTGGGGAGTATGACCAGTACCTCGCCCAGGCGGCCTCACCTGCTATGCTGAACAGGGGCCTTGTGGAGGGATGGGAAGATCGGATGGGATAGGCAAGGAAGCGGCCGTGGCCTTAAGTTAGGTACCATCCCGGCATTCGCCTGGAGGAGAAGTGGGAAACCACGGAAAACCACTTCGAGGATGGCTGAGGTGGGAATCGAACCCACCTCTACTCAGTTGACCTCCCGAGGCTGAGTGGACCCCGTTCCAGCCCTCGTACCACTTTTCAAATTTCGTGGCAGAGCCGGGAATCGAACCCGGACCTCCGGGGGTGGCAGCTAATCACGCTAACCACTACACCACAGAGGCGGCGTCGTAATAGTTACGGTACATATTTGAATGGTTATAAGACTAAAAATGTATGATATTTTATCTTTAGTTGTTGACAGATATCTCTCTCGGCTGCATGGCTCAATGGCTAGCGTGTTGGCCTTTGGTCACAAGGTTCGATACCCGGCAGGGTCAGGATTTTTAACACCATAAGATGTTGATTTGTTTTATTAGTTTCAGATGGGCTCCAAAACTACCGGACCGATTGACCTGAATTATGGTAAAGGATACAGCTTGAAATCTCGAGTCACTTTTGATTTTCATACATATTTCAGCCAATCAGACAGTAACATTGCTGCATAATAATATTTATACATGTATTTGTGTACACGATTGATGAGATGTCAATCCACCGAGCTCGATAGCTGCAGTCGCTTAAGTGCGGCCAGTATCCAGTATTCGGGAGATAGTAGGTTCGAACCCCACTGTCGGCAGCCCTAAAAATGGTTTTCCGTGGTTTTCCATTTTCACACCAGACAAATGCTGGAGCTGTACCTTAATTAAAGCCACGGCCGCTTCCTTCCCACTCCTAGCCCTTTACTGTCCCATCGTCGGTAAGACGTAAAGCAACTAGCAAAAAAGAGAAATGGCAATCCTTTCTTACTCAAATTCTTCTATACGAGCAAAAAGGGTGATTCTCTCCCAAAGAGTGGATTCAAACCACCGAACATTGAGGACAGAAGGAAAACATCGCCTGCCGCGCTGCAAAGCTGTCTTAGCCGCCCAAAGCATGACAATGTAACAATAATATTACTGTATTCATAATTTTCCACGGCCTAGAAAGCCAAGAATAACAGACGAGAGTATCTGTAGTGCTGACCACACGACACCTCGTAATCTGCAGACATTCGGGCTGAGCAGCGGTCGCTTGGTAGGCCATGGCCCTTCGGGGCTGTTGCGCCATGGGGTTTGGTTCGGTTTTTATTCATAATGTTGCGCCAAACATACAGGTGTTACAAGGCACACAAGTACTGCCTTGGGAGGAAATACTTCTGTTAATACGCGGGGAATATTACCGATACATGCTTTGTCCTTTTCATTGCATATTATCATAATCTAAGCCTTCTAATTTTTTGGGCAATCTTTATTCCCCATAAGATATACGTCAATGACTGAATGTAGTAATATGTGAAAGCACGCACCTTCGTTATCAGTAGTGATGGGCAAACGATACCCGTGTTCGGGCAGGATCGAGCCGACCCGATACGCGCCGAGGTTCTGATGGTTCGGTCAGCTTCCGCTTCGAACGCTTGCGCTGTGCTACGTCCTGGGAGCCTTCTGGTGGCGAATGAACGTACCATTTCACTTCTATTATAACGTTTAAATTTAAAGAATAATTTTTTAAGAAGCCTTTCTCGTGGACAGTCGAGATTTCTTCTGATGACGCACAGCACAGTTCTCTGCGAAAAGTAAAAAATTTCACCTTATTTTCTTGATACGGCATAAGCCCAAAAGCCTATACAGTATTATGTCGATATAAAGATAGTTTCGTCCGAGAGTTAACTTTTTTCTTACAAAATATCGCTGATCATAACTGTGAGCTCACTGCGTTAGTTTCGCTGCACCTTGATTCAGTGACGTTCAGTTTACTACCATTTTGGGAGAATATAGATCCCAAATACTTGAAATGATCCACTTGTTCTTCTTTCATATTTCCTACGTGACATTCAGTCCCCTTAGGTTTCCTCCCTGCTGATTTTCGAAACACACTGATCTGCATTTAGGGTTGTCGCCTGGGAGATAGATCCCCTATCAATTGTGTACCTAGTCTTTTCTTTTCAAAGAAGTTGGAAATTTCTCGAATATTTTCCCTGTTAAATTACTCTAATCCATAATTCCTCTTCCTGTAAATGAATATTTCCCCCAGTTTTCGTCTTGAATTCCAACACCATATTATGATATTTCCTACCTTGGAAGCTCCACTAAAGCTTATTCGTCTTCTGTCATTGAACATCTACCCCAATCCATAATTCCTCTTCCCATAAACGAATATCTGCCACAGTCTGTCCTCTTGAATTCCAACTTTAGCTTCATATTGTGATCTTTCGTACTTTAAAAAACAACACTCAAATTTATTCGTCTGGTTTTTGTTTGTTTGTTCTTTTCTCTCTCTTTTTTTTTCTTTTTTTTTTTTTCGGAAATCACCCAGAACAAACCGAGCTGCATATTCGTTGTACTTCCTTTCAACAAGGTATTAGATTGCAGGCTTTCTGTACAGTTTGCCATTAAAACCAAGTCGTCCGCGAAGGGCAAACTGCTTACTGCATTTCCACCCAACTGAATCCCTCCCTGCCATGTTATACATTTCAGCCATGTGTAGTATGAATAACAAAGGTGAAATATTATAGTCTTGTCTAACCCCTGTAACGACCCTGACCAAAAATTCATTCTATCAATTTTCATTGCAGCCCGATAGACAACATGAAGCCTTTGACTGCCTATATTTGTAATAACTAACCTAATCTTCACTGTTTGATCTCAAAGCACATTTGTTGTCATCCAACTTATATTCCACCATTGGTCGCAGCATTCTTTCCAAAATACCTGTGAACGCCTTGCCTGGAATATTAATTAGTGAATGTGAAACGTTTTGCTAGTTGTTTTACGTCGCACAGACACAGATACGTCTTATGGCGACGATGGGACAGGAAAGGGCTTGGAGTGGGAATGAAGCGGCCGTGGCCTTAATTAAGGTACAGCCCCAGGCCCCAGTATTTGTCTGGTGTGAAAACGGGAAACCACGGAAAACCATTTTCAGGACTGCCGACAGTGGGGTTCGAACCTACTATCTCCCGAATACTGGATACTGGCCACACTTAAGCGACGGCAGCTATCGAGCTCAGTGAGTGCGTATCTAGACTGTCTGTCTGTAAAGTCATCAGCTCAGAGGCTGGTTCGATCCTTAACCGCAACAACGGAAGGTGACACCATCGAAAGCGGTTCAATCTGTCTGTCTGTCTGTCTGTCTGTTTGTCTGTCTGTCTGTCTAGATATTTGTGTGAACATCACGGAAAAACCAGGTTGACAGAATTTCGTCAAACTCGATATTTAAATTCATGGATATTCGGAGAGTGTACTGGGTTACATATTATTTTATTGGTATACAGTAACATAACAATATTAAGTGGACGAAAACAGGAAATTTCAAACTTCTGCATTAACATTAGCTGTATCGAAAAACTTAACAAAAGTTGTGTAAAATGTAACTTCCGATCCATTACGTTTTATGTATGTTTACCTTATGAACAAGAGCAACGGCCGTAGCCACGTTGAAACACCGGATCCCGTGAGATCTCCGAAATTAAGCAACATTGGGCGTGGTCAAGATTTGGATGGGTTACCACGCACTGTTGGTGTGGGGGTAAGAGAATGGAGGAGGTGAAAGGATCTGGCCACCTTACCGTACGTAACCTCCGGCTCAGGTATACCTCTGTGGAGGTTCAGACCTGCCTTCGCGCAGAATACACCCTTACCTTACTTACCTTATGAATAAAGCATTACATACATATTCCGCAAACTTTCAAATAGCACCGGAATTTGTTATGAAGGGAGATGTTAAATAAATTTCCAATTTCTTTGCAATCATTTATGAAAGGCTAGGGAAACAATTGATAGGGAACCTGCCCTAATTGCAGATCAATAGTGATTGAAAAGTGTATATATAAAATCCAATTTCCAGCCACTGATATCTGATACAGTCTTGTGTACTATACTAATGCGCGAACTTACTGAATTTAGATTTTTATTATCAGTCCGCTAACGGCGAGCATCGCTGACGTCCAAATAGTGTTCAGTCTAAAACTTATAATATGCTAACTGGCAGCTGTTGCTAGTCGAAGTGTCTCTTCTGTTGCCTCTCACCTCTGTTAGATGGCATTGCTGACGCGAAAATAGAAACTAACTCGTCAATGAAGAGTTCAGAACAAGTAGTTTTTTAAACTACTACTCAATCTGCTGCTATAATCTTGTTACTTCCGATTTCGTAAATGTGATAGATTCAGAATTTGAATTATGAGACCATATTGAACTTGGAAATGATAATTATTGGAGAACGGGGAGGGGAGCAGGGGTGCGAACAAACATTAAAACTAAGTTAAATAACAAATTAAAATAAGTCTGCTGGTAACATTAGCCAAAATCATTCTGAACAAACGTACTTTTTATCACAACAGTTAAAATTAAGTATCTCAAGATTCATGATTCGGAAATCCACTTCGGTTGATGGGGAACACCTAAAAACCTGGTATTTTAGGTTGAATTAATCTCTTAATCGATAAATACAACTGTAAGATCTCTTTCTACTGTCGATTTAAGAATAACATTAGATGAGCGATAATATTATTCTATCTGAACAAAATTAGAAGATAAATACCTTCCCTTCAAACAACAATCGCCCCCATAAATCACTTCAATAAAATTAATCATTTTATCGTCAGAATAATCCTGCTTTTAAAATATGAAAGAAAACGGAGGCGATATTAACGCTCAGTGGAATATTTGTTATATATGTAGTCATCAATTTCTACCTTGTGAACTTATTATTTATTATACATCGACTAGTAGAACTTATTACTTACCATGAGCATGATAATTATCTGGGTATTTATCTGCAACCTTTACTTCTACCTGTAATTTGCACATATATTCGGCGAATGATGTTAGACTGGATTTGTCTAACATCTGGTGATGGTGCCCTGTATCAAGTCATCCTGTAACACCGCCGTCTCGATCTTCCTAGTATAAGAGGATCGAGACGGTGGTACCCTGTAGTGAGGATAGTGTGTGTCCACTGCTTGCTGAAAGCGAGACGCCGTGCCCCAGCGGTCAGTCGTTCCAACGTTGCAAAAAATAAGTTCTTAAGTGTTATTCGTCTGGTTATATTCTTCTAATTACGCCGCAAGGGATGGTCTTCTAACTTCATCGTAAGCTATCCTTCACATAAATTTCTTCTTCTTGAAAAGTTTTCATTCCCCACCCAAAGGGCGGGGTGAGCCCCCTAGAGAGTAACGCTCTCTCTCGGGCCGGATGGTGCGTAGAAAGAGTGAGGAGTGACGAAGCATTAAGATGGGAAAACGAAGTAATGATGTCATGGGGAAGGAATAGTGGGGTCTCTTGGCTGGGGAGATGCAAGAATAAATGGTTGTGGAGAGGGAGTGAAGTGTTAGATGGGAGTGCCAGGGTGGAAGAATAGATTGAGGAGTTGTAGGACTGCGGCGATGTGACTTAGGGAAGTTGTGAGGAGTCTATAGAGATCTGTATGTGGAGGTGGGTGGAAGAAGGAACGAGCTGCGGTGAGAGGTGGGCATACGTAGTGACGAAGTTGATAGGGAAGATGAGCTGGCCGCGGGTGATAATGTGTAGCGACGGAGGGATATCTGGGGAAAGGTCAAGGAGGGGAGCGAAAGAGTTCCACTGGACGATGGCGTCGGTAGATGTGCGCTCCACTGGAGATAAGGCAATGGACTGCGTCTTATGTCGGTAGATGGAGACGTACTAGGGTGGTCGGTCCAGAAGAGTTCAGTATGCGGAACGCTCGCCGTGTTGGGACTCCTGTTGCTTGAAGTTTGTGGAGGACTTCTTGTTCGGTGATGGTTGTGGCAACGCCGCGAATGACGCAACTAAGCATTGCGGGTTGAGATTGTGGTGGCGGTGGTGACGAAGTTGGCGGTGCGGTGGTTGCGGTAGTTGAGGCAGGTGCTTCGGTGATTCGCTGGTGATGGAAGTAGCGAGGTGGAATACGTAGAAAGCTAGGGCGTTCAGAGACTAGTTCCATGGGAACGGATGAAGACATTATTGGGGAGGGATGGGAGTAAGTTAAAGTTGTGAGAGGGATGCATTGAAGGTTGAAGGCGGAGGTCGTGGTAGTCGTCGTAGTGGTGGTGGTAGTAGACGGGACGAAGTGCAGTATGGGTTGGCAAACGTCCAGTGCTGAGTTCGGCCACTTGCTTTTTTGAGGTCGGCGGGGAGCTAAGTAGAGATGACGAGCAACCCGGCCGAGTAAAAATAGTAGGAGAAGCTGTGGAGATTGGAGATGCCCAATAACAGTGAGATGTGGTCATCATTTCCGTTCCGTTCGAACCAGTTTTCATTCCCCACCCTGAAGGGGTGGAGCGGGCCACCTGAAGGGTTACGCCTTCTCTCTGGCCGAGAGCTTGGGCGGGATTGGAGATTTGATGGAAGAAGGAGATGGGTGGTTGGCGGTGTGAAGATGGAGAGGGTACGGTGATTAATGGGCTTCTTGGCTAATTGGGGTGTAATCTTAAGGTGCTTTATTGAGTATGATAACTACAATGATGTGATTACAAATACATGTGTTATATTTTTTTTGCTAGTTGCTTTACGTCGCGCCGACACAGATAGGTCTTATGGCGACGATGGGACAGGGAAGGGCTTGGAGTGGGAAGGAAGCGGCCGTGGCCTTAATTAAGGTACAGCCCCAGCATTTGCCTGGTGTGAAAATGGGAAACCACGGAAAACCATTTTCAGGGCTGCCGACAGTGGGGTTCGAACCTACTATCTCCCGAATACTGGATACTAGCCGCACTTAAGCGACTGCAGCTATCGAGCTAGGTGCATGTGTTATAAAGATGATGCGAAACAAGAGAGGTGTAAGGGAGGAATTGAAATTTAGAAGGAAGTGCCGGGGTGGAGGTGCAAGGTAAGAAGATGGAGGGAAGCAGTTAGATGGTTAAGAGAAGCGATGAGTAGACGGAGGAGATCAAAGTTTGGAAGGGGAGAAGGGATGAAGCCGTTTGGATGGGGAGGTGGGCACACTGGTGGAGGTGGAAAAATGGGAGGAGGAGCTGGCCGGGGGCGTCGAGATGGACGATCTGAAGGTTGGATACCAGGTGAAGGTGGGGAATGAGATGGTTCCACGCGATAAAATGGCCGTAGACACGGGCACCGGTGGCGATGAGCTGTTGAACTGCTTCGGATGTAGTCAGCTGGAGGCGTACCATAAAAGTTGGGCCAGAGGCGTTCCGGATCCGAATGGCTCGTCGGACGGGAACGCCCACTGCACGGAGTTCTTGGAGGACATTCCTGTCAGAGAAGTCTGGTGGGATTCCTCGGAGCACACAGCTGTACACGGCAGAAGGGGTCGGTGAAAGCGGCTGGGTCAATGATGACTGCTGGGCGGTGTTAGCTGGCGGAGATGGCGGTGGAGAAACTGCGACAGACGAGGCCGACGGGCTAGCAGGTACTTGCTGAATGGCAGGGGGCGGAGAAATGGTGAGAGAGGATGACATGACAGGGAATGGATGACAAATGGTAACAGTGGTGATGGGAAGTTAAGAAGAGATAAGAACGGACGGTTGGTGGTGATGGTGGTGGTTGCCGGGATGGTGAGAGTTGAGGGCAGAAGCGTCGTCGGTGATGGAGGTTCATGGGCCGTTGGGACAAGGGTTAGGTAGGCAGAAAGCTTTTCTTCAATGTATGGAGGGGTTTGCACCACTGCATAGGTCTGACAGAGAATGGTCGCACCCGAAGTGTAAAGACGTTGAAGGGCGGCCTCGTCGCTGAGATGTACCAAAATCTGCGAAGAGGATGTAGACGTGAGGCCATCAATCAGTCGATAGACATTGTGGACCGGAAGATCAGCGGCACGGAGGTCATCGAAGATGTCATCTTCTGGGACGGCAGGATCCACGCCGGGAATTATGCAAAATGCCATGGTCGTGGGGAAGTCGACAGCCAACAAGGCGTCAACTGATATGCTAGATGAGGTCGGCTGAGTAGCAGATATAGGTGAAGACCACCCGGCCGAGAAAAATAATGCTGAAGAGAAAACCGAGTCCTCATTCAGAGATGGCGAAAAAAGCCCAGTCATCATTTTTGTCTTTTCCTATGTTTTCATTCCCCTCCCTGAGGGGGAGGGGCGGGCCACCTTGAAGGTTACGCCTTCAACCTGGCCAGGAGTTTCGGCTGGTTGGGGAAGGAGCGATACTTTGAGGAGGAGGGTAATTCGAAGTGAGGAATGAGGAGATGTGTGCGTGGATATTTAAAGGGATGTATGCAAGAATTGAAAATTCAAAGGAGAGTACGAGGGTGGGTATTGAAAAGGTGAAGTGCAAAGTTGTGATAGAAGGAGGAGAAGTTTATAAGAGATGTGAGCAGTTGACGAATGTCTGATGGGGGCGGAGGAGGGGAAATGTAATTGGGTGAGGGTGGATGAAACCGCATATTGGGAGTAAGTAGAGGAGGAGGAGGAGGACGGGCAGGCCAGGGACGCCGACGAGGTGATGTAGGTCGGGCCAAAAGTCGGGGAGGTGAGCGGGAGGGTTCTACTCGATGGTGGCGACAGTGGAGATGGATTCCTAGAGCGATGAGGCGTTGATTGTCTGCAGACGTCGGAAGTTGGAGGCGCACGAGATATGTGGGTCCATCGGCGTTGTGGATCTTGAACTCTCTCCGCACGGGGATCCCTGCCAGGCGAAGTTCGTGGACATGACCTCAATTGGCAGATTCGGATCCACGCCGCAAACAATACAGCTGGATGCTGGTTTGTCGGCAGTAATGGTGGAGGCGGTGGGCACGCTGTATCTTGAACGGCGGCATTTTCCTCAGCAGGCTGCTGGTTTGTTGCATATTGTTGAAGAAGGGAGGGTGGGATGGTGAGAGGAAACGTCATAAATGGGGAGGAATGGGACATAATGGTAGTAGTTAGAGTAATAGTAGAGGAAGCATTGACAGAAGTGTTTGTGTTAGTTGTTATGGTAGAAGTGGTGGTTGTGACAGGGGGGTCGTAGGAAGAGAGCGATGTCAGGGTAGGTGGGAGTACTTGTAGTAGTATGGGTGCGGCAGGGAGCTCACAAACGTCGTAAAAATATGAAGGGCAACGTTCCACACGATGCGTGGACAGGTCGAGGTACACACCGTCTTACAGCAGTTGTTGTATGGCATCTTCTGTTGGAACTTGAACGAGGATCCGACGAGTGGGAAGACAATTTTCCTGTACCCGAAATACGTTGGTGATCGGGAAGCAGTTATTGCGGAAGTAGTGGAGAAGTTCTTCATCCGAGTAGGTGAGCTCGACATCGTGAAGGATGCAGTTGGGCATGATGGTGATGGAAAGGCCGACTACCTACTTGGCGTCAGCCCATATGCTTTTTTGTCACGGCTGGGTGCGGAAGTAAAGATGCGGCGTCACCCGGTCGAAAAAAAGAAGTGGTGTTGAGTACGGAATAATCCACCTTAGAGACGTGTGGTGCAATCAGCGATCGTTCTCGTCGTCATCATTTTAAAGTTATCACCATGAGTATGTTGGAAGTGTGAATACTACATGCGTGAAACTTATTTCTTGTGGCTCAAAAGATTTCACGTGTGTTTTAAGTGAACTTAGGAATTAAGATGCGAAAAAATTGATACATTTCATTACGCCAATTTGTCTACGATATGTGCGATTTTCAATTCCTTTGTGTGTTCCAAATAAATAATGTCGCATTCTTCTCTTGTGTAAGTGTATTATGATGTATTCTAAACGTGCCCTTGCAAACTAGGAGGAAGATCACAACCTTGAAAGGTGTTTTAATCTGTATACTAATTAATTTTCTGATTTTGTAAGCTGTATCTTTCTCAATCAATCAATCAATCAATCAATCAATCAATCAATCAATCAATCAATCAATCAATCAATACTGATCTGCATTTAGGGCAGTCGCCCAGGTGGCAGGCAGATTCCCTATCTGTTGTTTTCCTAGCCTTTTCCTAAATGATTTCAAAGAAATTGGAAATTTATTGAACATCTCCCTTGGTAAGTTATTCCAATCCCTAACTCCCCTTCCTATAAATAATATTTGCCCCAGTTTGTCCTCTTGAATTCCAACTATATCTTCATATTGTGATCTTTCCTACTTTTATAAACGCCACTCAAACTTATTCGTCTACTAATGTCATTCCACGCCATCTCTCCGCTGACAGCTCGGAACATACCACTTAGTCGAGCAGCTCTCCTTCTTTCGCTCAATTCTACCCAGCCCAAACTTTGCAACATTTTTGTAACGCTACTCTTTTGTCGGAAATCACCCAGAACAAATCGAGCTGCTTTTCTTTGGATTTTTTCCAGTTCTTGAATCAGGAAATCCTGGTGAGGGTCCCGTACACTGGAACCATACTCTAGTTGGGGTCTTACCAGAGACTTATATGCCCTCTCCTTTACATCCTTACTACAACCCCTAAACACCCTCATAACCATGTGCAGAGATCTGTACCCTTTATTTACAATCCCATTTATGTGATTACCCCAAGAAGATCTTTCCTTATATCAACACCTAGATACTTACAATGATCCCCAAAAGAACTTTCACCCCATCAACACGGTAATTAAAACTGAGAGGACCTGCTCATCATTTTACTTCTCCGTATCGGCGGATGCTTTAAATTTTCGTTAGTAATTTAGTGTGTGTGTTTCATGTTATTTAATATTTCTTCTAAAGCGTACTCGGATTTTAAGATGAAATTATAGTAAATGTACCGTCACGAGGCTGACGTATTTGAGCAGCTTAAAATACGACCGGACTAAGCCAGGATCGAACCTGCCAAGTTGGAATCAAAAGGTCAGCGCTCTACCGTCTGAGCTAGTCGGTCCGGCAAAGAAGGTATAAACCTATGATTTGAATTTATAAGCATCTTATTTTGACCTATTTTTCTTCCTTTCTATTCACGTATAAACTGCTTGTTTTCACATGGATTTATCAGTGTGACATCCGCACTTTTATGCCAGGGCACCATGAAGATTTAGCCTGTACTTTGAGAAGTTACTTTATCTAAAGTACACAGTTAAATGAGGTATTGTCTTGCACTGTAACGGTTGGAAGAAGGTACAATTTTCTCCTGGTCCCATTGTCTGTAATTACCTCCAGTTGATGGCTCGTAATTGTTAAAAGGGAAGACCAGGCACATAAAGGAACGGGGGATCCTAAAATTAGTTCATTTGCACTAAAAGTAAGACGCATGTTAACTGCCTACAGTAGCGTAGCCAGGATTTCAGTTGGGGGGGGGGGGGGGCATTGAGGTAGTTCATCCAGAATTTTATTTTGATAGGTGTCCAAACTTCCAGAGTTTAGGTGGTATAGAATACATAAAAAGGAAATGAGTGTCCTTGAAGCCAAGTAAAAGTGGTGGATTCGTGCGGATTCCGGAAGCTATTAGTACATGATCTTCTTCTTCTTCTTCTTCTTCCGCTATTCCCAAATCTGTGGGGTTGCGAGTGCGAACTGTGTCGCACATGTGAATTTGGCCCTGTTTTACGGCCGGATGCCCTTCCTGACGCCAACCCTATATGGAGGGATGTAATGAGTTGTGTGTTTCTTTGATGGTTGGTAGTGTAGTATGTTGTTGTCTGAATATGAAGAGGAAAGTGTTGGGACAAACACCCACTCCCCGAGCTTGTATAATGCTTGTATAATTTCGGTTTCCTCTTATTTCTCTCTTCTGAATATTTTGCTAATTTCTCGTCTGAGCTGTACGTTCTCCAGCTGAGAAGTTTCTCCAGTCAGTTTTTTGAGGGCGTAGCATTCCTCATCAAACCAGATTAACTTCTCTTCTCAAGCGGCTTTTCCCCTGCATATTCCAGAAGGACAGCCCGAAGCAAATCGAGTGCTCCATCTACGTTTCCACATCCTGCAATTTATGTTATTACAATTTTGTCTGAGATTTATTGCAGCAATGCCATACTGATTCTTAGTGGAGCCCATTGTTGCTAAGTTTTCTTGACATCTAGGTCAATTATGGAAGGAGAAGTCTGAATCGGAACGTGCTTCCTTACGGAGACCGTATGCGCTTCTGTTGTTCAATGTGTATGTAATTATTCTATAAAATTCCACTAATAAAACCTAATTTACCCCCTCCCTTCCTTTTTCAATGTCACTGATACTGCATCCGTTATCGTTCAGTGTGGGCATACGTCTAAGTACACTAGTCTCACTTTTCAATTATCACTTCCCCTTAGTACTCCCTTTTTTCACATTTTGTTTATTCTGCTCCATACTTTCTTAGTTTCGTTTCCTTTACCTATTATAACTGTACACATTTTGCCTGCCAATTCTTTTTATTTTCGCTAACTAAATCTCACCGAGCTCGATAGCTGCAGTTGCTTAAGTGCGGCCAGTATCCAGTAAACGGGAGATAGTAGGTTCGAGCCCCACTGTCGGCAGCCCTGAAGATGGTTTTCCGCGGTTTACCATTTTCACACCAGGCAAATGAAGGGGCTGTACCTTAATTAAGGCCACGGTCGCTTCCTTCCACTTCCTAGACATTTCCTATCCCATCGTCGCCATAAGACATCTCTGTGTCAGTGCGACGTTAAGCAAAAAAACTAAATCTCAGCACCGCTACTCGTTTCTCTTTCTACAGAAATCTATTCTTAACGCCCAACATCCCCCTTTTCTGTACGCTTATAGTGCCCGTATAACTTCAGGTAATTTTTCTTATAATTATACGACAAGTTTTGCTTATTATCCCTTCTCTTCCTTACTACCATTTTACTGACAGTTTTTGCTATTGATCTTTCCACCATTCATATTGCTCCATCGATGTCATAAATCTTTATCATATGTTCAATACCTAGCTTCCAATATTTCAAACATTTCCCCCTTAACATAATTATTAAATTCATCTCTGTATTATCTCCATCCAAATCTTACCAACTGTTTCTATATATTCGTAAACTGTTGTTTTACCTTCACTCCTCTGTGATCGTACAACAACTGGGAAATGATGAGAAGCTGACCAGCTTTTTACCTTGTCTCTAATAGAAGCCGGTGCCTCTCTACATGCAATAGTTGGATCTACGAACATAACACTCTCCTGAATCGCCTATAAACGTTAAATTCCCCGTTTCATCCTCCAACCACCCAATATTCAGTATTGCGCCGTATCCAGACGCCTCATTTGCTACATTTAATCATATATTTAACGTGGACTGCAGTCTGATGGTTTCAACACAGCAAGTTGGAGTCGAGACCGGAAGTCAGGGGGAATGACAAGTGTGAGAGACTCGCCAGTAATTTTCCACCAGCCGCATGATGCTACAAATTATGAAGCAAGCTAGGATCGGTACGCACGTATAGGGGAACATCTCATCTAGCCAATGAGAAGCTAGAGACGTGGCTGATTTGAATCTAGGGGTGCCCAAAACGAAGAATCCAGAATGATCAACTTCATTGTGGTAGGGCTGTGATCGTCGTAACATGGTATTTAAATCCGTTATTTGTAGCTATTCCACAGATCTGAGTGTGTGACAGATACCTGTGAGAAATTTATGGAATATAACTGAATATTTAAACTGAGTACTTGAGCGCTTTTGCTAATTACTTAATTGGAACACAGAGCTGTTAATCAGGGCTAGAGCGCTGATTGGTTACCTGTTGAAACACTAGGGGATTCCCCCTGAGCTAACGAACTCGATGAAGAATATTTAAGCTCGCCACACAGTGAAGCGTCCCCCTTTTCTTTCTTGTGCTGTGCGTGGTGAGAACTGTACGTGACGCGAGAGACGGTTGCCACGTGGGCAGAACTTTCTTTGTGCGGTCAGGCAGACCAGTAACAGTGTACTTTTAAACAAGTGAAACCGTATCTTATTGTAAAATTAACTGCATCCCTTTGCCAAGTGCGGGACGGCATTATTTTCGTGTAATAACTGTAAAATAGTAATTATTTTACTGTAATCTGATAATAAAAGCCCGAGGGACGCTTATGACCATTATCATCGGTCGGGTCGCGTGATAAACTGTACGAGTGCGTTTCGTGAAACGTTGTGCCGCTACCAAGGACTAGCGTTGAACCTAAGATACGTATATCTTAAAGTCTACGATGTGCTAACATTAATTTTCGTACTAAGGTCTCGTTGGCTGAATGGTCAGCGTACTGGCCTTCGGTTCAGAGGGTCCCTGGTTCGATTCCCGGAAGGGTCGGGAATTTTCACCATCATTGGTTAATTTCCCTGGCACGGGGCTGAGCTTATGTGTTATCATCATAATTTCATTCTCATCACGACACGCAGGTCGCCT
The DNA here is from genome assembly GCF_040414725.1 of Anabrus simplex. NCBI lineage: Eukaryota > Metazoa > Arthropoda > Insecta > Orthoptera > Tettigoniidae > Anabrus > Anabrus simplex. The sequence goes on from NC_090265.1 coordinate 227,309,875, forward strand.
ACGGGAGTCAAATAAAAAGACCTGCACCTGGCGAGCCGAACCCGTCCTGGGATATCCCGGCACTAAAAGCCATACATTTCTTTTTTTTATTTCGTACTAAGGCTTTGTAATGTTATAACCTGTGTTTGTTCGATGGTGTGCACCGAACACGCTTAGCGGTGAAGAGGAACTGTCTATATACTTTGCAGTTCTACAGGAACGAGATTGGAAGACGATGGCTTCACCAACAGAAGAACCAAGGACTAATCTACTTGTGCCACATGTGATGATCATGGAGTGAGAAGTCTAGACGCAACGGCCATGTGATCCGCTGGCGGCGTCATGAGAGCTGTTGAAGTTAAGAGTCATATCTTTTTAATTGCATGATTTATGATATGCATTAAATGCTAGTGAGAATTAGGTGAGTAATTTTAATGTAGATTTCAGCCAGATGACATTTGCTTATTTTGTAATTAATTGATTGTAAATATGGACAGGGTTGGACTGCATGCTTTCTTTGATTTGTTGTATATAGCTAGATAGTTGGGAACCGAGGGAACTGAGGTTCATTTTGTATATTTCTGTGTGTTTTGAGCATTGCTATATATTTTTGTATCTGTATTCTACGTGTGAAGGTTTAGATAGCCGCAATCATCAGAATATTAAGAGTAATACGCTTTCTGCATTGATATTAATTTAATTTCGTAATTACAGAAATTACATTCAGCTAGGATGCTTTACCTGGATGCGTTTTCAGTGTCGACAAGAAGGAATATGTTGCATGCACGTCGTTAATTTTAAGCAGGGTCACTGAAAGAGATTGGAGGCTTGTTTGGGAAAAGGTTGAGCAGGAAGTCGAACCGTGGATATTCATTGAAGGGCTTCTGATACGACGTTGGATGTGAATGAAATGTATGTCGATTTATATTAAAGGGCACGTGCGGAGTGCACGTTGGACGATGTTGTTTTTAATATGAGAGGCCAGAGTGAGCCCAGTGTTTGCATGGGGATAGATATTATTGAAATGCGGAAGGAAGCCTCGATTGATTTGTCAGGCAATGAGAATATTATGTGTATTTGAGAAAGAGGTTAGTCTCCCCGTCGTGTGTGTTACTCTGAGCCCGAGTGAGGCTGTTGATAGAGGAGCTCGCTTAGAGAAATATTAGCCCTGTTGTGAAATAAAAGGTCGCTTGCGTAGTAAGACTGGCTCCCAAGCAGCAAACCAAATCTAGTGAGTAGTTTTGCTTTTTGGCATTTACAGCTGTTAGCCAAGCATGTGGCGTGAAAAGGAGTGACGACGGTGGGCGTTGTGTTACGCTCATATGTAGATGGATGAGATGGGAATATTGCCCGTTGCCTTCTTATTGTGCATTGGGATGTTTTTTGCCTTGTTGTATATTCAGGATTGTTTATTTATGACGTGTGTTGAAATTTATGTTAAATTGGAGATACAGCCCGTAAGCTGTTTGATGATTGATGGTTTTTCTAGTTCTGCCTAGATCTTTGTTGTGAACGGGAATTCACATGTAGAATCTGTGTGTTTAGTTAAGTTATATTTTACCAACCTTGTACCAGTGTATATTATTTGATTGTCATTACCGTATTCACTGATGTACATATAGGATAGTTGAACTTCACTAGTATTTGATTGTATATCATAAATCATGTTAAGCACATTCAATCGTGGTTAGGTCACTCGACATCTCACTTAACCGACGCACTATCACAACCATATAACTCGGTAAACTTAGTTTTCATCGTGACTCCATGTAAACCAAGAACTTTGATGTTGTAAATTTTGATTTGAGACGATATTTTAATTTTCATTTAATTCTGAAATTAATTTTGGAACTTTGATTCAGTGATTATTTTTGTTCAATTTCATGATTGTTATTATATGCGGATCATTATTTTGGAGCCGATTTGAGGCCATTTCCTTTTTGATTCGTTTTTCTATGTTATTTCGGACAGTTTATTCTTCTGGGATATATCCATCTTACCCCTTAAAGGTACCTCCATTATTCCTGTCGTTATACTTAGTTGTAAATTTGAACTCCGGCTTTATTCTACCCCCGTCAACCTAATCCACTCTCTATCCACTTGAGCTCAGTTGGATGTTTAATGGAGGCATCGTCCTAGGTGGTCCTTACCCCTACGGTACGGTACAGTATGTATAATTCTTCTACTGCACACATTTCTAACAGTTTCTCTCCATTCTTGTTGCATTCATTATCTTTACTTTCCTTCCTTCTATTGATATTTCTTCTATTTTTCTATCGCACTCCGGATTTTTTCAACCACCTTTGCATTAAAATCTTTCATATTAATTACCCCCGCTTCTTCCTTCTTTAATATTATCTGGTTTACTGATCCAATAAGGTCCTCAGAAACTTTTCTTCTCAAAATGAGACCCCGTTGGATGGTTGTAGCAGAAACCTATGTAAAATTTTTCCTCTCCCTCTTTTCTTTTAATGTTTTACCCAGGTAACTTGATCATAGTCCGATTCCATTCGCTCTACATGATCACGTAGTCCATGTTTTATAAACGCCGATATTCTTTCCAGGTAGCGCCCTTTACAAACTCTCCCCTGATTCGTTTTACTACAAATGTTATAACCTAGTATTCATAATTCGCATCTTACCAGTAGCCATGTTTCAATCATTTCCCCCGCACTAATTCCCTGATCTCATATTTTCCCAGTTTTTATTTACAATTTGCTTTACGTCGCACCGACACAGATATGTCTTATGGCGACGATGGGATAGGAAAAACCTAGGAGTGGGAAGAAAGTGGCCGTAGCCTTAACTAAGGCACGGTCTCTCAGCATTTGCCTGGCGTGAAAATGGGAAACCACGGGAAATCATCTTCAGGGCTGCCGACACTGGGGTTTGAACCCACTATCTCTCGAATGCAAGCACGGCCAACTCGTTCGGTTTTCCCAATTTACTCAATATTCCATCGATATTTATTAATCGTATGTGCCAGTCTAGTTATTTGCTCGTGGGTATAGCTGCGGTACTCACAGCTCCACTACGCGTGATACGAGGTTTCTCTAATTGTATGATACATCCACTTAGGGACTATTTCCGCCTCTATACTCATGTCTTCATCCTCTTTTTAGTCCAAATGTCCTTCAAATTTAAAGATATCTTACGTTCTTGTTATTGTATTCTCTGTCTTCCCTCCCGGAAACCACCTCTTCTTCATGTGCATTTTGTCTGGAGTGCAAACGTCTCGAATTCATCGCCGCCCCCATTTCCACCTTGTTCTACAACACATGCTGCCACCTATACAGCGTTTCCGTGGTCGCCCACCGTGACGATGACCTCTCGCATTGCTGACACATCTGGTCGTTGTTCCATATCCCGCAGCTGGTTAGCTGACCACATTCTATTTCAAGAGTCACCGACTATCAAGAGCCTGTTCCCGCGTATGCTTTCAGACGTGAATTCATGCTCTACCTAAATGAATACGTAGCGTTCTCATATCTTTCATTTCTTCTGGTTCCATTTTTCTCTTAATCTATATTTTAGTTCCTTTCAGGTATTACGCATTTTTCAAAATTTTCCAGGTTTTTAGGCTCGATACCATTCATACTTTAACTGGTCTTCTTCCTGTGTTTGCTCCTATTCTGAAAGTACTATCCACGTAACTCTCACTACACTCGACTTTCACTTTCTCTGGATTAAGCAAATTATTTTGCCCAGCATATCCTTCAGTTTATCCTCATCCGAAACTGCCAGTCCATAAAAGATCGTGTTCCTCCTATCTTCCCTCCCTCGTGTCACTTCCTTTTATTCAAGCTTCCTTACCCTTTCTTCCAAATCCAGAACTTTCTAATTTCATCTAACTCGAGCTAATTCCAAACCAAGCACTCGTTGATGTCACAGATTTCTGTTTTTAAGTCTTCAAATCCTTGCATTTCTTATTGTGGTCAATTTATACTTCCCTAGTTTTACCCACTTGATGTACTTCCTTCATGACCTCTTTAAGCTTCTCGATATCCTCCCAGGACAATCCGTGATCCGGGTTTAATTCGATACCACTCATCACAAACAGCATCATGTTAGCACCATTTGCATTAACTTATAGGGACTGTAAACTTTGGATGAACTTCACTGTCAACTTGCACTGCCACCTTCCCGTAGCACATCGGTACTGCTTATCTGAAACTCCCATTTTGTGCTGAACGCACTAGTCTTCGTACTCCCAGCACACAGCATTTCGCGTAGTTTCACTTCGCTGGTTAGATCGTAACTGAGAGGGGATAATAAATCACTGTGTACATTTTGGCGACTCTTAGGTAACTTCTCTGCGACTTACTAAAGGAACAACAATCTCCGTTAATGCTAGGTGCTGCATCGTCATTAGAGACGGTGACAGACCCTTTCTTGAGATCGGATTTGGAAGAAACGTTTAATCGCACATTGAGTGGATGTAATGAAACACTATGTCGATATTGATAAATATTGGATTACTCCTCTGGGACTAAAGGTAAAACAATCCCCGTAAATGTTAAGAGTTGCGTGGCAATCTGTGGCCCTGACGGACGCCTTTCAGAGATTGGATCCTGACGAAACGTTTGTTCGCACACTGGATCGGGATAAAGAATTACTGTGTGAAATTTAGTGAATATTGGGTACTCCTCTGGGACTTGTTAAAGAATAAAATATCCCCATTAATTAATATTATAGATATAGTTATTGTGTCGCTTTAATTAATTCATAACAATCAGTAACATACATACATTATCATTATAGACTGTTATGCCTTTCAGCATTCAGTCTGCAAGCCTCTGAGAATTTACTAAACGTCGCCACAATCCTCGATTTGCAACTAGTGTTGCGGCCTCATTTAGTTCTATACCTCTTAACTTTAAATCGTTAGAAACCGAGTCTAACCATCGTCGTCTTGGTCTACCTCTTCTTCTCTTACCCTCCATAGCAGAGTCCATTATTCTCCTAGGTAATCTATTCTCCATTCGCCTCACATGACCCCACCACCGAAGCCGGTTTATGCGTACAGCTTCATCCATCGAGTTCATTCCTAAATTAGCCTTTAGCTCATCATTCCGAGTACCCTCCTGCCATTGTTTCCACCTGTTTGTACTGGCAATCATTCTTGCTATCTTCATGCCTGTTACTTCTAACTTATGAACAAGATATCCTGAGTCCACCCAGCTTTCGCTCCTGTAAAGCAAAGTTGGTCTGAAAACAGACCGATGTAAAGATAGTTTCGTCTGGGAGCTGACTTCCTTCTTACAGAACACTGCTGATCGCAACTGCGAGCTCACTGCATTAGCTTTATTACACCTTGCTTCAATCTCACTATATTACCATCCTGGGAGAACACATAACCTTACTTGAAATTATCGACCTGTTCTAGCTTTGTATCACCAATCTGACATTCAATTCTGGTGAATTTCTTACCTACTGACATCAATTTAGTCTTCGAGAGGCTTATTTTCATACCATACTCATTGCACCTATTTTCAAGTTCCAAGATATTAGACTGCAGGCTTTCGGCATAATCTGCCATTAAGACCAAGTCGTCAGCATAGGCCAAACTGCTTACTACATTTCCACCTAACTGAATCCCTCCCTGCCATTTTATACCTTTCAGCAGATTATCCATGTAAACTACGAACAGCAAAGGTGAAAGATTACAGCCTTCTCTAACCCCTGTAAGTACCCTGAACCAAGAACTCATTCTACCATCAATTCTCACTGAAGCCCAACTGTCAACATAAATGCCTTTGACTGATTTTAATAATCTACCTTTAATTCCATAGTCCCCCAGTATAGTGAACATCGGATATTTAATTTAAATGGGCGAAGATCCCCAACATGTACACCTCTCCGCGAACGTGGATGCCTCCCTTTCAGGAACTAAATGTTATTCTTTATAATATATTTAAAACTACTCCCATATTCGCTGTGTAAAATAGCACGCTACATTGCACGTTCCAGTTTTCCTCTCTTATTATAAAGGTGAAATACTAGTGACGTCATCGCCCAATCAATTACTCGCATGGGACATTGAGTGTGGACTCGGAATCAAGAGAATCGATCATTCGCGTACATCACTACTAGGCATTCATCAGGTGGACCGTTGGTTCCCCGTGTTCTGTCAATCTCACAGGGGCAATTTCAGCTCAGCTACGTGCTGAAAAATGAAGATTGAAAGAACATTTTCATTTTATAGTCATCTCTACTTATAGGAGTAGGAGCTTCACGCAAAAAATATCTGAAGACACTGAATAAGTTAAGATTTTCCGGTGCATGTTTTAAACATTTTTCGTGCTTATTTTACTATTTGATTGTGCATACAAATCCGGGCACTAATGATAACTGACACATCTGGATAACAAGTTTTTCTTTTCAGTTCTGGTTTTGACACTGAGGATCTTCATATCATTGGATTCCGAGTACTGTATTACAATTTGGGGTCACTGTGTTATCAGTAACTGCTCTCCGTTTTATGTCATTGTTCTTTTTTCCAACTTCATCACCACTTTGGCTTGAGTGCTCCTTCCTGTCTACATAATTGTATCAATTGTAAAGGTTTCTTCAGTGGATCATTGTTGAGTGTCCGAATCATCATGTATCGCTCCCAGCTGAGGTACAGTAGTCTAATATTGAAAGGCGGTCGATGATGTCAATCCATGCCGTTGTTGATGCCACGTTAAAGACCTCTGGTGGAAAACTCCATGTCACTTCATAAAATTAAGTATATCAACCATTCAACATAATTCTGTTTTCGTTGCTAGACAGCAGCACAATCAGAATGTCGAACCAAGGTTAGGGTGACCAGATATTTGTCAAACACTTTTAGCTGGTACAAAGTATACTTCGTCTTTTAAGCGTAAGCTATATACCTACATTGCATAGTAATACTTCCTCTCTCGCTTTTATTCTTAACGGACACCACTTAAGTATTTCATTCCATTCTCCTGAAAAAAAAAGGCATAACAAAAGTCCGGTTGCATTATTTAAATGTAAATTACGACGCTCGCTCTCACCGTTCATTAACTAATGGACGAGAAATTCCAACTGCGACAGAGCGCTCCGGCACTGCTTAATTTACCACTACATCGCTGATAAGAATGACAATGCAATTATTTACTTGGAGCAGGGACGAGATAATTTCTCGTCACCTGAAGCAGCAAGTTCGGAACCATAGCACAGATACGATAAAACACTAACAGTTGGTAGTAGTGTATTTTGGATGGTTCAGCCGCCGCCTCTTCCTCGCGGATGACGTCACAGCGCGGGCGGTTTAAAATATGAGCTACTGGCTAAGAGTGCATGCTTAACCTCACATGAAGTCATAACCTACAGTCGAGCCGCTGGCTGTCCGGCCCTGACGTTTCTGACACTGTTGTCGATTTTGAACCATACGATATAAACAAACACACACACACACACACACACCTAAAATATTTCACGTATACGTAGATCAGATTCTGTGTTAATGCGACGGAAATGTGCGAAAATTACCTCTAATATATTGAAAACCAACACTAGTGTAATCATAATAATAAAGTGTTCCAATTAAAATTAACTGCACTCCAAATCAGCGTAAATATAACAAAACATTCCAGTCGAAGTTATGCACATTCCAAGAACAGCGTAAAGATAATAACAAAACACTGCAGTCAAACTTAAGCACGGTCAGAGAGTAGAATAACCTTAACTCAAAAACAGTAGGCTATAGAGGTAATATAAAATAACATTAAAACCGAACTGTGTGAATAGCATCACCGTAATTTTAATAAGTCAGAATAAAAAAAAACCTGAAAATAGTATCAACGTGGCAATAAAAACATCGCTGTTACAATAAAACTTCAACATGCTCGTAGAATAGTAGTGTCGAAATAATAAAATATTGTAATGAAATGAAACAAATTATGTACTCCCAGGGACTAATCCAAAGGGAATACGCCACACTCTCCGAAAATATCGATGCCTTCGTCCTTGTCATAATATCACTGGAGTCACTGCTATCACCCTCACCCAGGGAAATAATAAGTTCTTCCACTCGACATTCAACAATTCCATCAGCTTTTTTTGCCTTGTATAGATCATCCCAGGTGTGACTCACAACACTTTTCCACTTATCCGCTGTAACAAGTCTGACTGCCTCGTGCACTAAGCGTTCAACATCAGTCAGACGGCGGAAATATTTGTTATTTTCGGCAACATATCCTTTAACTTGTGCCCAAATTAACTCGATTGGATTAAAGTGGCAGTGGTAAGGAGGAAGCCTAATTACCCTATGACCCTGAGCCGTAGCGATGGAGTCCACTTCGTAGGTGCAAAATCTAGGCTTATGGAGTTTTACACTTTGTAGCACCTCCGCCTTTGTCATTTCTGCAGATATACCCGGTAACCACTGAAGAATGATATCTTTTCTGTCTTTCATTGTCGGTGCTTTGTTTAGTTGCACAGTGTTAGGGGGCATTGTCCATATCAATTACGGAATTGGGACTTATGTTTGGTAGCAAAGAATTTTTAAACCACGTTGTGAAAGTTATCCCATTCATTTTTTCGTGATAATCACGAGTGCTCTTTGATCTGAAAAGAAGCATAGCTCCCGGAACAAATCCATTAACGCCACCTGCATGGAGCAAAATAAGCCTACTTCCCTTCCCAATAGGTGCTTTGAAAGTCACTGCCACAGTTTCATCAGTCCAGGCCACCGTTTTAGAATGTCCGGCATTTACCCACGTTTCATCTAACCACACCACTCTGTCAGGACTAGTCTTGGAATTTCCCTCAAAATTCTACCTCGCCATGCTACAATTTCACTTCTCTCCATCGCAGCTTTTCTCCCTGAAAATTTCTTCCAACGAAAGCCCAGTTCTCTCAGTATTTTACTTAAACTGGTTTTTCCTCCACTGAATAAGCGAGATTCTTTCAAAGAGTCAAGTAATTTATCACGCGTGGGAAATTCCCTCCTCTTGTAATAACTATAAATATGTTGCGTTATCGCATCCTTTTGAAATGCATCCAGTGGTCTTGGTCTTCGTTTTTCAGGAGTACGCAGAACTTCAGACGGTGTATTAAGATCCACTGGACACTTTTCTTTCGTAACACTTTTCAGTTGTCCTACCTACTTTTAAAGCGTCACAAACTCGATCCACCACTTTTGTAACAGGAAGAAGAGGCCCACCGTTATCACGCTCTTTCTTAAAATATTCACGTAGCCGGTATATACATTCACTGCTTTGGCTCTTATAACTGATTATTTTCTTACTCGTTTTCGATAATCCGCTGGCCATATCACAATAACGAAAGCAAACGGCTTACACACACAGTGAACGCATGCACTTCATGCAGGCTAGCGAGCAACTGAGGCCACGTGTTTTTTTTTTAAAGAAGTGGCATCACCGCACTAGCAGTACAAGAGAGTCATGGCGACATGAAAGGTGATTAGTGCTTGCTGTAAAATCTTAAATCTGGCGCGCCAGTGACGTCAGGCATTGCAAACCGTGACGATTATTCTACCACTAGCAGAACTCTTAGTATTCTTTGTGGTAAAATAACTTTAATTAAAACAATAATATCAAATCGACGAGGGATGTAGGTTTCAATGATTTAATATTAAAATCATACGGCACATTGTAAATTCATAATAGTGTTTTCAAGGTTATATGTATAGTTTCAAATCGCCGCAGGTTGGCAATACTCTTCTCTACTCGTATTTTTTCTTTTCATCACAATCTGTCAGGGCCGGACTGTAACGCTGGCTACGTGTGCAGGATTAACCAACAGGCTTGGATTCGATCCCAGGCTTAATCTCACAGGGCTGCAAACCTTACAGACCAGCATCTGAGCTGATGTGTAAACCTTTGTTTTATAGTGTCTGAAACACACTTTTGATTTTAACTTCTCGAGCTTATAGATTTGGACCCTAGATACTTCTAACTGCCCAGAGAAGAACAAGCTTAACCTTACAGGATCGCATTCGACTCCAGACTTAGCTTTATAGGGGCGTTAACTTTACAGGCTCAAATTTGATGCACGAGAGGCTAATTGCATAACATCGCGGCTACACATTGTTCTTATGAGACATTGTACAGGGCTACCTCAGGGCCTCGGAGCTGAGCTACTATTTTTGAATAAAATGGTAGCTATAGAATGTTCTCATGGGAGTAGGGAGCTGGTTTAAGGGCAAATACGCACGCACTGCTTATATAGGACCAACACTGGAGCACTAACTCAGGGTCTCAGACCTGAGCTACTACTTTTGAAAAGATGGTGGCTGTACGATGTTCCTATGGGACTAGGGAGGTGGTGTATCTGTGTTCAGAACCTAAAACTGTCCATACTACAACTTTAGGGGGCTGTGAATTTTTGACTCATGAACTATCTTAAGACTAGCATAAGCTAACATCTAACAGCATACACACATATGAATTTGGAACTGCAGATATTGATATAGTACATTCCATAAAATCATTACAGGCGTTAAGGCTTAAGTCACACAGAGTAAAGCACAGTAGTTGTGAGGTTGTGACTACTTATTACTTCTCAGCAAAAAAATGACTTTATGAGCAGGCTCAGTAGCCTTGAAAGAATTTGCTATGACAGAAAATACAATTCAATTCTTTTGCATTTACACCTGAGCTCTGATGGAGATATTAAGGCATCATCTAGTTCTGAATACAGTACAAACTGGACTGAGGTGCCAGCTTCAGCTCAAAAGGTTAGTGCTCTACTGCCTGAGCTACTTAGCCTAAGTTAGTCTACATAGACTTTGTAGCTATTTTTCAACATCATCTCTGTCCGACATTCTTAGATCAGCCCTTTCGGTTGATGACTGTCCTGTTGTCAAGACTCAAAAGGCTGGCACTCTGCCACCTGATGGTATTTGAAGGTTAAACTGCACAGTCAACAGCCTAGAAGGTTGACCTAATGAAAGAGAGAAGTGACAAAAAAATATAACATCATAACAAGTCTATGTACACTAAGTTAGGCTGAGTAGCCCAGGCAGCAGAGGATTAGGCTTTTGAGTTTTAAAAACTCCATGGTCATGAGCCTAACAGGCTGATCTAAGAATGACAGAGGTGTGACTAGAAACATAGGAGCATATCAAGTCTTACATTCAAGGGCAAAAGGGAACTTAAAGGGGCTAAAGGACAATGAAGTATTAAATGGCATTAAAGGGCACTACAGAGCTTTAAAGGGCACTAACAGTTTAAAAGGGTAAAGGACCTAATTTGTGCGCTAAGAGTTTCAGCACAACTCAAACACCCAAACCTCGAGCCAAAGGAATTAAAATCTCCAATACAAGCAGCAGCTTTATAGCTAAGTGCAATGGCTTTGCAAGAATTTACTGAGACAAGAAGTTTGAAGTAAGATGATTTTGCTGGGAGAAATAATACATACTGTTATGACCTTGCAAGAATAAAGCTACTATGCTTTATTCTGTAAGACTTCACTTGAAGTTCACATCATATTTTTACGAAAAGTATAACTGTGAGCTCATTGAAAGTGTTGAGTCGGACACAAGTCCAGGTACAAAATTTAGTCAAACCCAGGTCTACATAAAAAGAAGTAAAATTAAAAAACCGCATAGTCACTAGCTGGGCTATGTAGCTAGGACGACCTTGCAAGAATACTACTACCATGCCTTGCTCTGAAAGACTTAAGCCTTAGCTTGAAGTTAACATCTTATTTTTTACGAAAAGTATTAACCGCAAGCTCTCTGAAGTCTGAACTAGAGTCAAACACACGTCTACATACAGAAGTTGGTGTCGAGCACAGGTCTACAAGAAAATGAATGAACAAAGGTTAATAAAACTTGCAAAAGATGTGTTAGGAATTAAGTGCTATCATCTAGGCACTTAATAATTTTATTCATACTGAAATGGTAGTTTTGGGGTTCAAATATCTGTCTTACAACTCAAAGATTCAGGGTTTGATTCTCAACGGCCATAGGGAGGAAAGCATTTATTTCTAATCTAAATGGATGATGTAAGTTTGATTGTCTGTTAAGAAGTCAAAGAGATGTACCTGAGGTTTACTCAACTTTTAGCAGAAATGAGTACTATAAGTTAATTTATGAGGAGGAGGAGGTCAAACACTACTAAGTCTATGAAGAGGAAGAGGAGGTTGTATGCTACTAAATCTATGAGGAGGCGGAGGTCATACGCAACTGGGCATATGAGGAGAACATACACTGCTAAGTCTATGAGGAGTAGTAGTTGTACGCTGCAGCGACAGAAATACTGATAAGCTTGGTGTGAAAATGATAAACCAGACCTGGGATATGAACCTACGATCTCTCAATCGAGTGCAGGTTTACGGCTATATGATGTAAACCGTGTAGCTAACTCACTTTGTGTAAGAGGAAAACAAAGTGACTCAGACTCCAGGATGCAAACAGCTTATGTGTAATCTGCTGATGCAGCAGCAGGCTTTGAAATTTTTTTTTTTTTTTTTTGCTAGGGGCTTTACGTCGCACCGACACAGATAGGTCTTATGGCGACGATTTGAAATTTTTATGCCACCCTAAGTTCCATTACTCATCCTTCCACTCGGCACCAGCATGCTCGCATTTGCCTACATCTTACAGGTTTCAAACCTTGACATTGCAATGAGATGTGGCCAAATTTCTGGCAGTTATAACATCTCATTGAAGCTGATATGTAAGAGTGTACAGTTAGACGGCACACTGCAACCTTTATCTGTTTGGGCAGTGACTGAGCATCGAAGCTCAGGATGAAAGTGACCGTACTGAGCAACTTTTCACCAACATATGGTTCTTTAATCTCCTCACGTTGGTTACATCTGACAAACAAGGTTTCTGACCATATCATCATCAGAAGCCTTAACCAAATGGAAGATAACTCCTTTGTGCTTCGCGATTTTAAATTCCACATTGTCAAACATCTTAGCCTTAAATAGCTGTCGAATCTGTTCAGCCGTCGAGGTCTTAATGAGCACGGATCCATCGCAAACCTTACACATCTCGTCAACTTCACCACCAACAATTCCCGTGACTGCATTACGGATTAGAAAAGGACTCTCGTCTAAGAAGCTCTTTCCATGAACCCTGGAAGCACCCCGGAATCGTGGTAGTAGTTCGTCACTTTCAAAATCAATCGGTACTGGAGTACACCTCTTCGTTTCTTAAATTTTAATAATGCCTTTTGAAGGACGACACACTTAGAATTAAAATTAGGTTTTGTTTTTGGTCCCACGAGTAGCTAGGGAAATAAAAAGTTAACCATCAACAGAGTTCCACATGCAGAGGTAAGGTTTAATACTCTAGAGGGTGTCCAGTATCTGGAGGTGGGCCACTAGTGACTATTCTCCCAGTAGCCACACATCATCTTATCACGGCCTGAAACTTGTGACTGGGGAGGATCAAATCACACACACATGCAAGCAGAAAACATACTACCCAAGGCAGACAGGTTGGCTAGATAATCATGGAAATTAAGATGGTTAGGATAGGAAAGGAAGAAACAGAAATGAAGAAAAAGAGCATCAAGGTCTCTCAGAGGACACCTCATTAGTCTGACTCTACACTGGGTAACCCCCAAGCTGGCACATTCCTTGGGATCGAAAAGCACAAGTGCTTGCACCAATGTTGAAGGTCATGGCAACCCTAGAGAGAGAGGAGTGTGTGTGTGTGTGTTTTGTGTTCCAGGAATCACTTAAAAGAGAATGGTGCCTTGAAAAAGACCAGTCGGAGATTCCAGAAAGAGGTGGTTGGACGAAATTCAAAATTATCTAACAAAAAGGTGACACACTGGAAGATGTAAAAAGAAAAGAATTTTACAAAGACAGAAATGGTGGAGAGATCCACAGATGATGATTATGACGACAGGGATTATATGATAAGTTATTACAAGACATACAAGTTTATGAAGGAAAGCATAAAGAACTTCTTCATCTCTAAAAAAATATTTCAAAATAAATAAAGAAGCAATTTAGGGCTGTATACACATACCAACATTTTGTTGAATTTGCCCTCTCTGAGGTGTTTTAGTATGATGTCCAGCAGGACCCATGCTTGCTGTGGCATACCATGGATTTTCTAAATTATATCTAATCACAAATTAGTTTCAACAGATTGAAGAACCTAACAGTTCTAAATGGATCAAATTGACCAGGTCATCTTTATGGGGAACTCCTCAGTGAACTCTTTGTGGGTCATTGCAGAGTGTGGATGCTGAGCAATAGCGTGCTTCAGCATGGTGCACACGTTTGATACAAATTAATGTCTAGAGACATCATAGCAATTACTTATTTATTTAGCGTATGGCTAACACATGATATTACATATAATACAGTAGTAAAACATAATATATATAGTTTGAAATATTTACAGTTTCAAGTTATTTACATAGACAACACACAAAGGTAAGAGCAGAAAAAAGTCTCTAGGGTTACCCTGGTAGGCGGTGAGAGGATACTGCTCCACAATGTGCTGAATTGTTTGCTTCACAACACCATAACTGCACGCTGCCGAATTAAGTATTCCCCATTTACGGAGGGAGTCGGCACATCTACCATGGCCTGTGCGAATCCTGTTGTTGGTTGTCCAGGTCTTTCGTGGAAGATCAAAACCCTATGGCTTGTTTTTCAGCCATGGTAGATTGTGATATTCTGACGGAGTACTGGATATCCATACTTATTTCCAGGCCTGAAGCAGATTAAAGTCAGTGTCTGCTAGGTTTCTGGCTGTTCTAACGGGAGGATGTCTAGATTTTAGCCTGTGGATGAGAACATCGTTCATGTCACCATGGACTGGCAACTGACTGTTGTTTGTTATTTTCTTATAATTTTGTAGTAGAGCATTTTCCCGATGCAGGTGAGGTGGTGGAATATGAAATGGAACAGGTAGCCAGAAAGTGGGAGTAGATCTATTTGTCTCTGTATCATTCGCATAGTGTGATTCAACTGAGTGTCAATTAATTTGGTGTGACTGCTATTCAACCATATCGATGAGCAGTATTCCGCAGTAGAGTACACAAGACCAAGAGCTGAAGACCGCAGAGTAGATGCTAATGATCCCCAGGTGGTTCCACACAGCTTCTGTAAGATGTTCTTTGATCGTAACTTAACAGCCGTTTTCTGAAGATGTTTCTTGAAGGACAGAGTTCTGTCAAGAGTAATCCCTAGATATTGTGGGTCTCTGTTGTGGGCAAGACAAGTGTTCTCAAACTGAACCCTCAGTTCACGACTGCCCATTTTGTTGCTAAGGTGAAAACATGCAACTTCAGTTTTATTTGGATTCGTTGTAATCTCCATTTGCGAAAGTACTGTCTCAAGGTGGCAAGATCAACTGTCAGTGTTTCTTTAATGTTTTCCATGAATTTATCTTGTACTGCCAGAGCCCAATCATCAGCATATCCAAATTTCCTAGAGCTAGTTTAAGGCATCTCAGCTATGTACAGGTTGAAAAGCAGAGGAACTAATACAGAACCTTGGGGAAGACCATTGTTAAGAGTTTTCTCACTGTATAGCAATTATGTTCTGGCAATATTAGACTCTAGGAAGATATTTTGTGCCACTGTCACATGATGTGGTCCAGTGCTGTCATCCAAAAGAATGAAGTCATAATCTATTCCTTGACAGAATTGATGCGTAATTGGTTGCATCGCCTCTTGAATCTAACGTTGAATCATCAGAGTGCCATCAATTGCCACAATCTTCCCAGCATTATCCCAACCCAAAACAAGACTTACCCTTTGCTGAAAATGTCCACTCTTTGGATGTGCTGCAGCCTGGCATAAACTCCCTGATGCTTCCAGATACTCGTGCAACAATGGTTGGACTACAAGGCAAATCTAATTTCTTTCCTGAATATACTGAAATGCCACCCTGCAAGTCCCAGTTCATACTGTGCTTGGCCCCCCCTCTTAACAGGTAGTTCTGCGGCAGTCAAAGAGAGGCCTCCTTGAATGTACGGACCATGCATGGAACTGATTCTGGAGGACCTGGATGGAAATTTCCTGAAGCCCATCACAAGTCAATACATAGCACCCATCACAAGGAAACGTCTTGAGCAGCTGCTGTTAAGCGAACAAACTGTGTCTGCAGACAGATGGACACTGACCTTTCTGCGTACATCACCTCCATATTCGTGACATGGCACTTTGGTTGACTGTAACAACTGTCTAAGTTAGACCTACCTGGTCCAATGCGATAATTCATGCCCAGTTGATCCACATGGTGGGTACCTAGGCATCTCTGCGTGTGACTGACATGTAGTGAGGGCATATACGCCATACCATGTGCAGTCTACTCATCTGTTGTTAGGCAGCTGAAAGTAGGATAAAAGACTGGTCGCAAAAACTAGCTGAAAGAAAAAAAATAGCACGTGGATGTTTCAGAGTGACTTACACAAGGTAACAAATGTCATTGCAGGGGTCTAAAATGATGAATATAGGTTTATTTCCTGTAACATTTGTCATTATGTAGAACTGTTTTTGTTGTGTATATATTACTATTTCAATATTTTCAAGGAGTGAGTGAGGGAAATCATGTCTGCAATAAAAAACAAGAAGCATCATAATCTGCTACTACTCACTTATATTTCTTTCGATTTGTGTCTTACTATATCTCTGCGAAGGCCACTAGTCTACTATGCAGGGTGAGTTTGTACTTCAAACTGCGTTCTGTTCTTCCTTCCTCTTTTGATGATGATGATGATGCTTGTTGTTTAAAGGGGCCTAACATCAAGGTCATTGGCCCCTAATGGGACGAGATGAGATGAAATGTAATGAGAATTCATGTCATTCATCCACTGACAAGAATAAAAAACATGATAATGAAGAATGAATGATTGAATATAAAATAATCAGCAGATTTAACTCACAATATTGAAAGTTAAAATAATTCCAAAATCCATCCACGGACTAGAATTCAAAAAGACTACGATGAACAATGCTTATGAATCAGTGAATCCGACCCACAATGCCCGACCTTCCCTTAAAGTAACTTAAAACAATGGTATAAACTAAACAAGGGACTGCTTCCAAAGCAACATCCTAAATCAATGATGCTTCTTGTCGAAAAGGGTTCAAACTCCAGGCTACCGGCCCCTCAATAATGGTACTAATCACTGGTAAAGTAGAACCATGGTGTTCCTCATGTAGCGGTAATAATCACGAGTAATGTAGACTCACGGTGTTCCTTACATAGTGGTACCAATCACAGGTAATGTACTACTCACAGGTAATGTACATCTATGGTGTTCGTCACATATTGGTACTAATCATAGGCAACACCCAGATCCATAGTTTCTCTCATGTAATGGTACTAATCACAGACAATGCAGACCCATGGTGTTCCTCACATAGTGATTCAGAACACAGGCAAAGCGCAGACCTGTGGTGTTCCTCACATAGTGGTACTAATCACAGGCAACGTAAACCCATAGTGACCCACCCACGATGATAATAATCACAGGCGCATGGTGTTCCTCACATAATGGTACTATTCACAAGTAGTCCCATGGTTGTAATTCCATTATCCCTTGGTCGCCCCTTACGACAGGTGATATCCCGTGCATGTATTTATCCGCATCCACCACCCACAATGGGTCCTCCTCTTTTGCAAGAAATAACAAGTTTTTATAAAAATGAAGATAAAACATCATTCAAAGGAATAATAACACTCAATTTTATTTAATTGCAATTTTTGTGTGTGTGTTTTTGAAGAGTTCGTAAACTAGGTTTATTATATTTGTCTTAGCAATGGATCTAAAAGACTTTACTGTTACGTACATATTCAATTTAATCTATTATAGTCTTAAAAAGTTTGTTCTTTAAGCTAAAAACATTAATTGTCTACAATCTTGAAGATAACATTGTCTCTTAAATACAGAAAATGAAGGAGACTCTGTTAACCCTAGAACTGCCAAACATCGCACTTGCGACTTAATATAATGTAATATAACGCGCGACGCATAGTACATGGCTTAATCAGTTACAAGAACATTTATCATTCACTTACGCTATTTTAACACGAGACACTGACAAGGAAGCTTCAAGTCTTTCATCACACGTTCCTCACTAGCTGGAAATGACTCAGTCAAGGTCAGGGTAGGTATAAAATCAGCTACTCTTTCCTCATCCCCCTGTCATCACAGTTGCTATGTAACTTCGCGCTCGCTCACTGTTTCTGTTAGTTTCTGTGAATAACTGTCGTTATCTTTCAACAGATTACTGAGTTTACTTTTTAAATTCTTTCTTTTGAAGTTTAAACTTTCATCATGGATGATGAGCTATGTGATTCAAGTGATATTTGTGAAGTTCTTGAAGCTGATTGGGATGCTTCCTCTTTCAGCGACATATTTTGTTTAGCTGATGATTCTTCTGACAGCAGAAAATATTATATTCCAGAATCTGAAGTTGAAAGTGATTCCGATGAAGAGAGCAAACTTGCCAATGTTTTATTGGATGGTACTGTTTCTGTTGCACCAAAGTGGTGCAGGGTTTATCCATCCGAGAAGTTCTGCACAAGGTATCCTGGCATTAGGAACTGTCCTCCCCGAAACAGTACACCCATTATCTATTTCTATTTGTTCTTTACGAATTTTATTTGGAAGCTCTTGGTAAAAGAAAGTAATGACACTACTGACTACGTGGCGAAAAAATTAAAAGTACAAGAGATTCTGGAGAAAATGAAGGCCTTTTCTCGTATGCGATCCTGGATTGATGTAATTGTCTCCGAAATGAAAAAAATACATTGCCATTCTAAAACATGGGTTTCACCGTGAATGTTTTCATAAATTACAGCATTCCTGGAGGCCTATGAGGCCTGGCAGGAAAAGAAAACTCTTCGAGAATGACTCTCAGTAGTGCTCGGCGGCTGACGGAACTGTGTGCAGCTCGGAACTTTTTTATTATTTTACGATTTTATTTCTATGCTTACTTTTGAGAATTAATATTTTTTAAACTAGAATAAATTTTGCATGTTTTGTATATAGTGATTTTTTTAAACAAGTGTTTTTATTACAAACTGGTAACTTGAAAATATGAAAAAAAAAATTTAGTTTTCCAAAATTTGTTAAATGAAGCTTTCTGGGTAATATGGTGTGCTGCGTGTCTAACTCATCTCTATCTAAGCGTGCTTAAATGGCCTGGCATTTAAGAAAAAACACTCAGCACTTCTTTACTTGAGATCTGGCTAAAATATTTTGTTTGTATTCTTAGAACATATAGGCATCTTTAAATCTTCATGCTTCTTCATCTTATAAATTAAAGCTAATTGGGTTTAACACGTCTATCATAAATGATGATGTAGATTCCCTCCCGTTGACTTAATGCTGGAATGACTTGTTATATGTCAGAAGTCTGTATGTTGTTTATTTCTAAAGCGCTGTGTGCTTGTATGGGGCATTAGTCGAAAGGGACGCTCTACCTTAAAATTGAAATTTAATGTAAACACTACAAATATAGACTTGAGCTTGTTGATAATCCCTCCGACTGCTGCCTATATGTCTGGTAGTGTTTACAGCTTGGTGACAAATGCTTGTCGCTCCGTTAGTACTCCTTGTATTGTACAAGTGCGTTTTGGCGAGGAGTGGAAAGGGGAAGTTGTAAACACTACCAGATATATAGGCAGCAGTCAGAGGGATTATCAACAAGCTCAAGTCTAAATTTGGAGTGTTTACATTAAATTTAAACTTAAAGTTAAGAGCGTCCCTTTCGACTAATGCCCCATACAAGCACACAGCGCTTTAGGAATAAACAACATACAGACTACTGACATTTAACAAGTAATTCCAGCATTAAGTCAATGAGAGGGAATCTACAACATCATTTATGATAGACATGCTAAACCCTATTAGCTTTAATTTATAAGATGAAGAAGCATGAAGATTTAAAGATGGCTAAATGTTCTAAGAACACAAACAAAATATTTTAGCCGGATCTCAAGTAAAGTTTTAACGAGTTCATTAACAGAGTCTCCTTTTTTCTATATTTAAGAGACAATGTTATCTTCAAGATTTTAGACAATTAATGTTTTTAGCTTAAAGAACAAACTTTTTAAGACTATAATAGATTAAATTGAATATATATGTAACAGTAAAGTCTTTTAGATCCATAGCTAAGACACATACATGAACAATGTAATTAAGATTGTCAAAGAATTTGGTAAAATAGCACGTTTGTAAGGAAGCATAAATTATTTCAAAAGTTCAAGGTCAAGATTCTAATCAACCTAGAGTAATTACTGTATAGCAGCTGATGATGCTCAGAAAAAGAGCGAACCATGTACCATGTATAACAATGTAGTAAGGATATAATCCTAACTAAGCTAATTATGTACTGAATAGGTAGATTGTAATAAACCATTGTATTTTTACATCATAAGTGGTATGTTCCGAACTGTCAGTGGAGAGATGGCGTGGAATGACATCAGTAGAAGAATAAGTTTGAGTGGTGTCTTTAAAAGTAGGAAAGATCGCAATTTGAAGATAAAGCTGGAATTCAAGAAGACACATTGGAGCAAATATTCGTTTATTGGAAGAGGAGTTAGGAATTGGAATAACTTACCAAGGGAGATGTTCAATAAATTTCCAATTTCTTTCCAATCATTTAAGAAAGGGCTAGGGAATCTGCCACCTGGGCGACTGCCCTAAATGCAGATCAGTAGTGATTGATTTCAAGAGAGAGATGTTCACAGCA
The DNA here is from genome assembly GCF_040414725.1 of Anabrus simplex. NCBI lineage: Eukaryota > Metazoa > Arthropoda > Insecta > Orthoptera > Tettigoniidae > Anabrus > Anabrus simplex. The sequence continues at coordinate 227,330,514 of NC_090265.1, forward strand.
TGCTGTGACTCACAGATGCGTGGAGAGAGTGCAGTACTATTCCCTTTGACTCGAGAGGTTAAGAGATCCAAGATTCTGGCTCCTGGTCTTGATACTCTCGACCAAGAATTCCCAACCTAAGTTGATGGTTCTGTCCTGAAGGCATTTAAGCTATGATGGCAGGTTTCCTCCAAGAGATGCAAGCTAAACCATTATAGTGGGTTTTATTACAAACAGGGCTGTAAATTACTTCAGTAACTTAACTAAAGAAAAGAGTGACTTACCCTCAATAAACAAAGAAAAGAGTGACTTACCCTCAATAAACTTATAGTCATTCTTACTTTGTATTCCTTTTTACTCGTTTAGCCTAATTTATCTACAATTTGAAAAAAAAGGAATAACACAAAACCACTCCAAAAACTAAAGGGTAACAGTTTATTAACTCATTATTAATAAGGACAGTGATATTACTAAGCAATAAAATGTGCAGTATTAATACATAACAAAATAAATAAGTAAACTGGTTACTACATAACAATAAATTAAAGAACATTGGATTTAAATGGCAGTTTGTATTTTAGATCTTTGGAAGATACTACCTTTGCTGGATTTTTCATTCTCTAAACTTCTGAATGTCACTTATTCTTTTCAAAGCTTCATGGTATTAAGTTTGTGAAGGCTAAGGAGTACCTAATTTTCCAGCATTACACGACTATTAGCTTTCTTTGCACCATACACTGTCAGAATGCTCTCATTGGTGTATCATTCTACAGATTATAATACAAATCAAAGGGAAACGTTGCAGAGTAATGGTAAATATGAGTTATTCAATAATATACTGGGTGGTAAACCTGTCCCTACTTTTTCCCAAACATATGCAACCAGCTAGGAATTAAATGTCTCTTAGTCCTATCTTATGCAACATCTTACAGCAATTTTATATGCAGTTAGTCCAATATAGACCTCCCCGCAATATGCAAAAACTGTACAAGAGGCAGTAAGTGAGGCCCATCTCAAAAACAATGTACCATTTTTTGTAGAGCAGAGTCCAATACTCGAGTAATTTTTACGAAATGTTACTGTACTGTACAAACCATACCCACTCCATTACCAGAATTGCGCAACTGATTGATTCAAGAGGCCATTTTCTTCTGACAGAGAAGGGTTGTCACAGTATCATAGAAAACGTGATAGGTTAGGACCAATTGCAGCCATGTCAATTCACCACCATTTTGTATAGTCTCATCACATCAAAATTGATAGAAACATGTCTTTCACAGTAAATTATAATCTATGGTACGCAAATGCTGTACAGCAGATGTGATAGCTTACGCCATGTAATTACTACCGTTACAGCGTTCAATAAAGTCATAAAAATGGACCCTAAGCCTGTAACACATCAGTAACTTTACGAAGCGAGAACTTTCGGTCTCCTCGTGAATACAGAGTTGTAAGAGCTAGACGTTCAAGCAGGAAGTAGCTGCGCGGAATTAGGCATGTTACATGTACTTGGATAAACTACAGGGAGCAGTGAGGGTTCAAAATGTTAATGAGTCACATGTTTTCAAATTTTTATTTCGTACAATTCTAGGCATCCTTTACGAAGACCTGACCTTTCAGAATTCTCAGATATTTTTGTAAGGAAGTTATAATAAACAGACATAATAATAATAATTATCGCCAAGTAAGCACCGAATATGGAAAAAAAAAATCATTGTGAATATCACCTTAAACATAATAGTGGACTCATTTTACCAAGTACTCTACTTGTAGGGAATGGTTGCAACTATCTGAGCTTAAGAGACATGATTCCTTAGCACGCTGTGATGTTTGTAGCAAGGTAAACCTGTCTGCACATTCGAGCTCAGAACTTGTAACAGAGAAGATCAGTTTTGAAGTGATAGCGTACATTATTCCATTAGTACAGAGATACAAGACCTATTTTTCGTTGCATGGAATGGCTACATGGTACTAATCACAGCCAACATGTGATTTTTCCGATGAACTCACAGCTCGAATCTAGCTGTGAGCTTTTCATTTTTATTTTTATACTCTTAACACATTCGTAGTTAAGGTTTAACTTATTAAGGTTTATTTCCTTAAGTCTCAAAAGTAACTTTTCACCTTTAGAAAGAAAGCATACATCAGAAAGGAATAAATACATGCGACTTTATATGGCAAACCGCTACAACGAATGAAGCGCACTGCACTTATTGTCACCATTATGACACACCTGTTTAACCAAATAACTGTGCACGTTCGACATGAAGAATGACTGGACTTCATACGTAGGGCACATGAAACAGCACACAGAAATCTTTACAGCAAAGTGCAGGCAGATTCCATCACATGCACTGCAGCAAGCAAGAATGACTCACCTCCACCGTACTCAGATATGTATTAACGAAGGAGGTGGTCATTTTGAACATTTCCTTCATTAATCGAATGGCCATGCCAAGCCCATTGCACCTCCGTCGGTAATAGCTTATTCCACTCCAAATAGCTCTTTTAAGAGCTGCAGTAGAAGTCCGCTATAGCAAGTACAGCATATAACGAGAACTCCGTTACAGCGGCAGCTTTTTTCTGTCCCTTCAAAATTCCTATATTATACTGTGTATCGTCCTTCAGTTACAGCGAGAACCCTATCACTGACGTATCCGCTATTACGAGCGATTAAGCGCGCGCGATTTCTTCCGTTACCAATATTTATGCACCCGAGCGATGATATTGCATGCGATCGATTACCTTCGGCAGCGTTTCCTCGCTATGTGCACTAGCGATTTCTCTCGTCGACATTCGAAGGCGATGTCGGAGTCGATTAGTAATATCCGTCGACAGCATTCTGTAAAGAAAATTTGAAATGAAAGAGAACATATTTTCATAATAAATGCATAAATAAAGTGTCCGATAACGGTTGTTAACTCGTTAAAAATTAAGACTGACTAAACAATCGCTTAACTTTGAGGCTAAATAATGCAATTGACTGACTAAACGATCGCTTAATTTTGAGGCTAAATAAAGCAATTAAGTAAGAATGGGATACACGTCGAGATATGGCAGAATGCTTAATTGATTTCAGAGGTTAGTTTATATTTTGTTGCGTCTGGTTTAATCACGGAAAAGCTATCATGAAAATTTATAGCGAGAAGGTTATAATTTCTCTACTGGCGGTTGAAGTGTGTTTTCATCATACGAATAGTATGATTAAGTTAGGATTCGTGGCACTGTTTGAATAAGAAAGCTGAAACATTTGCAACAAAATGCGATCGATCATCTTCGGTATGGTATAGTTTTCTCACTTTGTGCATTTGCGAGCTCTCTCGCTGACATTCAAAGGCGATGTTGGAGTTGATTAATAATATCCCTCGACTGCTGTTCTCTAAAGTAAATTTGAAATGAAAGCGGATAACATGTTTTTGTAATAAATGCGTAAATAACGTGGCCGATAGCAGTTGTTAACTCGTTAAAAATAAAGACTGAGGTAAAACGATATCTTAATTTTAATGTTATATACGGAAATTAAGTAAGAATGTGATACACCTCAAGATATGGCAAAGTACATCACTGATTTCAGAGAATATTTCATATCTTCTCGCATCTAGTTAAGGCTATTTACATGTAATTTTTTCGTGAGGAGGTTACTTCTCTACGTGCGTTTCAAATATGTTTTCATGATACATATACGGTTAGGTTAGGTGACGCTGTTCGAAGAAGAAAAGAAGAAAGTTGAGGTGTTTGCCGCAGACATCTCTGGAGTGATACCGTATTTCTCCGAATCCAAGACTTTTTTTTCTCTGAATCTCATGCGAAAACTCAAGGGTTGTTGCATTCGCGGCCTAACAGTAAGTTAATGGATACCACTGGCAACTACCGCAGTAACAACGCTACTTCTTTTCACACACGCACAGAACTCGTTGACAATAAACGACCACCTCTTTACTATAAGTTACACCGCTAGTCGCGACAACCGATTGTACAGTGCCTGTGTGTTTCCCAAATCTGCAGAATGGCATCAAAACACGCGACCCTTCGAATTCTTAGAAAAGCCACGGCTACTCAGTGGCAGAGTTATAACGCGTCTATTGTACTTGACGCTTAGTAAAATTAAGTTTTATAGACAGCAGGAATATTTTCGTGGTGGATAGTCGTATTGTAAAGATACGTGGAAAAGGTATTGCCGGTAAATTCTCAACGGACTCTAGTCGATGTTATGATGCCAATTTTAAGTTAATGGTTATTAAACACTCTGAAATTAGAATAATTGTGCAGCCGCAAGAAAATACGGCCCAGGCCTAACTAAAGCCAATATTTGGCGTTTGCGTGAAGACAAAGAGCTAAAAAAAGGCGTACTGTACAAAAAATGAACTTAGTGGTCCACAACAAGGATGCTTTAAAGTAGTTGAAGATGAAATTATGAGGTATGTGCACAAAAAACGCAAGGGCAGAATGGCCATACCATGGCGCAATAAACTCGTTCGTTGACTTTCAACGTCCGCGAAACCCGCTGAATTTGGCCGAATCCGGCAAGAGAGACGTGCGTGTAGCGGTAGCTAGTTACATCTAACGCTGCGTGAAAGTACCCTTACAGTTTTATAGACAGCAAGAATAATTTCCTGATGGATCATTGTATTGTACAGACGCATGGAATGGGTATTGCCGGAAAATTTTCAACGTTTTTTTTTTTCGATATTATGATGCCAATGTTAAGTTAATGGTCCTTAAACCTGCAGAAATAAAGAATAATTGTGCAGCTGCAAAAAAAAAAAAAAAAGCATGACGAAAGTCAGTGTTTGGCGTCTAAAAATCCGTAGGCCTATTGTACAACAAGGCATTCATATGATTTTACAAAGTTCTTTTTGAGCCTGATTAAAATTTTTTCAAGGAAAAGATGGGGTTCATCTCGGATTTGGAGAAATACGGTACTATATTTTTTTTTTTCAGAATGAAATTAAACATACACTTTAACATAGTATTGGATTGCAAAAAATAACGAACAAGTAAGCCGTAGTGTGGATATCATCTGCGTAAATGCAAGTTTTGAACAAACTGATTGCCGTTTCATACTGATTTTAATGTGCATGGAGGTTTTCCAACTTCTATACAAAAATTGGATATAACGACAATCCGTTATAGCGAGTACATTTTTCGCTGTTATGAATTCTCGCTATAACGGACTTCTACTGTACTTAGAAATGAACATAACAGAGTACCTGCAACATGAGAACTGATCATGATTTAGATTTGTCTTCAACAATGCGACTCACATGAACATTTAACAATGAAATAAAAAATTCGTTCTATATTGGACTCAAACCTCCGACTAAAGAGCACCGAATTCCTCTTACTTCAAGCATGCTCAGCTATCACGAGCTGTTGTTTGCCAGTGTTATATCAACACTACTACTAGTCATTCAGCCATCATATGAAGTTTCTGTGATACAGAATTTTCACGATTCTTTACAATCATTCGGTATTTCATCATTAATGCTGATTTTGTTGACACAAATAAATTAATTATAAACAGCGTAGTAAGACCAGACATTGCTGTGAGTAGCCAAGGTGAATGTTTTTAGGTTAGGCTATAATCTGCAGGTTGCATAAAACTGAGTAAATAGGGGCAGCTGTACCACTTGGTATATAATATACAGCTTTTAAAGGAAAAACTTAAAGAATGTAATTATTTATAAGGAAAGATAGGAATACAGATGGAATGTAACAAAATGCAAATAGAGGGACTGCAATGAACACAAAATATTCCTTTCAGACTTCTCCTGAAGATCTTATATTCAAAAGCCAATTAGAGGTAAAGTTACCATAAAAGTATACATAGAAACATGAATAGGGAAGATAAGAAATCTTGGATTAATTCTAATTAATCTCTTATCAGTCAAGAACAGCTTTGAAAAATGAATTATTAATGTATTGTACATTTATGTTCCTTCTGATTATTTTAATACAATAATCACGTTGTTTATAAATAACTTTTCAAGCACAGTGAAACCTCTCGAATACAGACATTGATCTGACGCAAAAATTCCTCTGTACATAGGTGGTATCTATTTATGGGAGGTGATGCTTATATAAGAAAAATTTATCCCTCACAATCCATTTATATAAACCTATTTTAAATACATTTTAAGATATAGTAAGTTATATAGTTTCATGTTAACAGTTGCAAAACCTTTCACTGGAGTCAACCCAAATTACTACTGTATATTGTACTTCAGCTCACCAACTCTTACCGTTTAATGAAAGAAACTCATCTGGGCTGGTTTGTTGAGAACATTTCACAATCTTCTTCTCCAGAATGGCCAGCAGTTGTTGTATTGGTTGAAGGCTTTCAGCATCTCTACGGCAAAGAGTGAATGCCTTCAAATGTTCGACTATTAGATAAGCCAATGCATATTTGGTAATCGAAGTATCTAAACTGGAGTTTTCATCTCTACCATCTTCTTGGCCATCGTCACTACACTCACCAGTTTTCAACACCCTTCCAGTACAATTTAGTGACCTCCTTCAGAATTAATGTGCCAGTGGATAGTAGGAATTTAATTTTGTGTGATATGGTTATGAAGAGCTTTAGAAAAATAGGAATATCCAACTGCTGTATGGTCTCAAAAACTATGATTTATGAAATGACAAGTTTTCAGTCCCTCAGCACAAAATCCTGTCTCGAAGAAACAGTCGTAAATCATGTCCTTTGTTACAGCTTTCCAAGTCAAGTCTATACATCCCACTGTACCCAGTATGGTAATAGATTTTGAGAGATGAGGCTGAAGATGCAGTGTCAAGGTTTGCTGTGAGGCATCTTAGTACCAGCCTTTGAAAATGTGGATAATGTCTTTATCAAGAGGGTGACAGACAGAAATAGTGTCCAGAAGAAAGAACACTAACTGGACATTTTTTAAGTTTGATTCAGGATGGAAGGTTGTATTATCTAGGAAAAGTAAAACTTTCCTGTTTAGATTCTTAATTTTCTTATTGAAGGCAACAAGCCAGCTGGTCAAAATTTCTTACGTATTCCAAACTTTAAAATTATTATTATTATTATTTTTTTTTTTTAAATTTTGCTTCACATCGCACCAACACAGATAGGTCTTATGGCGATGATGGGATAGGAATGGCCTAGGAGTGGGAAGGAAGCACCCTTAATTAAAGCACAGCCCCAGCATTTGCCTGGAGTAAGCTTTTCCTATAAGCTTTCCATTACACTAGTAACTTAATTACATCCAGTCCTTTAAAAAACACAATAACAAGAAGTGCCATATCTGAGCAGCATAGCACAATTGGACACTTTAGAAATTCTTCTTCTGCTACATCTTTCTCCCCAGAAACTTAAAAAATTTTGTCGGGAAGAGCACAAAAGAGACCAGTTTTATCCACATTACAAATGAATTCTTTATAACCCGCAATAATGGAGGACAGCGGTTCAATCTGCGGGCCAGTAACATCAGCAGATTCTCACACACACTTTTGTAGCTAATGTTGCGCCTAACTTGAAATTTTTCCAGCCAACCATTAAGAGTTTTACATCTCTTCCTTGGCCTCACCACTGCATTCCAGTCTCCCATCACAATCAGATTCTCGTCACCTTTTATATATTGTTAAATCATCTATCTCTTCATATATTCTTTCGATTTCCTCATCATCCGCTGAGCTAGTAGGCATATAGACCTGCACTATTGTGGTGGGCATTGGTTTGGTGTCTCTTGACGACAATTCTTTCAGTATGCTGGTCGTAGTAGCTTACCCGCTGCCCTATTTTCTTATTCATTATTAAACCAACTCCTGCATTTCCCGTTTGATTTTGTGTTGATGATTCGGTAGTCGCGTGACCAAAAATCCTGTTCTTCCTGCCAACGTATTTCGCTTATACCAACAACATCTAACCTTAGCCTATCCATCTCCCTTTTCAGATTCTCTAATCTACCACAACGATTCAAACTTCTAACATTCCACGCTCCGACTCACAGAATGTCAGTATCCATCTTCCTGATGATTGCCCCCTCTCGTGTAGCCCCACCCGGAGATCCAAATGGGGGACTAGTTTACCTCCGGAATATTTTACCTGGGTGGAAGCCATCATCAGTACATCATTCATACAGAGAGAACCGCATGTCCTCGGGAGTTAGTTACGGCTGTAGTTTCCCCGTTGCTTTCAGCCGTATAGCAGTATCAACACAGCTAAGCCATGTAGAGTATTATTACAAGGCGACATCAGTCAATCATCCAGACTGGCACCCTTGCAACGTCCAAAAGGCTGCTACTCCCCTTTCGATGAACCAACAGATACCCATCCGATATGGCTGCACCTGCAACTCGGCTATCTGCTTCATTGGGACACGCAAGCCTCCCCACCATGGCAAGGTCACATGGTTCGCAACTGATGAGCCCGAATTAGTACACTGGGGTGAAACACTGGCAACCAGGAATGAGTTAGCTGGAAAATTTATAACGTCCAATAACGGACCAATTATATTGGTATTACAAACTCATTCGGAACAAATATTTCAAGTTCCCTATGGGAATTATCAGTAAAATGAACTGAATATCCCATTACTGTTTGACAGCACATTCCTGGTAAATCCTGCCACCACCGAGTGAAGGTTGGCAAACAAACTTCCTTATGATCAGCTAAACAAGCATTATGAAATGTTCAGATTAAAATTTAATACTACATAAATACGACAAAAAATAACCTCTTATATGATGAGTTGGCCAAAATATAACATAACGCTAAAATATGGTCAAATATAAGACCAATAAAAACTGCTTCGTAGTGTTCAGAAATGTTAGAAACATGCTTCAATTAACTTAGGCAAGGAAAAATAACCCAGGATAAAAATATGACAAAAATTTGAGCCCTATTAATAATAATAGTAATGATGAGCGTCAAAGATGAGGCCAAACACATCAGCCTATTAGTAGGCCGAAAATTGTCATAGCATTCAACAGCAGTGTCACATGACATGGTGAGACAGAAAAACACGATGAAATGACTTTTCGAAGACAAAAACAAACCTTGTGGTTTTCCAGTAATGTTGATATTGTGATCATAGCAATGGGACATTATCAGTTTTATGCAGAAACTGAACCAAAGGAATAAACGTGACATACCATTTCAAAAATTCCACATGTTCAGTACACATCGACGACAGAATTAGAGAGATTCTGATGTTGTCACTCTGATGGATGAAGAATCAGGACAAATGGAAATCCTATAAAGCAATGATGGAAGTGAAGTAGAGATTCAATAATATGAAATTCAGCCTAAGGGTATTGTTAATTATAAGTATGACTCCTTTGTTGAATGGTCAGCATAGCAGCCTTCAGTTCAGAAGGGCCCGGTTTAACTGGATACGGTTAAGTCCTCTTGCTTGCAGACTGGGTGTTTGTGAAAATATCCCTTCTCTTCATCTACACACATCAAAAACACACTACCCAACAACCACAGAAACACACTACAGTGAATGCATCTTTCCACATAGAGTTAGTATCAGAAAGGGCATCCAACCATAAAACGGGGCCAAATCTACATTGACTGCCGACCACTATAAATTGGGAAGGGGAAGAAGAATTGTTAGTTATGAATACATGCACTGTTTTGACAATACCAATCAATATTTAGCATTTTATTCATTGTTACTGAAAACAGTTGGGTGGCCCAAAATGAATTTCTTCTACAATACTTCAATCAGCATTATGTACCAATTTTTTCCTCTAAACAATAATGGTATTTTTGGCACGAATTTAAATTTCCTCACTACCATATCATTCAGGAAGTAGCAAAGGTTCTGACTGAAAAGGGGGTAAAAACAGTAAGCATCAATAATCATCACAGATATATATATACAGTACTTCACAATAACAAACAGTCTTTCAGATCAGATGCAAGAGGAAAGGCAGGACCTAACTGGAAAGTCCAATATTCAAGCAAGAGAAAATCTTGGAAGTCTAGGCTCAGAAGACTTATTTAACATTCACAACATTGTTCTCACATATGAATACCACCCAGGAATATCATAGAAGTGGCTTATTGGTAAGGGACAATGGTTTGACGAGATAGAAAGAACAGTACCAACTCAACCCACGTCATATAGCAAGGAAGTGAACTTATAGTGGAATATATCTCAATTCAAACAAGATGGAGAAGTAAGGGGAGGGGCTAGGCAGACTGTTTATCAAGCACAAAAATTCTAAGAACAGGAGTAAGAACTTAACTTGTCGGAACTTGCAATAGACACATCATTCCCATTAACTGATTTTCATAAAATTAACAGAAGAGTATTTTTAAGCTTCACTTTATCATGTAATTATATGCATTCAGTACTGAAAAAAAAGGATCATATGGAAAAGACGAGATCTATACAAGGAAAAAAAGGTTAAACACAATCATGAGCATTCGCAAGGGAGGAGGGCCTTCCCCCTGCAGGAAATTTTCCTTGATACAGAAATCTCTACACCAAGAGGCTTAAGTTTCCACATACCGAAAATGGTGTTGTATGGAAAGTAAATACAACTTGCACGGTGGAGAGGTCCTTCAGTTCCCTACACCATGTGTAAATGTGGTTGTGTGTAACAATGACCAATGAAATAGTCAACAGCCTCTTTATGACGAGCTTGCATTAAAATTTCATCTACGAAAAGAATGGATTTATTCAATAAGTTATTTCAACACTTGCCAGGGAGTTGTCAAGAAGGCTGCAGTTCCTCTTTGAAGTCTAATGTACAATTTCCTAGCAAGGCTGAGTTAAATTTTACATAGTAATTAAAGATTCTGTACTTCCTATTCTTGTACAAGTAATTCTATACCTTTGCTGGTTAATATTACAGGTACTGAAGATGTTAAATAATTCTGTAATTTTGAAATCTGGAAGGTATGTAATGAATTTTATCTATCCATAATCCTAGGTCCATGACAGCTACAGTAAATCAAATAGTATGGGCGATGATGATTATAATAGTAAAAGTGCTGGTGGTGACGGTAGTAGTCACTTGTACATTTGCCTCCCCCATCCCTTTGAGAAAATTCCTGCAGACACCCATGAACACAAGCATATATTTTCTTACCCTTTTTCTATAAATAAATAGTATCTTCAAAATGAGAAACATCCCCACAACAAACAAGTACCATTACTCTGCAACTTCATCAAGAAGGAAACAAAATATCCTCTGCTTGAGACTTTTAAGACATCATAATGATGTATTTAGGATATTATATTGTATGATATCCTAAAATAAGACACCAAGATATAAATACCTGTATCTCTGTGTTTATCTATTAAATACAGTGAAACCTCGTTAGTGCGTTCCTCATTAACACATTCTCCCGCTTAGCACGTCGTAAATTCGAAGTCCCGATTCTCATCATATTAAATCTACAAGAAAGTACCTCACTTATCACGTAATGAATTTTTGCTATTACCGCTTACTACAATCACATTTTTCCTAGCTCTGAAAATGTTATTTGTCATCCCCTGTGTAAGAAATGTGATTTCCAATTTGGGTGAGAGCTGTTGCGTGATTAAGGAAAAAGGCCTTAAATTCCTGAACTTCACAGGATAAGTTGCAGCTTCAGGGAGCAAATCGTTAGCCTCTCAGGGTTGCTTGTCGGTTAGCTGTGAGATTGCTGAATAACACAGTGAGCTTATTTGTGCTTGTATTTCGCATTCCATTCAGAAGTTAGAAATTTATTTTGTGTTGGCTGGTACAGTGAAGTTTTGTCGTGTGATACGGTAGCCTATATCTGGATCAGGAACATAATTGTGTGAAACTGACTAGCGTGGTGCTTATTTGTCTTAAGATAGCCTAGTTATGGATATGGAAAAATTTGTGAAATTCCTTACTTATTAAGACAAAATTAAAATCTGTAGAAAGTGGACTGGTGTTCGCATCTTAAAGCATGCAGAGCTTGCGAATGCTAAACTTGCACCTTCGAGTTTTGACTTGATCACTCGAGTTGGCCCAAGTTTATTCAAAATAGTGGCCAAAGTCATTCCTCCCGGTCGCACATGGTTGAGTGTAACCTCCAATTCATTGTCTTGAGAGTGTGACCAGAAAATAATGTTTAATAACCCACTGCTCTGAAATAAACATCTATTTTAGGAAGTGTGATCTGCAATAATACTTTGATATTTTTATTGGCCCCTGTGCACATTTTCATATTTATTGTTTGGTGTTTTTCCCCACCTTTCAATACACTTGTTATTTTATAAGCCCCATCGGAAAAGGTTTCCATATTTGTTCTCTCATGTTTTTCACACCTTTTAATACTTTCGTCTCATGTTTAGAAATGATATAGTTTTCACTGTACCCATGGGTACACGATGCAAAATGCCCTCATGTCAGAAAAAGCAGCACCTAGTGTTTCCATATCCCTTTTGGAGAGTTTTTATTCATATACTCAGTAGTACGTTTTCTCACATAACACATTCTGTTTTGTTGTCCCCTGCAGAAACCTCTTAACGAAGTTTAACTATACTCCTTTTTCCAAACATTTTCTTACATTAAAATTATTCCTATGCATCATAGCTCATTGCAGCTGGTTGCTCTTTCATTTTATTATAACAACACTCAACTGATATAAAAATTGCAACTCTCAAAGCAACATATCTGAAAAGGACAAACTGGCATTTATGTACATGAACTACAGGCAACTGACAATCACTTGCAAAACCTCATTCAGTTCAGACCTTCACACTTCCCATCGTCCAGGAAAGTAGAGTAAGGTATTAAAAAAAAATTGTAACAAGGCTGATTACAAAATGAATTGTTAATGGATATTAAATTCAGCTCTGTAAGCAGTCCAATGCTACAATAAGCCAGATATCAGACACCTATCATACCACTTACATAAAAAAAGAATAACATTTGTATTTTTAAAGGCAACATTTAGTTTTAGAACATATTCTTCAGCTTATCACAATTGCACACTAAATCCGTGTTCCCTTTCCTCTAGGACAACTCTACATTAATAAGTGGCAAGAATGTTCTCGGACAAATCAAAATAGAAATATTATTGGCATGCAATAGATCTAGTTACTATAAAAATGGTACCAATAATCCTAGTTTCATATAGTATTTGGTATAAATAACTTCCTATTCATAGTTTTACAGTATTTCATTCAGTATTCATCAGGCTACCTTGATTTTTCAGGCTTTGAGCAGCTTTATAACATAGCTTAGGAATTACTAATGAATTGGAAGCATATTGGGTACATAATACATGGAATGCCCAGAGTGAATGTTTAACATAAGCAAACAAAGCAGAATTACTCATACACATGGTTCAACATAATTGCCTGGAAACAACCCTGTGATGCCATCCATGACACCTTCCCACCAGCCATCATCGTTCTTCTTTAGAACATAAATTACAGAGCTTTCCTGGAAACTCAGTTCGTCTTCTTTGTCCGCATAGTAATCATATATTGCAACCACTGAAATGAAAGCACTTCATTAGCATGTAACGTACTTTTTAAAATGTAATTTTAGCATGAAAAATTACAAGTGACCATGGAACAGAGAACAATTAACAGACAGAAAGCTACGAGTCCTTTAAGAACACTAAGATACATTAGAAACACCCATAAAAAAAATAAAAAATAGGTCAGGACAAAAAAGACCACAAACTTGTTTTGTTAACCCAATCGCATCATTTGACGACCCTATCTCGCAAAAGTTATTCATGGTATATGAATCCAATGACGAGCTCAGCTCGCGACGATGCATTGCTGTATATCAATACATGTAGTTCAGTTACTAACTCACAGATGCCACTTGTATGCATTCTGAGCTGAAGCTTAGACATGTGGCTTCGGTTATTTCCCGCATTCCAGGTTATCACATACTTCTGGAACAAGAGATAAAAGAATCTTTTTTCATATTATTTCATTCACGTCAGTTGCAATCATGGCATCAAGCAGATGTGTTGGTGTTGATGAAGATGGACTATGAAAGCTAATAGTGTTTTAGAGAGCGATTATGAAGACAGTGATGTTTGTGACTACAAAATAGACCCTGAAGGTCTTAGTTTGAGTGATGCGTGTAGTAGTGCAGATGACACGGAAAGTGATACAAATGATGACGGTGTGCAAGTGTAAGGCGAGACCACGTGACCTCCCGAGGGGCCGTAGTTTTGTATAGGCTGTGGATATGTCATTGAAGTTCTACGTGCTTTTAAATCCTAAAAGTATAAGACCCCTCAGTGTGTTTTTGTGGTGCCGACTTCACCGTGGCCCACGTCCTCACAGTGTGTGCCGTAGTACGGGATATAAATCGGTTTTCTCAGTGAACTGCTAAGGTAATTAAATACGATGCGAATGGGTTAAGGTATTAGGATCAACACTATATTTGTGAATGTAAAATCTGCTCCCTTAAAAAGAAAATAGTGTAAATGCATTTTGTTAGGAAAATGAACAGAGTTTTTACCTGTTGAGAATATTCATCTACACCAATGAGACATTGCATTACGACCACAGCAACCTGGAAATATTTAGCATGCCAGGGGTGGGGAGAGTAACACGTGACATGTTGGTAACATGGTGTATTTTTTTTTTTTTTTTTTTGCTAGGGGCTTTACGTCGCACCGACACAGATAGGTCTTATGGCGACGATGGGATAGGAAAGGCCTAGGAGTTGGAAGGAAGCGGCCGTGGCCTTAATTAAGGTACAGCCCCAGCATTTGCCTGGTGTGAAAATGGGAAACCACGGAAAACCATCTTCAGGGCTGCCGATAGTGGGATTCGAACCTACTATCTCCCGGATGCAAGCTCACAGCCGCGCGCCTCTACGCGCACGGCCAACTCGCCCGGTGGTAACATGGTGTATATAGAGCAGGTCTACAGGCTTGTTTTTAGTAGTGTCTCCAGCATCAGAATGGGAAAAGTGGCTGCTCTCTCTGTGTCTGATAGAGGGAAAATGGTGATGGCATCGTGTCTTGTTACCAACATCTCTGAACAACTTGTGGGCTGTTCTCATGCTGCTAATGTGAGCGTGTATTGAAAGTGGTGCAACGATGGGCAAACAACAGCACGTCACCCAACCATGTGTGGCTCATTGATGTCAGAGGCAAGTGGAGGCTGTTTTGCATTATTCGGAGCGACTATGGAGCACAGTTCAATAAATTCCAAACAGGTACAATGGTGATGACCGGGCCAATATTTCTCAACATACATTTCATCAAACACTGCTGCACATGGGGCTGCGGAGTCGACGACCCAGTCACATCCCAAGGCTGACCCTCCACTGAAAGCAGCGCATGAGGTGGACACAAAATCATCGCTACCGTGCACCCCTTGGCATTGGAAAGACATCAAACTTTTTGACCTTTTCTCTGTTTTGTCGAAATATCCCCTAAACAGCTGGTCTAACAAAACAAATCCTTCATTCTACAGTTTGAGCCCAATTCAGCTCTGTAGTTTATTGTAGTAATAGAGATACAGGCTTTCAAACAATCATGTTTTTATCAAAAAGTTGTTAAAAGTTGTTATTTTTTTGTCAAATTTTCTTAAATACCTACTAAACTAAAGTGATTAGAGCAAACATCATATGGATCAACTTTAAAGGTGAGTAAATTTGCTGCACATGTAGCATAAAAATGCATTTCTATGACCAATATTTCAAGATATGCAGTTCTTTAATTAAGGCTATTAAAAATTATCCACGCAAACACAATTTTCATACTTACATGCCTCACTTCCATACAATGCCATGCTCCAGATGAAAGTCTTCAAAAAAATCTTTCTAATTCCTATATCAATGTTCGAGGTGAACACATTTCTTAAGAAAGGCCTTCCTTGCTTGTGCTAATCTGCATTTTATGTCCTCCTTACTTCTGCCACCATTAGTTATTTTGCTACCCAAGTAACAATAGTCATCTACTTCCTTTAAGACTTCATTTCCTAATCTCACTATGTTAAAACTAGGGCATTAGTAGCGAGACATAGATCAGAACATGTTGTTTACAGTTTTACCATTTTAAGGGGCTAGGTCAGACCTCTTCATGCTCCTCATCCTTATCATTCAGCTCAGTATCAACATTTTCCATATTATTGTTCATACATTCATTTATGGATGTTGGAGGGTCATCTTCATCTTCAATTCTGTCTTCAAATAGGGAGATGTCTGGCACATTTTCACAAGCTTCTTCCAGGGAACAGGTGCACAGGGAAGACACACCTGCTATCTGGCATTCACAAACATTCTTACATCCTTTCTTGCAGTCACATGAAGATATTCAAGAGCCGCATCTTTTTCCATTTTTCTTGGGAAGAGGCCAAATCAGATAGGTATGCAGTCCCACTCAAGAGGACTTATCATAACCACTTCTGTATCTGAGGGTAACGTCTCAAGGCATGAAATCATGCTGCATCCACAGTTGGGAGAAATGTGCTGGACTGGATTGTGCTCTTGTTGCTGACTGGGTAAACAGATGGTAGCATAATTCATTGAGATTTGATACAGAGTTTCTGAGGTTACCCCGTTATAAACGAATCAGAAAAGCTTCACCTACCTTAACCACTTGTTCAATGGTTGCTTCAGGGCTGAAAAATACATGCACATTTTTCCAGGTGTCAGTTTTTTCCTATAAGAGTGCAAAATTTAGTCTTCCCATGACCAAAGAGTGCACTTGTCGTGTCACACTCAGAACTGACAATTACATCAACTGTCACTGGACTTTTCCATTTCAAGAATCGCGCTTGAGAATTTGACGTCCGCTGTCATTATGAGAGAGTTCCCCACCACGTTTGTATTGAACATTTTTGAAGTTAACACCAACAATTCTGGGGATTCCATCCAAACCATTTCGTAAGACAAGTGGCAATTAATATCCACTGTTCCTACGATGCCACTACTTATTGATATCAGAACATCATTTGCAGAGAATGGTATGTGTTGAGAAAACCACTGCACAGACTTCTCAAAATCTTCATTATCTCAAGCAATGTGAGCCTCCGTGGCTCAGACGGCAGGGCGTCGGCCTCTCACCGCTATACCGTGGTTCAAATCCCGGTCGTTCCATGTGAGATTTGTGCTGGACAAAGAGGAGGCAGGACAGGTTTTTCTCCAGGTACTCCGGTTTTCCCTGTCATCTTTTATTCCAGCAACACTCTTCATTCTCATTTCATAGCATCTATCAGTCATTAATAAATCACTCTGGGAGTGGCGACCCCATCGTACTAAAAGCCTATATCTGCTTCATTCATTCCATCCCTGACCCGGTCAATGACTGGAAAACAGGTTGTAGGTTTTCATTTCATCTCAAGCAATGTGAGGAGGGCACATGTTCACATGTTGCCAATTTTGTATTATGAAAGAAAGGTAACTGTAAATGTATTTGTTACATAAAATTGATTTCAAATTTGATTCTGTATTGACGTCAACTATTCAAATAATCAATAGATGTAATAGTCCACCTTCTCAATACATAGAATCAGTGAAATTAAATCACTAAGACATAACGAGTAATACTGTACAAGTTTCATCCCATAATTTGGGACATCTTCAGCTACTTGATGTAGAATAATTTATACATAATTGAAACATTAATCTTAAACTATTAGCTGACAACGGGAATGTTTTTTAAATACTCTATGTTTTGACATGCAGAAAATACAGTGAATTAACGTTACTAAGTAAAGTGGTATCAACACACAACATTCCCTAAAGAAATTAAAATACCCAGGTAAACATTAATACTTGGGACATAAAGTGCATATATGTGAACAAATCATATTTAAAAAGCCCATAGGTTAAATGATGTGGTGATCCTTGAAGAAATGTTCAGCAAATCACTAATGTTACTCTATGTCATAAAAAGCTTTATAGCAGTTTCAATTAAAATAAGGGTCCCAATGTTCATCTAAAATGTCTTGAAGAAGTCAGTTGTTGAACAGGCTTGAGTGAAACAATTATAGCGATGTAAATTTCTGGTGGTGGGGAACTCGCTCATAATGACAGCAGACGTCAAATTCTCAAATGCGATTCTTGAAATTGAGAAGTCCAGTGACAGTTGATGTAATTGTCAGTTCTGAGTGAGGAGTCTAAAAGAAAGGAAACGTTAGAAAATTCCTTTTTAAGCCTCGAAAGTTAAAGAAGGAAAAAGATTAGAGAGACGCAAATGAACTACTTATTTCCTGCTCGCCCCGTTGGAAGGACTGTGGCCTGATGCTGTGCTTGTGTATGACTGCTCGGCAGAACGCCGTGTGAATTTGAAGGCCAAGAAGCAGCCTTGTTGAGGCGGATCGGAGGGGAAATAGAAGGAGGGACTGGAGTAGGCGGGGCAAGATTGGAGCTTGGAGAAGTAGGAGTGATGATGTTTCTTACATTATGGGAGGCATCTTGTTTCTTAATAATTCATCAAAAAGAATACAGTAAAACCTCGATGCATCATTTTCCAAGGGGGAGGGGAAAATGACGATGGATACGGAAAAATAATAAATGCAGGCGACATAAAATATAGGGCGGAAATAAAATACGGGTACCGTATTTGGACATTTTTCATCATGTAAAAATTATAATAATAAAACAAGAACAATAATAATGCCATGTGGACTCTGGAGATGGGTGCAGATTAGCCCCCGAACCATTGGAATTAACCAAGGAAAGTTAAAATCCCCGACCCGATCCCTTGAACAGAAGGCCAACATGTGCTAACCATTTAGCCACATAATGGTATCAAAATATTGCAACCATGATATACGCGATGAAAATAAAATTTATATGAAACATTTTTCCGCCTTGTCAATACCTTACATTTTATTATAATTATCTACCGTACATGTTACGAGAGCTACCACTCTCTTCTTCAGCGGTGCCAAAACATCAAACTAAATCCTTGGACTTGATATATTTGTCCAATACAGTCATCAACAAAACAAATTATACGTAACTCTTGAAAGCCTTAAAATATTTCTTTTTTTCTAAACTGTTCACTTACACTTACTATGCCATTTAGTAAAAACTTTAAAATTAGAATAATTTTCAAATCATAAAATGAGTAAAACCTATTTAGTCACTATACACAAATTTATAATCTGCTCTACTAAAATTACAAGAAGAAATATTTTATTTTATTTTTTAAGTATAAATAAGCACTTAAAGAAAGTAGAAGTTTCAAGAGCACAGCAATCTCATCCATACAAAATCATCGCTTTGAAGCTTGGCCTTCAAAACTATGTACTGTACATAAATCGGTGAACCAAGGAGGCGATTCATGTATATTAATGTAATGGAATGATGCGAGGGGTCAGCCCAACCTGTGTAAATAAATATTGGAAGCCGGGAGGACTTACGAAGTCAGTCTGAAGAGGAAGTGTTTGTGTAATTAAGGTTAGGGTTGACCCCAGCAAATAAGGGGCATCCACGTTGTCACATCCTTACTAGATAAAGAGGAATTTTAGTAGCATCAGGCAGTGGCAACCGGACTATTACCTTGAGATAATAGGAAAGCAACGGGAAACTACCTCACTCCTCATTTCCCTAGTACGTCTCTTCACTGACATCTGGGCCACCTATGACGGCTGATGGTGGAACTGTTGAGGTCCAAACCAGCTTCCAGGCTGAGCACTCAACATACATGCAATAAGTGTAAATACCATATGTAAAACAAGACTGAGTGCATCCAAATTATTGGTATACTGCACATCTGTGGTTTGTCAATTTTGGCAACATAATTTATGATGACTGTGGGTGTGGTTTTGTTCTGTTTTGTTTTGGGAATAATTCACATAGTTGAACTTATACTATATCTTCTTACTGATGGAGTGAAAACCTGGCATGCAACCCATATTCATTTTCAGGGGTTAAAAAGAAACAGGTAAGGTAATGAAGCAAATTTGGAGCCTTGTCAGACTGACTGTCGCGTTGGCAGAGGAGTTCTTTCATGCTCAACCGAGTTATTTATTTCTGCAAGTATTTTGCAGATGATGGCCATTTTGTCACCAATTTCGTTATTTATATTTTATTTAAATTATATGTTTAATGCAAGAGATTTTATTTTTTAAAACACTCTTAAAAAAGCAAATGAAGTCATTATGACAATTTTAAGTGCAGATTAAATTAACAGGAGGTCTAGCATAAGATCAGCCTGCATAAAACTGAAGGTGGAGCAGCTGATAGTTTATTATTAGATGAAACTTCCCCCATTATTGTCCATTATTTGTGAGCAAGTGGAGTCCATTCTTAACAAGTGCAACTGTGACGCTTTCTACAGAAATCGAACACATAACACAGGTTATGAACGGCGCGGTTTAGATAAAGCAAGTACGACACATAATATCTCTGAAATGTTGAAAATCGCACCTCACGAAGAATTAATGATGTCAGCTATTTCTCAGACTTCTGTTGCTAACTGAGCAAGTACTGATGTTGCAACCGAAACCAGTATCAACTACTTCTAAGAATCCACGAATGCAAGGAAAGGCCCAAATTAAATAAAGTGAAAAAGACTGAAGCAAAACTTGCCAAAGTATTTTAAAAAAGTAGTTATTTATTAATAAAATAAATACTGATAGTCTTTAAACATTGCTTTAATTTTCCTCTCGTCCCATACAAGGAGTCATTCTAAGTGCTAGAGAACAATTTGCTTCTTTGCATTATGTGGCAAAAGACATTTTTTTAAAAATATATCAGAAAACATCTCTTTTCAGTTTCAACTCAGTTGATTTGTAACAGGTTTTTCAGTCTGCTGAAACTAATTCTGAATAAATAAGTTTGTGAACTATCTCGAAAAGAAAACATGTTAACAGAATTATACCTGAAAAAGAGAATTTCATTAAAACAGAACTAGAGGTCAGATAACGTGTTTTGATATAACAATGCTCCATGTGCTGCTTTTTTGAATGTTCACTTTTAGGATGCATATTAACTGTTAATTATGTGTCCAGTGAATATTTGTAGATTTCTTTATTGTGAAGTTGATTGATATTTTACGAACTATTTTGTAGTTTTAGAGTTATTGTTGTGTGTTTAATTTAACCCTTAAAAGCACAATTTATTACTTCTTTTAAATATGATGGTTTTTCATTCCAAAAGTAATATACAGTAATTAGAAAAATAATTTTTAAAATTATTTATCAAAATATATATTTTCTATTTATTTGCATCATTGGTTCATGGTGTGGGTTACTGTAGTCACCTCCCAGTTCGTGAACCATGGGCAATGACTGAGTGGCCTAGTAAGTGGTCCTGAGAATTGGGATACCAGTTGCTATGGAATGGGAGTGGGCATCTCGAACATATTCTGAGTCATGACCCTCTTTGTGCTCAGGCGGGAAGGACTATAAAATCCACCGGTGGTCCATAACCCATTAGAGGAGAGATCCTCACTTGGACTATGTGTAAGTAGGGTAGCATCCTGCTTCATGAATTTACCGAGCTCAGAACATTTTAAGCAAGCCTCGGACCTATAGGAGTAACGGAGTCCCACTCCCATTTGACAGGCAAGGGACTCCTTGGAAACAACTTAGCAAACGAAATGGAATTTGATGGGGAGCTATCAATATTAACGGGGCTTATGGAAAAAAGAAAGTAGAACTGTCTGAATCAGCTAAGAGGATGCATCTGGATGGGCTAGGAGTAAGTGATATTCGGGTAAGGGGAGATAACTACGAAGAGATACAAGATTATAAAGTGTACTTGACGGGTGTTACAAGGGGAAGGGCAGAGTGTGGGGTAGGGCTGTTCATCAGGAATACCACTGTACACAACATAACTTCCGTCAGGCATATAAATGAGCGAATGATGCGGGTAGATTTGTCAGTTAGCGGAATTAGGAGAGAATTGAAGGGTTGGATGCAAGAACCAGGCAGCTCCATTTTTTCTAACTTTTCAGGAGCAAGAAAAAACTGTATAAAATAGGTATGAATGATGGTATAAATACTTATTTCTGTCAGTATGTTAATTATGACCTCCTTGATACATTTAGTCTGTATTGTAGCAGAATTTTCATTTTTTTGTCTTTTATAGCAATAAATTAATTTTGGAGCCACCTGGCTCTTGCATACAAAATGTTTAATTCAGTGATTTCTGTGGTTTTACTTACCAAAAACTGTATTTTTGCAAAATAAATTACAGTATTTCAATATGTAAACACTTCATAATAAGTCACAGAAATTTTAAGAACCTTAAATATTAAGTGTATCCACTATTACAGTATGACAGTTGATGTTATTCACTTCCAGATGAGGTGTTCACATTATTTTCTCTTGATTGGCTGGTTATGTTGTAATACCACTTGTCAGTGGGAAATACATGGCGTTTGGCCAGTACCATTACATCCTGAAATTTTGCTTCCTTGATATGCAGGGCTTCTGGATACAGTTTCTGACTCACGTGAGGAAACTTTAGAGTACTGTTCTTTTTCAAGAGAGGAAACTCTTGTAGAGAAAAACCTGATGCATTCATTGAACATTTAACAGTTCCAAAAAATTCTTCACTGTGAATAAACAACCGATATTTTGAAATGGAGAACTTCTCTTTACCTACACCACTAACATTCTTCTTGAAGGATTCTTCAAAAGTACTTTTATAGTCTAGAAAGCTGTCTCTCTCAATTTGTTTGACAACAAATTTTGAGCTTAACCCTCTTATGAGGTTCACATAATCATTAGGAACATACAGTCTTTCTCTCTTCCGTTTTTCTTTTTCTACTATTCCGAAGCTTCGGCACCAGTGACAATGCACTGAACTAAAATCGATAGAAGAACCAGGTGGCTCCTGGAGCTGCCTTGTTCTTGCATTAAAATTATGATGAATGCTATCTACATGTGGCTCCTTTTCCTCTGTATCGCCAATGGAAGTCATTGGAGTTGCATGGTTCTTGCATAGAAATGTGCGCCTATTTGTTTACATTCAATATATATGAAAATGTCCATTTTGACGAAAAGTGGAGCTGCATGGTTCTTGCATCCAACCCTTCAATTGTCTCCGTGTATTCATCATGTGAGGGTGCAGACGAGGATGAAGTTGACAAGTTTTATGAAGCATTGAGTGACATCATGGTCAGGGTCAACAGCAAGGATAGAATAGTGCTAATGGGCGATTTCAATTCGAGAGTTGGAAATAGAACTGAAGGATACGAAAGGGTGATTGGTAAATGTGGGAAAGATATGGAAGCTAATGGGAATGGGAAGCGTTTGCTGGACTTCTGTGCTAGTATGGGTTTAGAGTTATGAATACATTCTTCAAGCATAAGGCTATTCACCACTACACGTGGGATGCTAGGGGTACCAGATCCATACTAGACTACAGTATTACCCCGCATTTACGTTCTCGGCTTTTATGTTTTCCTGTCTTTAACAACATATTTTGTTGGTCCCCTGAGATTTCCTACGCTCACAATGTGTTAAAATCCTCAAATTTATGTTTGCGACATTTTACGAATGGCGTTACAAGTAACCTAAAACGCTTTGAGTAACCATGGCATGACGACCAAATCAAACAACCATGGTCTAATAATAACTCTTAGAACTCTCAGTATTGAACTTCTGCGTAACCAATGCAGCGCATTCTTTCATATCATGTGTTTTCCACTACATCCTAAACCTTATTTTCAAATCCGACAACGATAAAGTGCCCATTAATCTTTCAAGAAGAAGAAGAAATCCGACAATGAGTTGAATTTAAAAAAACGCAAAGGAGAAGGAGCAGAAGGAGAATTCAGACGTTTGCTCTATTGCTAAGTACAGTATAAGCCACAAGTAGGAGAGACTATCAAGTGATTCAGTGTTTGTCTTGCCCGAGTTCGTTATTTCACGGTTATTGTTTTACATTTGCATTTGTTGTTGGAGTTGTTAAAAAGTTATTGTCGCCGATTCGTCACATTTACTATAATTTTTTTTCTGTTACGTATTTTGTACTTGTTATACGAGTCAAGCGGTCAGAGTGAATTGCCGCAATCTTACTTTCCCGTCATGTGTATTTGTTAATCCTTCTTTGTTATCGCCTTATTGTTTTCCTGCTAATAATTGAAAAAAAGGAAAGAAAAACTTTCACTATGGATGAGAAAGTCTGAATATTAGAAAAGGTTGATTTGTACCGCGGAATACGTATTTCATTGGCACGCGAATTGCAGCTTCCTGTATCCACACTGAATACAATTGTGAAAAACAGAGGAAGTATTACATCAAGTGCTTCAGAATGCGGACTAAATTCCAAGAAAAGGAAGTGTGCGTCATACTGCAAATACGAGAAAATGGAAAAAATTGTAAAAAGTTGGTTTGAAGCTTCAAGAGCCGCAGGCATTCCAATTGATGGTGTATTCTTAAGGGAAAAGGCACTTAAAGTGGCAAACATTCTTGGCATTGAAAATTTCAGCGCATTGAATGGCTGGATCAACCTATAGAACTATTTGTGTGGAATGTAATGCAGTTAGTGATGAAACTGTGCAAGAATGGATCGACAGAAGATTGCAGGAGCTGACCAAGGATTACGAACCCCAGAACATTTTTAACCTAGATGAAACTGGACTGTTTTTCAGTGTGTTGCCCAGCAAGACTTTGGCATTCAAAGGAGATAAATGCCATGGTGGGAAACACAGCAAGATGAGGCTCACAGTGATTTTGGGAGCCAATGCTGATGGCTCTGAGAAGCCCCACCCCTATGTGATAGGGAAATCTAAAAAGCCTCGTTACTTCAAGGATGTTTAAACCTAGGAATTTCATTTTTGTCCGTATTGAACTGAGAAAGGATGATAGGAAAAACTTAAAACGGTCCACCTTTTCAATACAAAAATGTTATAGTTTATTTATAACATGTATTTGTACTTGGAACTAGTTTCAACGCTATTCTGCGTCATCATCAGCCAAAATGTGGGAATAGGCAAGCATGTAGGCATTTATATTACACAAGGCGTTACATTAAACAATATATATCTTACAAGGAGATAAAAACAGGGATGAATATAGAAACAAATGAATCGTTGAGAAAACAAAAGTTATACATATTAAAAATAACCTTAACCACACATCTTGCAGTGCGAAAGTGTTCTTCTTGAATGATTCCTGAATATAAGACACACGCGCACACATTTCTGAAGAGCCAGCAGGCAGGACAAAGTAAAGTGAAACCTTAAGAGTTCTCCTGAGAAGAGTTCATCATTTTTTCTATGTTCCGACTAACTAATGAAGTCTCCCTTGAGTTCCTGATAAACATACACAGCAGGAAATTCTCCTTCACTCTCAACAATAGCTATAAAGACCAACGGTAAAATTTCATTTTAAATATTGTGCAGAGACGTGAAAGCATGATTTTGAACATGATATCACTCCTTCATATAACCCAGTTTTTTACACAAGGTGTTACATTAAATAATACACATCTTACGAGGAGATAAAAACAGGGACGAATGTAGAAACACATGCATCGTTGAGAAAGCAAAGTTACACATATTAAAAATAAGCTTAACCACACAACTTGCAGTGCGAAAATATTTGCCTTGAATGATTCCTGAATACAAAACGCACGCGCACACACTTCTAAAGAGCCAGCAGGCAGGAAAAAGTAAGGTGAAACCTTAAGAGTTCTTCTGAGAAGAGTTCATCATTCTTTCTATGATTTGACTAACTAATGAAGTCTCCCTTGAGTTCCTGATAAACATACACAACAGGAAAGTAAACAATACACATCTTACAAGGAGATAAAAACAGGGAAAGTTATACATATTAAAAATAACCTTAACCACATATCTTGTAGTGCGAAAATATTCGTCTTGAATGATTCCTGAATACAAAACACACGCGCACACATTTCTGAAGAGCCAGCAGCAGGAAAAAGTAAAGTGAAACCTTAAGAGTTCTTCTGAGAAGAGT
Organism: Anabrus simplex; assembly: GCF_040414725.1. Classification (NCBI taxonomy): domain Eukaryota; kingdom Metazoa; phylum Arthropoda; class Insecta; order Orthoptera; family Tettigoniidae; genus Anabrus; species Anabrus simplex. Next base: position 227,356,304 of record NC_090265.1, read on the forward strand.
TCATAATTTTTTCTATGTTCCGACTAACTAATGAAGTCCCTTGAGTTCCTGATAAACATACACAACAGGAAATTCTCCTTCACTCTCACATTAAATAATACACATCTTACGAGGAGATAAAAACAGGGACGAATGTAGAAACACATGCATCGTTGAGAAAGCAAAGTTATACATATTAAAAATAAGCTTAACCACACAACTTGCAGTGCGAAAATATTTGCCTTGAATGATTCCTGTGATGTGTGGTTAAGGTTATTTTTAATATGTATAACTTTTGTTTTCTCAGCGATTCATTTGTTTCTATATTCGTCCCTGTTTTTATCTCCTTGTAAGATGTGTATTGTTTAATGTAACGCCTTGTGTAATATAAATGCCTACATGCTTGCCTATTCCCACATTTTGGCTGATGATGACGCAGAACAGCGTTGAAACTAGTTCCAAGTACAAATACATGTTATAAATAAACTATAACATTTTTGTATTGAAAAGGTGGACCGTTTTAAGTTTTTCCTATCATACTTCAAGGATGTACGATCATTACCTACTGCCTACGATGCCAACCATAAAGCTTGGATGACCTGAGATCTTTTCCGAAAGCAGTTAATTAATCTGGATTCAAAAATAGGTGCGCAAAATAGGAAGATCCTTCTTTTCAACGACCGTTGTCCTGCACATCCCATGGATGTTAATTTGAGGAATGTGCAGTTAGAATTTCTGCCCGCTAACTGCACAAGCAAGCTACAACCTATGGATTTAGGAGTTATTAAGTCACTTTATAGGAAGAACCTGGTGCAGCGAATTTTATTCCTTGTGGAAGGGAGGGTGCGATCAGTCGTTGAGAGGAAGTTGGATGAAAACCAGTGTGGTTTCAGACCACAGAGGGGCTGTGAGGATCAGATTTTCAGTATGTGCCAGGTTACTGAAGAATGCTACAAGAGGAATAAGCAGTTGTGTTTATGTTTTGTAGATCTAGAGAAAGCATATGACAGGGTACTGAGGGAAAAGATGTTCGCCATACTGGGAGACCATGGAATTAAATTAAACACAGATTATTAAAATCAATCAAAGGCATTTATGTTGACAACTGGGCTTCAGTGAGAATTGATGGTAGAATGAGTTCTTGGTTCAGGGTACTTACAGGGGTTAGAGAAGGCTGTAATCTTTCACCTTTGCTGTTCGTAGTTTACAAGGATCACCTGCTGAAAGGTATAAAATGGCAGGGAGGGATTCAGTTAGGTGGAAATGTAGTAAGCAGTCTGGCCTATGCTGACGACTTGGTCTTAATGGCAGATTATGCCGAAAGCCTGCAGTCTAATATCTTGGAACTTGAAAATAGGTGCAATGAGTATGGTATGAAATTTAGCCTTTTGAAGACTAAACTGATGTCAGTAGGTAAGAAATTCAACAGAATTGAATGTCAGATTGGTGATACAAAGCTAGAACAGGTAGATAATTTCAAGTACTTAGGTTGTGTGTTCTCCCAGGATGGTAATATAGTAAGTGAGATTGAATCAAGGTGTAGTAAAGCTAATGCAGTGAGCTCGTAGTTGCGATCAACAGTATTCTGTAAGAAGGAAGTTAGCTCCCAGACGAAACTATCTTTACATAGGTCTTTTCAGACCAACTTTGCTTTACGGGAGCGAAAGCTGGTTGGACTCAGGATATCTTATTCATAAGTTAGAAGTAACAGACATGAAAGTAGCGAGAATGATTGCTAGTACAAACAGGTGGGAACAATGGTAGGAGGATACTTGGAATGAGGAGAAAAAGGCTAATTTAGGAATGAACTCGATGGATGAAGATGTACGCATAAACCGGCTTTGGTGGTGGGGTCATGTGAAGCGAATGGAGGAGGATAGGTTACCTAGGAGAATAATGGACTCTGTTATGGAGGGTAAGAGAAGTAGAGGTAGACCAAGATGACGATGGCTAGACCCAGTTTCTAACAACTTAAAGACAAGAGGTATAGAACTAAATGAGGCCACAGCACTAGTTGCAAATAGAGGATTGTGGCAACATTTAGTAAATTCACAGAGGTTTGCAGACTGAACGCTAAAAGGCATAACAGTCTATAATGATGATGTATGTATGTATGTATGTATGTACGTATGTATGTATGTATGTATGTATGTATGTATGTATGTATGTATGTATGTATGTATGTACGTATGTATGTATATTTGGATCAGTCAATTATTAAGTTTTGAATATTTTACATACTGGCATATACAAAGCTGTACGTACGATTACTGTAGCTACTGCCGCAGTTCAATCTTAGGGATGTCCTTGCTCACGAATTCTCTGAGGCAAATATTTTACTTGCTTTACCTTGACAGTTTAAAGTTTACACTTCACTCCAGCTGAGTGGCAAGAAAAATCATTAAATAAAAGATTGTTCACTTTTTAATACACTAGCAATCCATAGCAATTTTCTCTGCAAGGAAGAAGTAAATGCACTTGTAAAATCATAAAGCAGATAGAATAAGGAAGTAAATTCTTCTCTGCACATATGCAATGCTGTGCATTTAAGGGTTAAAGTTTTAGTTTTAGATGATTTTCTTTTGCGTGGAATTTTGCCCTTGGGATATGATATGATGTACACAAATCCTACTGTTACTGGGACTATAATAATAATAATAATAATAATAATAATAATAATAATAATAATAATAATAATAGCACTAAAAATGAAACACCTTAAGTAAACTACAGCATGTCCAGCATTGCCAAATTGATGGAATTTCCATCAAAAGTGACGGGGAAAATATGGCTTTGACAGACGACGGATTTTCTGACTGAAATTTTTACGAATTACATCGCCTTCAGTATGCTCAATAGTAAGACAACCTCCCTCAGAAACAAGCTTAAAACTAAGAAAATTAATTCACTTGTCCTGTGCATGCCACTTTTAAGTGTATGAAAATATGCTATCATTATTATACATGACCATGAAATCTTTTCAACCAAATTTGCACGTTGGCAGCATAATCCACCATCTCAACTGCAGAACTAGATGCAGATGATCATCATAATGTGGATAGATTACAGTTTTAAACGATGTCTGTAAGATGTTTATATTTTCTTTTTATTTTGGCCTAGAAATACTGGGTAGGTAACCTTATTCTTAGTATTTTGAATGATTTTCGGGTGTTGGTATGAGGGAAACAAATTACTAATTGGCAACACTTAGCATGTCATTGACCTAGCCAGGGAGAGGTGGGCGTGGCATGGCAGGTCAACGAATTAGTATAGGTCAGTTAATTAGTCACTACAGGGTACAGTTTACAAATAAGGATATCATAGGTTCAATTTGCCAGTGAGATTAATGAAAACTCTTACGAGATATTTCAGAAGAGTAATAATAATATGAGTCATATAAAAATAATAATAATCCTCGAAATATAACCAACCTTTCTCAATGTAGTTCTTTGGAACCCATCCAGGAAGGTCTTCTTCATCTGGGACAATAGGCATCATATGGCTAGCCCGAGGACGACCAAAACCAGCATTTTCATCCTCAGGAGGAGGCGGAGGTGGCAATGGAGGTGATACATTACCTGGGCGGTGTTGTAAGTGGAGTGCTTGTCCACTCATGTGGTGATGAGGCAGTGTGTGTGAATGGTGTGAATGATGCATCGCATGATCACTCATTTCACTTGCACCACCTATACTCATCGGAGGAGCTGCAACAAATTTCAGAGGATTTTATACAAAATAGCCTGTAAAATTTTCCTATTGACAGAGATTTTATTATCTACAGAGAATAACACAAAAAAGAAAACCACACATTCACCACACAGATATTAATTGCTTAGACAACTGCTGTATGAAAATTCTGTGGAAAGAGGAAATGTATTTGGCATCAATGTTAACTCTTAGCAGGTAGAAACATGTGTGTATATATATATATATAATATACATGCTTAACGCTTTCTTCACTAAGGTGGAAATGTATCTATCTATCTGAATTCCAATGCTAAACTGGCCGAATATGTACACAAACATATTCATACAGTAGATGGCATGCATTGTTCCTTTTAACTCACCTGGTGAGGGAAATCCCCACACTACTTTGATATACTTTTTTCCTCCTGTTAGTGGGATTTTACATAATGCACATGTTGCATGACATATTTTTTCAAGTATTTTCACAGTTCTCTGGTAAAATGGCATCATGGAAAAAGGTTACTGATATCGATAGTGTCAATAATGGATAATGTAGATGAAGTATTAGCGATTTGGTAAACAAAAATTCTTCCTCCAATTTATCTGAATGCAACAACCACACACACAACACTGATGACGAGAGAGCAGATGACTAGGCAGACAAAAGGAATGATCATGAACCCATGACTATTTCCTATGGAAAATATTGATCAAATGCCAATATTGCTGTCAACCAGTAGAATATTTTTATTTTTTGATAATGAAATATTTGAAGATAATTTTAGTGAAATTAAACTATGGGGTGACAAAAGTAAAATCCAGTCAAAAAAATGGCAGAATTAGAAACTGGCATTATATCAAATTTCCTGACATCATCATCATTTGGAGCCGTTTCCAACCACAGGCTGGGCCTGCTTTGAACATAAGCCTCTCCATCATTTTCTGTCCATCCAACGCTTGTCTCCCGTCACTGTCGTCCAGTTCCCTCCCCTTGCCTCGATGATCTTTACTCCTTTCAGCCATCTGTCTCTCAGTCATCCTCTACGTCTCCTTCCCTTTAACTCCATTTCTAACATCTTTCTTGGTATCATCTCTTCTCCCATTCTCTTAACATGTCCATACTACTGTGGCCTTGATTTTTCTATCTTTTCCTGTAGGGGTACCTCATTTACCATTTCCCAAACTCTCTCATTTCTTATTACTCTGTCCATTCTTGTTAAACCTACTCAACACCTCTGAAACTTCATTACCACTGCTTGTACTTTACTTTCCCCCTCCTTCATCACCCACATTTCTGATCCATACATCAAAATTGGCACAAAATAAGTCTTGTAGGTAATTCCTTTACATCTCTGTGGTACATTCCTGTTCCATATCAATCCTCCCACACTCTTAAAGAATCCATTTGCACACCTTCCTCTTTCATTGATTTCCACCTAGACATCAAAGTGTTTATTGGTGTCATCAACACTTATGTGTGTGTGTCCCCCCTTTTTTTAAGGGGAGTTTGAAAGGCAAAAATGTGAATTTTTTGACATTTTTCAAAATAAGTCCTACACTATTATTTAGTGTTTCATGATTAAAATGGTATATTATTTATCTCTATGTGAGCACTAGAAGTATTTTATTTTTAATTTTATTACATTGCTTGCATATCCGTCAGGCTGGTTGATTTTGGACATCCATCTTTTTATTTACGAATATCTCTGAAACTACTGCACGTAGAAGGCTGTGGTATTCGCCTATCGATAGAGAATACTCGGCGCTCAATTTTTGTTACTCTTCTGTTTCAAATATATCTGCAGCTATGCTTGCTTTTGTGCAATGAATGTTGAATTTCGTGTAAATTAGTGTCACTGGAAGTGCTTCCATGTAGTTTGATTGCACTTATTTTGGTAAACAAAGTATAAATATGCCTAGAAGTGCTAGTCTATTTGGGAAACATAAGTTTTGTGACAACCAGCATACTAAAAACAGAAGACATATGGTTCACATGAGGTAGAATCCGCCGACAGTGTAGAAACAGATGGTCAAAATATGACACCAAACTATTATAGCAACAATGAATGGTAGAACAAAATGGAAGGTGAAGAATCGAGTGAGGGTAGCATTATCAACTGTGAACCCCCCTCAAACTCATTGCACTAAATCAATACCTAAATAAGGAACAGCTGACAGAAGATTTGTAATTACAGTTGCTCCTCAAAAAGATATTTGACCTCAAGGGAGAACATATCCTATAAAAGCTGTTCCTATAACTAAAAATAAGATTACGACACCTGTAGATCAAGTGTGTATATAATTGTATGAACCATAGTATATTCCACGTCCCACATGAAGGTAAAGACAGATGAAGAAAGAAGCACCATTAGCATGTAAGGTGCGTAATAGTCAACCGTAGTTGACATCACGACAGATGTGGGCTACACTAGAAAAAGCTAAATCTACATTAGCAGTGTAATGTATAGCTAAAAAAAGACCTGTGGCAATTTGGATTATTAAACAAAGACCGAGAAGTGACCCGAAGTTTCATCAAGCGGAGATATTTGAGGGGGCAGGCAGATCTACTAAAGCGTTATTAGCAATTTTAAAAAGAGGATGCGATACTACCAATGCAAGTGAATCTAAATTAGGTAAACATTTTGAAGAACTGGGATCTGGAAGGCTGAAGTTTCAGGAGAGTATTTTGAGCACAATAATTCTATACCTGTAGCAGTTACGGAAGCTATCAAGCCAATCTACAGAGACCTAGCTCATCCAGACCTTCACACTCAGAATCCCAACGAGTCGTTCAAGAATATTATCTGGACTCGAGTGCCCAAAAATGTATTAATTTGTGGGGTTAAGAACTTTGAAATGGTGAGTGAGTGATGCTGTATTAACATCAATGGTGGGAACATGGGAAGAGTAAGAGTGTTATTGCATCTCAACATCAACCCTGGCCGTCGTACTATGAAGAAACTGCAATATTTAGACAAATTAAGAATTGCCAAGGCACAGCGTGCAGCAGAGTTCAACACCAAAGCATCATGGTCAGCGCGAAGTAAAAGGTTTTTGGAGAAGGAGGGGTACCAGGAAGAGGATACTGACAATGCTGCGGGATGCTTTTGAGCCTTAATTTAAACATCTGAGCGAGTTCTTATAATTTCAAGTTTTAAACCTGATTTTCTCAAAATGACTTTTTTTTACAATTTTTTACATCTCTAAAAATGGCATTTTGTCAACCCAAGCTGTTGAAAAATGTCAACATCTGGCAGTGGGTGAAATGTATGCTCTTCAACCAACCAGGCCCTACAGTTTCTGTGGAAGACAGTAACCTACGTTCCAAATAAAGGGTTTCCTTCAAAATTTATAACCCACATACGCCTACAAAATTCAGTTTGAAAAATTTTGCCCTTTCTGATGGTTCCAATGGACATCTTTATAATTTTATGACTTATATGGGGAAAATTGATCATGTTGGCACATGTCTTCTGAAGACAACATAGGTCGTGAAAAGTCTGTGCTCATCCCATATAAGAAATGTAAGAAATGTAAGAAATATCAATATACCACCTTCAGATTATCATGTCTATACTGACTGTTCCTATACCTTACTAGAGCTAGTCAAAGAACTACAAGGAAAGGGTACAGTCACAACTGGTACTGTTATGCCCTCCCAAAAGGGGCATATCACATAACCTAAATTTTGGTGATGTAAAGAAAATGAAAAAAAGGCAGATATAATCAGCTACCAAAAGAAATGAAAGAATGGCCCTTAGATGAAAAGATAAAAGGATGGTGACCATGCTGAGTATCTATCACAAGAGTGACAAAACAGGAATCACAGATATTGCCTCAAAATATCCCAACCAGTCAACTGTACACAAGCCTGATATAGTACTAGACAGCACTAAAAACATGGATGGGGCAGATAGAACTGTTTATTATAGGGCACCCTAAAAATCTGAAACGTTTCTTTGTAGCTATTTGAAGTATGTATAATCAATTCAATTTTATTCTAGATGATGGTAAAACACAATGTTGGAAAAAAAGTTCATGAATTATAAGTTCGAAAAGGGTTTACTAGACACCCTGGTAGAAAAGAGGGCGAGTTCATGTAAGTCAGTTTCAGCAAGCATGAAGCATACTTCAGGTGGATCCTTTAATAAGACTAAATCTGATGCACATACCGTATCTTTCAACCACAGAAATGTCAAATTCCTCACTTGTGTTGTGTGTAGGGCTCAAGGTTCAAGAGCAGTTCACAATCGCAAGCCTTGTTGAATTCTGTGCATCACTCTAAATGACTCCCTTCTGATGAATATCACGGACTTAGAACTGTCTCTTACAGTTTACTTTCACTCACTTGAGACTAACTCCAGACTGATTAACTTTGTGCTCCCACAGTTTTGCTCTAATACAGGTGTACAGGAGGTTCTAGTACCTTCTACTTCCAGATCATTCTGGGCATCTGGTTATGAATACAAAAATACCCTTCACAAAATTAATTAAAAAGACTTTCGAATAGCAAACACACTTGTGAATCAATCTAAACTGTAAGGAACATCCAGTCAGGCAGTGGAAAATGTGGAACATTCTACGGGAGAAAAATCCACCCCCATCCCTCAATTTGGAGACAAATCAGGACAGGAAACACATGCTGTCTCAAAGGAATGCCAAATCCTTTTAAGCAAACTCATGATCCAATGCGTAACTAAACAATACTTTGGTAGTGCCTTTATTGAAGTCTACTCTAAAAGAAAGTTCAGAAGATGTTCTTTCTTTTTTCTGATTGCCCTGACTACCAATTTCATCACACTTTGACACTAAAATATAAGCCCTTTTTCTGAGGAAAGAGATGTTCATAACAAACAAGGCTACACAGAGATTAAACATTGCTTATGACAGCAAACAATTATAAGATGCAAAATACGATCACATTTTAATTTTATTTTTCAATCCAATGCATACCATAAAAATACTTCAATAATATAATTTTATAGGCAATACATCAATATGCTAACTTACGAGGCATGCTGGAATGGTGATCCACAGCATATGTCGTCGGTGGAGGAGGTGGAGGAGGAGTCTGGGGATGTGATGACTGTACACTACTTGGAACAGAATGCGGAATAGGATGAACCATTCCTACCTGAGGTGGTGACATAGGGGGAGAAGGATGAGGATGCTGATGAGGTAATGTGTGAGTATGGAGATGAGAGGAAGGGGGCATAGGAAGTGTGCTGTATCCTGCACCGCGCTCTCCACGCCGAGGATGACCCAGAGGATAGTTGGGAGCATAATGACTTGGGACCTAGAAAAACAGAGAAACAAGAATATGACAGAGATATGTTTATAACCTGCTAAGTATCCAACAGTCCAGGAACATGCACTTAATGAGCTGCAGTGGAATTTCCCTATAATGAACACCAATGGGGAACATAAAAATGTCCACTCTTCAAAAATTATTAGAATGCTATAAATAGTAGTTTAGCACAACAAAATGTTTTTACACGTTTTACAATAGCAATGACACACACTTACAGTACAATATTCACAAAACATATGGCTTAGCACTTTACGTTTATGAACATAAAAGTTTTTAATTTTTTCTATCTGTAACGAATATCATTTTACCACAGAACTTCATAATGTAAAATTTTATGAAATATTCTCTTATTTATTCTTGAATATATCCAGATGGTTTGAAAGAATAATGTTTCCCTTTGTCATACACATTGAAGATTCCAGCTTTATCAATATGTCAACAGATTGCATTTCTGTGCCATTTCAATACATTTCACAAACAATGAGCTGCGACACTTGGGCACCCTAGGATTGCAATAAATACATCTCACTGCCACCAAATCATAACTACTCTGCAACAATATCATCAGTACCCATCACAGCAGTATTGTTACATCTGAATTCCAAGAATTATGTTTCCTTTCACGTTGTCCATTATTTAGAAGTTTTAAATTAAAGCTGGGTTATAGCTTGTCGGTGTCCGTTTCTGTTATTTAGAAGTAGCAGTATTATTTAAAACCAGGTATTTCTGTTGGGGAATTAAAAAGTGTCCATTATGTAGAGGTATCTGCTACAAAAAGTTTCACTGTAATAAATATGAACTAGAAAATATAAATACAGTTGAACCTGACTTATACGTATATCAAGGGGAAGAGAAAAAACTACTTGTAACTCAGAATTACTTAGAAATCAGACTTACGCTTTACATCACATATTTACCGAAAAACCAATGGAATAGACCTACATGTGTAAATCCTTGCAAATAATAAATGCATTAAGACAGAAAATAGTATTTTGAACTTGGCCCGGCCTCAAAGAAATCAGATAGTTTGGCTTGTTTCACTTTTCTTGCATTAAGAATATAAACCTCCTTTAGCAAACTTGGTAATGCATTCAAGGCATTTTCACTACAACTTTTCGCACCGATGTAACGCCTACACACTTCGATTGCACTTAACACTTCACTCAGTTCAGGTGTCAAGATTCAAGTCGTTATCTCCATCTCCAATGTCACTATCGCTTGTAGCTGGTCCACCACCGCCGCGTTGTTGGCATACATCAGCAATAATCTCTTCATCCGGTAGTTCTCCACATACAGCCAGATTGTCATCGAAATGCACAAGAGTATCGAATTCTATTTTTTATACACCCACCAGTAGCGTTAGCTCATTACCAGACAAAACTTCGTCCCCATAATCATAATTAGAGGCAGCTTCTTCTCGTAAGACACCAGTTTTGCAGGAACAGTTGCTGATTGTGGAGGATGACACCTGCTTCCAGGCAGCCGAAATAAAGTTCATGGCTTGTAGCAAATTAATGGAGAGAGGTTCATTTCCTGCATCACTCAGTGTTATTAAATGTTGAACCAGCATTTTTCTATAATGCACTTTAAAATTTGCAATGATGCCCAAATCAAGTGGTTGTAGAACATTGGTACAGTTAGGAGGGAAAAATTCCATTCGGACATTCTCCAGAACGATTTGAGGTGGATTTACTGCACATCGATCCATACGATGAAGGATCTTCTTCTGTTTCTTTTTCATTTTAATGTCCAGTTTTTCAACCACTGTTCCATTGGATTCATCTTCCTTAGGTTTTGTTTTCGCACCCTTAAAACACCTCGGATTCTTCGATTTTCTTATCACAAGTGGAGGAAGTTTGTCAGATCCACCTGCATTGGTGGCGAGACACGAATTTTACTTTTCTTCCCTCCGTGGCATGAGTCACCTTTTTCAGCTAATGTCTTATTAGGAAGGAGATTGTAGAATAGGCCGGTCTCATCACAGTTGTAGATGTTTGGAGGCTGATAATCGCTTACGATACCCGACAGAACCTCCTCTTTCCAGTGTTGCACCGTGACGTCGTCTGCAGATTTTGAGTCACTGCAAATTGTTCTCCCTGTAATTCCATGACGATATTTAAATCCTTGCAACCATCCCGATGAAGCCTTGAAAGCAGCAGTGATACTCTTCACTTCAGCTAAATCTATCGCCTTTGCCTTCAGCATGTCTGCACTAATTGGTAGAGCTTCAGCCCGCTTTTGCTGGAACCATGTGAAAAGTGCTTTCTCCAAATCTACGTACCATCCTTCTTGCTGACGGCTGCGCTTTGCTGATTTCGAACCCAGTTTTAAGAACTCATCCAAAATAGCGTTTCTTTTACTGGTGACTGTACACAGCGTGGTATAAGCAATGCCTAAGTCTGAAGTGATTTCAGTTTTTGTTTTGTGTGGATTAGCGTCCACTTCTTGTATAACTTTTCCCTTTTCTGTTCTCCATGGCTAATCAAAAGCAACTGAATGACAAAACTACTGTTCAACAGTAAACATCAGATACCGGTATCGTGGACATTTTATTCTCCGTTGTTCCCACGAAAGAAATTCTCATATTCACACAAAATTTACTGTATTTTCTTTTGTTTACGCACCGAAACCGTCCATTTTGCTTACGATGTACCTTAATCTTTGGCAGCGTGTTAAAAACGACGAAGGTAGAGGAGGAGCGAAGGCGGCTCGTCTTTGTTAAGCCGCCAGTAAGAAAGGGTCAACAATGTCACTCGGCGAAACTCTCTGTTTCAGCACCGAAATCGGATCGCTCTATTTTCGCCTACGCCGACAAAGAGAAAACTTCGTAAATACAGTAGTTTATTTTTAAAAAGCACATTCTTATTACAATTACGCAAAATTCAGTTATATTTCACTGGCACTTAATACGTATAACAGCGAATTACGTATAAACGGATTACGTATAAATAAGATTTAATTAACACGCTTTTAAATTATATTTTGCCGGGACCTAAAGGAAATTATGTACAAATACGAATTACGTAGAACAGAGTTACGTATAAAGCAGGTTTAACTGTATATATATGGGTGAGAACAGTTCAGGGACCGTCCTGCTGAGTTTTCATACGAGGGTAATCCCAAAAATAAGGTCTCCTATTTTTTTTTATAGATAGAGAACTCTGTTCGTGTGGATGTTGGTCACAATTATGTGAAGAGAGTTTCCCTCGCACGCCGCACTGAGGCACTCAGTCTTGGTGGCTTGGCAGCCGTTGAGAATGGAGCTCCCGTTGCATGTTACCGCCAATTTTCAATTTTCCATGCCTTACACAGTTCCTACCCACGTTTTCTACCTCCAATAACCCACCGTCCTAACCCACCCTAAACTACCCCTCCTTTATTTCCCTATCTTATCCTTTCCCATCCTCTTTTAACTTCCAATCCTTTTAATCTTCTCTTATCTACTAATCCTCTTCCTTTATTAACTTATCCTATCTTTTCTTTTCACCTCTCCTCTCGAGAAAAAAAACCCCCTACTTTCCGATTTGAACTGTATACTAGTATACTATAGTGCCACCTGCATTTTGGGTCTTTACATTCACCTACCTCAATTACGACCTAAATTCTTATCTTCAAGAAGTAGCGCACTGTGTACATATGTTTTTCATTTGTTTCCGGTATTCCGCTTTTTACTACTTTTCTCTTCACAATAGTTTTTTTTTGTCAACTGTTCTAAAGAATCTACAAGATCCTAGCTACATACTTCAATTATATTAAATTTTATTATAATATACATTTTTGCAACCGAAACAATTACATACTGGATCATTAAGTTATTCACCGAGTTCCGTTGGCATTTGAATGCACAGTACCGGACATTGAGTATGTTGCGCTGATATTCAGGAGCTAGCAATTTGCTTCAATCAAGCGACTCATCTTCGACTTCTACACAATTTTGGGACTTCATATTTAGTAAATTGTGTTGTGACTTCGCGCCTGATAGTATATGCAGGATGGCTCACTTAACTGTTCACCTCTTCTCGTAAACATTTTGAGACACAGTGCTGAACTCTGAGTGTGTTGTGATACTATTCAGAAGATTGCACCTTACTTCACATAAATGACTGACCTACTTCTTCTAGATTTTACGTTTTAAAATCGCACAGTGCCATCCCCATTATCTTGTATTGCTTCTTCAACATTTTTTGTGATAGACTCATTCTTTAATTTCTTATTTACCTATGCATTGTTTTTTGCATTGTATTCAGCTGATGATGACCCAGATTGGGGTCGAAACCGGTACCGCTTCCGCATATAATTAAATAGGAATGTAACACTACATTTCTTATTTATTTTTATTGAATAGGTTGAACTACGTTACCTGTTATTTCAATTTAATTGTGATACAGTTCAATACGGAACATTATAAAAAAATTATCTTTAAGTGCGAAGTGCGCGCAGTTATTTGGTTTTTGAACGCAAAAGATACTGAACTGATTGAAATTCATCGCCAACTGACAGAAGTGTATGGCGAGTCGTGCATGGATGTCAAAAATTTTCGTAAGTGGTGTAGAGAGTTTGCAGCCTGCAGCCGATCGGACTGAAATTCGGAACGAGCAAAGGAGCGCGAGACTGTCAATTTCCGTCAAGACAGTCATGAAGGTTGAGCAAATCATGCGTGAAGATCGGCAGATCACCCTGGATGATCTCTGCACTTCGGTTCCTGAGGTTTCCCGAAGTGCCACTCAAAGAATTTTAATGGAAAAGTTGAAATACAGGAAGGTGTGCACAAGATGGGTGCCACGCATGCTGACTGAATACCACATGCGGCAACGAGTTGATTCTTCCCGCGCATTTCTTCAACGCTTTGCAGACGAACAGGACAACTTCTTGGACTCAACTGTCAAGGGTGAGGAAACCTGGGCGCTCCACTTTACACCTGAGACCAAGCAACAATCACGCCAGTGGCGGCATCCCTCTTCGCCAAAGCCGCGGAAATTCAAGCAAACACAGTCTGCCGGTAAAGTCATGACAACTGTGTTTTGGGATCGAATCTGCCGGTAAAGTCATGACAACTGTGTTTTGGGATCGAAAAGGGGTATTGTTGATCAACTTTATGCCGGCTGGGACTACAATTAATGCTGACAGGTACTGTGAGACCCTGAAAAAACTCAGACGGGCAATTCAGAACTGGAGAAGAGGAATGGTGAGCAAGGGCGTAAACATTCTTCATGACAACACTTGCATGTCGCCCGGCAAACCATTGCTCTCCTGCAACAGTTTCAGTGGAACATCATCACCCACCCACCCTATAGTCCCGACTTGGCGCCCAGTGACTATCACTTGTTTCCTAAGTTGAAAGAACATTTGGCTGGAAAGCGATTCAGCACCGGCAACGAGGTGTAAGATGAGGTTCACAACTTCTTGAACAGCATGGCGGCGAGCTGGTACGACATAGGCATACAAAAACTGTTACAGCATCTACAAAAATGTATCGACCAAAATGGTGATTAGCTAAACGTTCAAGCTGTAAAATGATGTACACCATTGTAGAAATAAACAGGTCTATTGTATTTATAAAAAATAGGAGACCTTATTTTTGGGATTACCTTTGTAGCAATGTAAGTTGGCTATGGAGGAAATGAGAACATGTTAGTCAAATCAGTGCAATCTGTACAAACTTATTCAGACAAACACTTTTCCATGAGGACAAAGTTTTTTTTTTTTTGCTAGTTGCTTTACGTCGCACCGACACAGATAGGTCTTATGGAGACGATGGGACAGGAAAGGCCTAGGAATGGGAAGGAAGCGGCCGTGGCCTTGATTAAGGATTAGCCCCAGCATTTGCCTGGTGTGAAAATGGGATACCACTGAAAACCATCTTCAGGGCTGCCGACAGGACAAAGTATACCGATTACATTAATTACTGAATAGACGATGCCTCATATCAACAGCAAACCTTTCAAGACTTTGAGTAACACATTCTGAGTCAACAATACTGGTAAGTTGAATCTTAAGTGGAATTTTTCAAACAACAACAACTTGGGTATCGTTTCTCTTGCAGAGATCATGAGGCCTATCACTTCGATGTTATCCAGTCCATATTCACATCGGTAGAAGGAAATAATTGACTCGTAAATTCTCAATTATATCACATGTCTTTACTGTAGATGCCTCTAACTACATTGTACGAATGCACAGTGGGATGGGAATTGAACTATTATGTCAATAACACGTCCTGTTTGATAACAGAGGGCTTCACTGTCATCCAGATGTTTGGGAGGTATCAGTGTTGGTTAAAAGGTACTAATGCCTCAATTAAAAGTGTGTGTCAAGTTCGGTCTGTGTGGACTGTAATGTATACAAGTCATGGTTGATAGTGCAGATTGAGGTAAGCAACAGGGGAAGCAGCTGACGCTGAATAAAGCCACTTATGCACTTATACGGCTTCAAGTAGGCTACACGCAGAGGTACATTTCCAGAATGCTATGGGTTGCTCAGAACATGACTTGGTATCCATAGAAATGTTTCCCGGAGAGTGGAAGTCATATCAGGCACCCTGGCATGGATGACCAAGTTCTTGCTTGCTTGCTTGCTTGCTTGCTCGCTGTTTGAAGGGGCCTAACATCGAAGGCCATCAGCCCGGATGACCAAATTCAGCACGACTCCCCTTCTCTATACGATTTTTCTTAATCCAGGGCAGGATAGTTTCTTTGCAACTACAAGCTTACCAAAATTACTTAATTACAGCATGAGCATACAGGTAGACCTACAGCAGGCTTCTGAAGTATGAGTCAGTGACCCAGTCAGAAACAGGCTTTGAGAAGACAATTTAAGATACCGATGACCCACTCAAGTACATGCACTGGACAGACTACATCGTAGCAGGAGACAGCAGTTTGCTAGATATCATCTGCACTGACAGTTGAGACACTGGCATCCTGCGCTGTTCTTGAATGAAACCATTTTGTGTTATATCATTTAGATACCGGTAGTTGTCTGTGAGCCATTTTATTTACAAAACATTGTGTAATGATGTGTACTGAGTGTCCAACAAACTCTTTTCATTTCAATTTTTAACTGTTGTAAAAGAAGGAGGTTTAATCTCATTGCATGTCAGTTTTCAATTTAATACGTATGCAAATCGTGGAAGTATGAACATTACAAAAGTGGCCAAATTTCCTTTTTTTTATTTCTTTTTTTTTTTCTTGAACAGTGTATAAAAGCAAAAATCCATTGACTGATAAACCCTTAATATAGGAAGTTCAAATCTCATCAATCATTTCCCTTATGTGTTAGGTCCTCATCAAGGAAGGCTTTTAAAAAAATCCACTCATAAGAGGATGAATAAACATATGTAAAAATAATTCACCGTACAACATTGATAGTTCTTTTATGTCCTCGATGTCAAATAACACAAGGCTTGAAAATATGTTATTCTTCAGGATTTTAAAGGGTGGGGTATTAAAACCCAAAAACAAAAATACAATTGAAATTTCACATGATGGTCACTTTTATATCCTAGATGTTAAATACGAAAGGGTAATAAAACACTCCAGTTCTATGGGGTTCAAACGAGGATTAGGTCCAGACACAAAAATAATCATTCCTCCAAAACTGTTGTACGTAGGAACAGAGAGTGTATTCTACAAGCTTCACTAACAGTCGGATCTTCAAAATTTAAAACTTTTTTGAAGGAGAATGTTCAGTTTAAAGCCACAGCATAGCATAGCCTAACAGAGCATGGGTATCTCGCTAATAAATAAAATGAAATATATAAAAACCAACTGAACAGCCATTTGTTAGAAGGGCCCAAGTACAAAATGCAATATTTTACAGGAAATGCAAACACTTTTCTGTTCACTCTATGGAGTATACTTACTTTCTCTTGCTTCGAATATTAAGATCTGTACTCAACTTATATTCTGGAAATTGGCAGTTGAAAATGCAATCAGTCATACTGGTGACAGGGGTACTTAAATGTCCTGAACATATGCCCATCTAACAAATAATTCATTTTTTCATAATTCAATAAATGATTTTTGTTTTAAACATAGTCAACATTTTTGTGTGAGTAAGTAAAACAGGGTCAGTTAATATACATTAACCCTATGTCGGACCTAGTCCGACACAACTTTGAGGTTATAAATTTCGTATGCTGGAGCAGAAATGGCGCCGAGCTTTACGCAGTATACAGCCTTGGCATTTATCTCTTGTCTACTGCCATCTGCTGTTCATTCCTTTAAGCTGAATTGTGTTTTCTTTGGAGATAATTCCTCACTGTCACTGCTGAGTTTACTTTCGTTATCAACATGGCGTCCACCAGCCGCGGCATGGAGCTTAATGATATTTACGAACAGTTATGTGACAGTGGCGATATTGACGATGATTTGTTGACAGATTCTGATGGTGACAACCGGAATGGGCAAGGAGAAGAAAGAATTTTGAAGCCTGGTGCCATTATAGATTACACAGGCAAAATGGGAGGGGTCAATCGTGCTGATCACTACTGCTCATCTTATGGTATTGTAGTGAAAAGCCTGAAGTGGTGGAGGAAATTGTACTGCTGGGTGTTGGAGGTAGCTTTGGTGAACAGTTTTCACCTATATAATTTGCAACAAAAGGCAGAAAATAAGCTCGAGGTGAATCACAAAACATTCAGGGACCGAGTTATTATGGGGCTTGTTGGGGACGTTAGGAACAAAAATGTCCGTAAGCGCGGCCGACGGAGCAGCTGTATCGAAGAATTTCGACTGAACTGGAAGCTACACATCATAGATGCTCGCCAGGATTTAAAAAAACCAAGGACTGTGCCATGTGTTCCGACAGGAAAGTGAAAGGAGGCAGAAAGGAGACATCATTTTTTGTGAGACCTGTCCAGGGAACCCAGGACTACACCCGAACAAATGCTTCCGGAAGTACCATACTTTGAAAAAATATCGCTGATAATGTGGTTAACTTGACTGATAATAAATAAATTTGCAGTTCGTATTATTAATGTAAAAATTCAGCTTTTTACTTATATAGTACTTCCTTCCCATATTTGCCTAATGTCAAATTGGACCTGTGCAGGATGCAGGTGGAAAATCAATTGGACCCCAAAGGGTTAATACACTGCCCTCTAAAAGAACCATAACACTTCGTATTTTGGCAGAAAGTTCAGTTAAATTCTACACTGAATACAATTACCATATTTTTTTCAATATTTATTGACTGGCTAGTTTTCTATGAACATTACTGAATAAGAAGCAGCAACAAATAACAACACAAAACTTTTTAATGCAATATTATAACTAGAGAAGAGAACAAGCTCAGCTCAAGCCGGGGAAATTGTCTGTATCTCCAGATGCCAGCCTGAACACGGTGTAATAGTGTTGCCTGATGGCCGGCGCAAGCTTCCTAATGTTCATGCTGGAAAGTCAACAAGCCCAGCAGTTCACAAGGTCAAGTCATGACAATCTCAAAGTACTTGGGCCAGATTAGCGACAAATCCAGCAAACCTGTCTTCAGTTCAATGTGGTTAGATGCTCGTTGAACATACATACTCTATCTGAAGTCGAGATGAAGATAAAAAAATAATTTGAATGCATTACAAGAAAGCTCAGTTAAATTATACACTGAATACGAAGGGTGAAGTACGGGAACGATCTTATGTTGTTATTGATGACGACAGACAGAAAACAGAATTTGTGCAATGCAAAATAGGACAGTACCTCTTACAAAGCTTAAATACCAGAACATTAGCCAGGCATAATTGCGCCCGTTCTCCTTAGTCAGATGAGTGTTTCATGCAGTCGAGTTATTCCTATCTCTATAGGATATAAAATAACAGCGGCTTGTGTTAAGTCATGCACAGGGCTTTAAATAGTAGAACAAGAACTGATCTAGGAAAAGACTTTGGTAAAATAAATGGGTATGAGGTGCTACCGCACTGGGCGATTGTTTCCCGGTGAAGTCATGAAATGGCCAATGACATTCGTTGCTCTACACTATTAGATGCTCGTGACACAATAAAGTGTTATTCTTGTGCTGCAACTACAAACATGTGGATGGATGATTGGATGATTACAAAAAAATCCCTTAAGGTTCACTACATTAATGAGTGGGCAATAAAAAACATTTCTTTTAACCTGCTTCTTCCCCAATATTCCCGAGTCTGGTGAAAACATCATGAAAGAATTTACCACTCATTGTACTGCGTTAGGAATTCAGCTGCCAGATTTACAAAGGGTTACGCTTGTAACAGATCAAGGTACGAATGGTATGAATGCCTTAACAGTTCATGAAGACTTTACGTTAATACCTTGTGTAGGGCATTGTTTAAATACAGTTTTGCTGCACACATTCCAAAATTATTTTCTTAATTTTCAGGGCCAGAACGTAGAATACATAATTAAGGAAACACAGAAAGCTGAGACCTATTTCAAACGTACAGGTTTAGTCAAGTGTGTCGAGCATACTCTATATCAGGATGTAGAAACAAGATGGAATAATAAACTGATCATGATAAAATCTGTACATAACCAGTACGATAAAATGATTGAGGTCCTATCAGCTTCAACAGCAGGCAAAGGAGAATAGAAAAAATTGTAAATAAATGGAAGCAATCAATAAAGAACTTTTGAGTGACTTGATTTATATCCTAGAACCTTTCAAAGCAGCTACGAACGGTTTAGAAGGAGACAGCAGTCAAACAATACAAAACGTGCTGCTTTGATTCAATCATCTAGTACAGGGAATCGCACCTGGACGCGGATGAAGAGCTAGAACGCTAACCTGGGGTTGCGGCAGTGGTCAATCTTTACTTATTACAACTACATTACTTGCAAAACAATACCAAATGTTTCTTTCATTTAACTCAGAAGGGAAAAGTGCAAACTGTCAGTGAACGCAGTGCGCTAGTAATCGCCGCTCAGCCAGCCTGGCTGGTATGCCAGCCCTAGCAAGTCCAGCATGCAAAGAAAACCAAGCCCTGTTAGCCAAGCTTCCTTGATGTGGCCCTCATGATGTAACAAGCCCAGCTTAACTCTCCAGTGTTGTCGCACGATCCAAGCCTAGCTTAGCTGGCAGACACATGTACAAGCCCAGCCGAGCCTGAGCCGTTTATTGCTTATCTCTAATTGTAACTTATTCAACCAATGGTGAGTGCTCCCACATATTTTATTCATTTCATGCCAATTATAAAAACCATTATTTCAGCATTATAGCTGTTCTTGTATCTTTGACGCTGATTGATTTGTGTCTGAGCATTACCTGAGGGGATTCTGAGCCATATAAAACTCATCAACATGCCTCTAAGTCCCATGAAATTGGTGGAAAGCAGTTGCATTGGTGAAAGATGGCTGGACACCTCCTACAAACAGTCACTGGGCTGTGGAAAGTTTTCAAAATAATCATACCTACCACAGAAAACCTGGTTCAGACTGTCCTAGGTTTATTTCAGCCTCGGTATACTGCTTTTCAAGGCTACAGGTGTTGAGGAACCAACATCTTACAGCGGTTGAGGCTCGAAGTAGTCTGATGGAGGTCTACAACATATCTCCAAGGGGGAACACAGTCAGAGGGAGGCTCCATGATGCAAATTTAGCCACTAGAAAATCAGAGGACCAGCACTTCTGTAACAACAGTGGAAAGACCATCTTCTTTTTGCGCAAGTACACGAACATTGAATTGAGCATCAATGGTGACACGTACTCTTCAGTGACAAGTCCAGATTCAACCTGAGGTGACCTAACAAAAGAGTTACGGTGTGAAGAAGGGCAGGAGAATGTCTTGCCCCCGTACCTTTGCCAAGATTACACTATTTGGAGGTGGTTCTGTGATGGTGTGGGGTGGCGTAACTTAAGATAACCGTACTGATCTTGTACTCAATGATAACGGCTCCTTCATGACACACAGAGAGATTGAGGAGATTCTCATTTTTCATGTAATGCCATTTGGATTCGCTTTCGGCAAAAACTTCGTGCTTGTACACAATAATGCAAGAACCCATGCAACTCAGCATCATGGAGTTTCTTCGGGTCGTCAATATTCCTTCTCTAGACTGGACTGTTGAGCATAATATTTCATTATAGGTGTACTATTAGAATATTTTAACTCTGTATATATCTTGCCTACAATGGTACCTTGATTCCAATTTTATCAATGACTGAACTTAAAGCTGATGATGTTCATTACAAAGAATGAAACATGTACTTGTAATATATAAAAAAAATATTGTGAACTTGTATTGTAATTTAACAAGCACAATAAAAGGAAATGTAAGAAATTGGTAAAAGAAAAGTTGGGAAGAATTTACACAAAAGATGGAAACGGATGGAGCTGGCAGTAAAAGAATGCTGTATGGAATTATACAAAGTAATAGGAAAGAAAGAGTTTATACAAAGCTGATGAAAGAGGAAGATACAGAGTTGATAACACATCCAGAAGAAATAAAGAGAAGATGGAAGGAGTACAGTAAAACCTTGTTAATTCGAAGTCGTTGGGACGCAAAATCAGACTTTGAATTAGATGATTTTGAATTACTTAGTTTTACAATATTTAAAATTCTTCCACCGTTTTGATACTTTTTTTGCCTTTTGGCAAATTTTTATTTGTCAACAGTACATGTTTCGTTCCTTATTTAGGAACATCCTCAGCTGTTATTGTAGCTTAGGTGAATTGCTAAGATTTTAAACACGTTAATTTGCAGGTACATTGATTCACTTAAAAACTACTAAAAATACCAATTAAATTAAATGATATTAAAAAACAATGTAGGGGTTAGTGTGTTAATGATGTGAGAACGGATGATTACATAATTGGTCAGCTTAAAAACTATGTCTATTCATTTGAATAGTTGTTAAAAATTTCATTTTGTTACATTAAAATGTCTGTTTGCGGTTAAAAGTTTTAAAAAATGTTTGACTTCGTAACCCTGTTCAAATTATTGAATGTTTTATCTTCTGTTCCTTCCAGGTAAGTTGTTATACATTATGAGTTTGCTTATGGTGCCTTTGATTGAGTCTAATGTGGAACTTTGAAGCTGATTGCTGATCAATTTTTGTGAAGGGAGCTTCGTTTCAATTTCTGAAATGAAATAAAATAAGGAAATGGGAATTTGTTTAATAAACATGTGTCTTTACGTAATAACTAAATGAATAAAAAAAGTTCTTTACCTTGCTGTTCTTAGACTCCAATTCTACTGTGACCCTGGAGGGACGTTTGTTGCTACTTTGCGTCTTGTATAGTAATGGTGTGTGCGTTCCGTTGTATGCTCCTCCTTACGGGGAGGCAAGGTTGCGGAGAGGGGAGGGGGCGTGTCGCTTACTGTCACAGCATCAACTTTAGAAGGGCTAGGGAGAGGGGATGTACAAAATGGCGGAGTTTCGGTCTTATTTATCCTTTTACTATTTGTATTGCGTCTTTTGCCTAAAATTTCAAGATTTGATAGTGTCCCTTCAAATATAGGGTTTCTAATGTCAATAGTTTCATTTAGGTTATTGTCCTGATTGCTTTTTTGTTCTAAATAAATGTATAGATTTTCTAATGTATTAAGGAGAGCTCCTTTGTTTATTTTATGTAATATAGTTAAATCCTGCTCTATGGTCGTGAATTGATGTCCGGTTGAACTCATGTGTTGGCCCATCGCGGAAAATTTTTTATGTCTTTCAGCGCTGACATGCTCCTGGTATCTTACAGTAAAACTGCACCCTGTTTGTCCGACATAACTTTTTTTACATTGGTGACACTTCAATTTATAAACTCCTGATTCAGAACGTTTGTTTTTTCCTAGGGAATTAACACTATTGTAATTAAATAATTTATGCTTTGTGTTATTGTTGGTTCGAGGGAAAGAGAGTGAGAGGGAGACCTAGAAAAAGGTGGATCAATTCAAAGAAAGAGGAGTGCAAGAAGAAACCTAGACTGAGACAAAACGATGGAAGAGGAATGGTGAAAGGAGAAAGGAAGGTGGAGATATGCCATAAATGCCCCAACCTGGCAGGAGCTGGATAAGGAGAGAGGAGGATGATTATGATTAAGGAATATCCATGGCCACAGTGAAAGTATCCATTTTCAAACTCCCTTCAATTAACACATTAAAAAGAGATGGGCATGATATTATACATGGGCTCACTTCTAAACTAAAGTCAATAAAGAAACACTTCAAACATTACTCAACCAAGTGACCTGTACAAGAAAAGAAGTCAGATCCCTCGGTAACAGTTTCATGTCTCCATGTGCAGTAACACAGATCTATCTTTGTCTTGAAACAAACCTGCTTGCCCGGAATTCCCTTAATCCCATCACTGTAACAACATGCATGACTGGCAGGATCAGGATTGGGATTGAACATGCATGGTGTAGAGGTGAGCAGGATGGGAAGGACAGCCTGTATTTTACAATGGGGTGGGATAAGAAGCCTGCAGAGCTAGAAGTAGCCAGGATGGGGCAGGAAAATGGGACGGATTTGCAGAGCTCCACCAGGAACAGGGCAAAATATGTAACTGGAAATTCTTTAGGTATGTAATTCAGATAAAGCACCTGTCCAACCATACCACCACGATGTGCTTGAATGAGTCCAACAAAGTTTCAGGGCAGGCGAATCACTTAAGAGATATTTACATAACCTGTCTGGGCACTATATCAAAGGCCTTTTCCAGATCGTAAAACACTAAAAGCATTTGGTCTCTGCACTTCTCCTGCAGTTGTCTGGCACAGATCATATCAATGTTGCCTCTGGAGGTGCAAAATCAACACCAAGATTCTGGAAGTATCTTCTCAGAGACTACTAAATGACAATTCAACAGAATTCTAGCAAAAACTTTTTCTGCTTATGGAGAGCAAAGAAATACCACGATAATTACCACTGATACTTTAATCACCTTTCTTTAAAGATAGTTACATCGAATTCCTCATGCCACCTGGTACCCTTTGGGTTTCCCATGTAAGAAGGATCAGAGAAAAGAGCCTGCCTCCCAGAGGTAGCTACCACTCTGAATGAGTTCTAAGGAAATTATGTCAGGAACGGGAGCCTTTCTTCCTTCCAGACTGTAAACAGCTTAACTGTATTCTTAACAAGTTAGCAGGGCAGCCATCGAAGGTTGTGAAGGATGTTGTTATACATGCCAAAGCAGTAAAGCTGTGATTTAAAAATAATGTCTTGACTGTCAATAAAAGATGGTGATACTGTTTTTAGCTTTCAGGGTGCCCGATGAGAAACAGAGAGGTCAAGGGAACTCTTTCGTACCAGCATCATTTTCTGATGAAATTGTGATTAAGAAAAAGGATAAGAGAAAATTCCAACAACAGCTTGGTGGAAGAACGCATGGGAAGAACAAAGAATGGCATGTGAATCAAAGTACAGAAAAGACAGACAATGGTGATATAAAGAAAAAGAAAATTGATCTACAGTAAAATAAAGAATCAATGAATCCGCAAAGAAAACACTCAGACAGGCTAGGAGGAAAAGAGAAATATGGTGGAATGAAGAGTGCGAGGAAGCTCTCAGGGAGAGGTCCGAGAAAAGCGCCAAGTTTGAGCTTCAGAAACGAACAGGGTAAAATCGGACTGAACAACCAAGAAAACTGTGAGATACTAGCCAGATATTTCCACACTCTCTTGGATTGTCCTTCCCCAACCTCCAAACTAGAATTTCCAGACATATCAGAGAACTCAGAACATGACGAACCACCAACAAAGGAAGAAGTCAAGGAAGCTCTTGAAAACTTCAAAAACAACAGGGCAAGTGGAGAGGACTCAATAACGGCAGAAATGTTGAAATGGGCAGAACCGGAAATCTTAGATGATCTTCACCAAATCATCAAGGAAATCTGGGAGAAGGAGACAATCCCAGAAGAATTCAAAACAGCACTTATCCATCCGCTGCATAAGAATGGGGACAAGCAGGATGTCAACAACTATAGGGGTGTGTCCCTCCT
This sequence comes from Anabrus simplex, assembly GCF_040414725.1. NCBI lineage: Eukaryota > Metazoa > Arthropoda > Insecta > Orthoptera > Tettigoniidae > Anabrus > Anabrus simplex. The sequence continues at coordinate 227,381,180 of NC_090265.1, forward strand.
CCCGATCGCTTATAAAAATTCTCTCAAAACTTCTTCTTAATAGAATAGAAGCGAATCTGGACCAACAACTAGGGGAATACCAAGCAGGGTTTAGGAAAGGCCGCTCATGTATCGAACAAATATTCAACCTGAAGTCAATACTCCGCCACGGAATGTTGAGTGGTAAGAAAATTGTGGTGCCATTTATGGACTTCAAAAAAGCCTTCAATTCGGTGGACAGAGAGACTTTGGATAAGATCATTAGGGAATTTGGAACCAAAACCAAACTGGCAAATATAATCTAAGAGACCCTAACAGGCACAACCTCCAAGGTAAAATTCTTCGGGCATCTCTCGCAATCATTTGAAATCAAGACAGGCGTGAGGCACGGGGATGGCTATCCTCACTCTTATTCAATTGTGTGCTAGAAAAGATAGTGAGAATATGGAACTCAGAACTTGAACATCAAGGGATAATCCTGATCTGTCTAGGGAGAAAATCAGGTGGGGTTAAAGTCAACTGCTTGGCTTTTGCTGATGACTTTGGTATACTATCAGAAAGTCCAGAGGTCGCAACCATCCAGATTAACCTCCTGGAAAGAATCGCCAGCCGAACAGGACTGAGGATCTCAGAAAAAAAGACCAAATTCATGACGAACATCAAAGATGGACCAAAATTCCTGGAAAAAGAGATAGGATGGAAAGAAAGGGTCAAGAAGTTCAAGTACCTTGGTGAGACGATACAGGAGAATGGACTAGAAAAAGCTGCAGTGGAAGATCGGATCTCAAAAATGGAGAGAGCATACGGCTTGACAAAAAACATCTATAATAAGAAGTGCTTATCCTGGAATTCCAAATTAAAACATTGCAACACCGTGGTCAAAACAGAATGCCTGTATGCCAGTTAATGCCTGTCCATGAACTACAAGCTGGAGAAGCTAGAGGTCCTGGAAAAAAGAATCCTCAGAAAAATTATGGGAGCTGTCCAAACTGAAAGCGGATGGAAACTTCGGAGCAATAAAGAAATTTACCAGAAGGTGGAAAGAAACTCAGAGACCATGAAGAAAAGGAGGCTGGCGTTTCTTGGACATCTACACAGAATGAACGCAAACAGACTTACCAAACAGATATTAGATTACTTCTGGAGAAAAAAGACCACTATAGCATGGATTAAGGAAACAAAGAAGGATATGGAAAGGTTAAGCATCTTGGAAGACCATCTGTTAGAAAGGAATACGTTTAGGAACACACTGAAGAATTTGGAAGGTGTTCAAGCTGCAGGAAGAACTAGGAAGACCGGAAGAGCCTGGACAGATGAACAACAGAAGCAGCCAGCGAATGCATGGAGTATTGGACACAGAGAAAACTCCGCACAAAGAGAAAGAAATGATGTAGCATGATCCTTAGTGGTCCATTCGCTTGTAGGAATCAACATCTATATCATCTGATGGCCAAGCAGGCATCAATTTTTGGTAGTGAGACAAAGTCTCTCATATTGCATTGGCACTGCCGGTGGCTACAATTAGCCTACGCAGTGGCCTTCACGGTATGCACTAGCCATGCGTCCTGGTAGGTGTGCTAGGTACCAACTGATAAGCCCAGCCTAGCACACGGGGGTGAAACGCTGGCAACCAGCAATGAATTAGCTGGAAAATTTATAATGTCCAATAATGGACCATTTATATTGGTATTTAGGTCCCTTTCCGCGCAATGTTTCACATATGCTGCTGAGGTGTGACCAGTGACAAAGAAGAATGAAAATCTAAATGTTGGCAGCTGTTATTCATGCCCAAATATACAATCTTATCTAACTAACATTCCAGTTCATACATACAAAGTATTTTATGTACTAACTTCTAGTGACTAAACAGGCCAATACCTGCATAAAACATATGTCCACACAAATTGCATTTAATGGATAGAACAAAGCATGGTTGTATTTGATAAATCTTGCATGCTAGTAATTTTATAACATGTATCCAATAAAAGCAGCAGGAATGAAATGTTTAAGAAGTATGTCATAGAAAACAAGGAAAGATGGAATAAATATTTGGAAAAAATTAAAAAATTGATAAAGCTGAGTGATTAAACTGGATAAAGATAGACCGAGAATGAATGTGATGTACGTAGAACATCCATCTGTTCTGGCAGATGACTTCTCCGTGACATGTCATGCATGTCAGAGAATGAATGAATGACTAAATGAATGACTTAATTGATTAATGAGAGAAAGAATCAAATAATGCAAAAACAAATTGTAGAATTGCAAACCAAAGAAAAGACAGGTCCAGACAGACCTGTATTACAACGTTGCAAACAGCTTAAAACAAGCAGACTTAGACCAGAGTACAATGATGGATGACGAGGGATAGAAAATGGAGATGAACCATATTTGCCCCAAACTTGACTGCATCTGGATAAGAGAAAATGATGAGTGATCACTTTGAAAGACAGACCAGATTAGAATTTCTCAAAACCTTTCAATGGAGTGTAATGATATACAAATGTGAGAGAAAAATAAAGGAAGCTGAACTTCAGGCTGCAGTAATATTTGAGGGAAGAATGACAAGGTGTATAAAAGTCTTAAGAGGCCTAATGGAGAAAGAATGCTTAATAAAGACAATTAAGAAAAGGAAAATAAGTTCCTTGGACCCATGATCTCTTTGACATAATTATTATAAAGGTTTAAGGTAAATGAATTAGAAAATGACCAAGAATACCCTGAGTACTAAATTAGGTTAATGAAATGACATGCAGTTCATACATTGGCATGAAGAGGACTCCTGAAGATTGTTGGTTGTAGCTGCAGTGACAAGGTCTGGCCTTTAGGAGCTGCTCCTGCTGCTGCTGACCATTTCTGGTGAAATAATTATAACTTTGACACATTTCAACAAGCACTCTTAGAACTGGTAGGTAGGACAAGGGAAGTTGCCCAGACAGCACAGAATGACATGCATGACATGTCACAGAGAAGTCATCTGCTTGAACAGATGGATGTTCTATGCACATCACACGCTCAGCCCCCCTTCCAGAACTTCCATAATATTGAAAGAACATAAAAAATCTTTTCTCAGTAAGTTATATGAGATTTCTTTCTTTCTTTCATTTTGTGTGTTGACTGACATATGTTAATAACTTTGCATTGTTACCCTTATTCTGTGGGTACATATTGATAAACAGTGTCTGTGAATAACATGTTATGAAGTGATACTAAACATCCATAATTAAATTGGTGGAGGGCCTATGAGCAGAAGTTGTGTCCAGAGTAGAAAGAAGGGTTCCAGGAACATGTTCTTCAGATACATTATGCCACGGTCTGACAGGATGAGACTTCATGGAATGGAGCACTCTCAACAGAGAAGGCAAGGTCATGAAGTAGCGTATAATGTATGCACAAACAAGTGGTGCCAGCCAGCCCTTTGTCTGGAGGAATGTTTTGAAGTGTACAACAAATATTTAGTTTTTAGAAACTATGTAATGTTACTGGCTGCAGTCATGATTTGTTTATACAGGTGCTTTTTTTCTTTCTTTTTTGTACAAATGAGTAAAAGTACAACTATGAAAATAAGATAACCAGGCGAGTTGGCCATGCGGTTAGGGGCGCACAGCTGTGAGCTTGCATCCGGGAGATAGTGGGTTTGAGCCCACCTGTCTGCAGCCCAGAAGATGGTTTTCTGTGATTTCCCATGTTCAAGTACCTTACTTAAGGCCACGGCCACTTCCTTCCCAGTCCTAGCCATTTCCTGTCCCATTCTCACCATAAGACCTATCTGTGTCAGTGCAATGTAAAGCAAATTGTAAAAAACTTTTAAAAATAAGATAACAAGAACCATAGTAACTTAAAAAGCTGCACAGCATATCAAATTAACTGTAATTCCGATTTATACTAATGTATTTCATTGCATGTTAATCTGGTTATACAAAATTCCATCATCAGGAGGGCAGACACTGACATTCATTGACATGCCATTTTGGGATCTTCAGTCTTGATGTAGGAAGTGTGAGGAAGACAACAGCCAGTTACAAACAGGAAAAGGACAGAGACAAAAAAGAAAATGGGAAGGAACAAACAAATCACAAATCAAATATATGTAGAAAGATAGGAACATGAATACGACTATACCACAGGATCAATACAATGTCAAGTCACTGATTGATGATTGATTGATGTTTGTTGTTTAAAGGGGCCTAACATTGAGGTCATCGGCCCCTAATGGTACGAAATGAAATTACAATTTAAAAGTAGAAAATCCTCCAATGACCAGAATTCAAAGCGTGAGGACGAAGAACGAAGGAATGAATGAATGAATGGACGGATATGAATTTAAAACGATCAGTGGATCCGACTCACAGTGCCTCACATGCACAGAAGCTGGCACAAAACAATAGTATTACTGACCAAGGGACTGCTTCTATAGCAAGATGGCGAATCGATTATGCTTATAGCCTAAACGGGTCCAAAATCCAGGTCATCGGCCCCTCATAATGGTATTTATCGCTAGGAAAGTAGAACCATGCTATGTGTAATGTTGCGGTACTAATCAAAAGTAGCGGAGACTCACGGTACTCCACACATTATGGTACTATTCACAGGCAGTGCAATGCGCACATGTAACACAGACCTATGGTGTTTCGCTCAATGCGGCACTATTTGCAGGCAACGCAAACCTATAAAGGCAGCGCAATCCTATGGCGTTCCTCAAATAAGTGGACTAACCACAGGGACTCTTACTATCCCATGGAATTCCTCACACAGTGGGAACTGTGCATAGTTAAGGCAGAATCATGGTGTCGCTATACAGGGGTACGAATCACAGGTACTGTAGGACCCACCTCCTGATTCACATGCAGTCGCTACTAATCACAAACCTATTGCGTTCCTAACATAGTGGTACTACGCGCAAGTAAATGCAACCAATAGTGTTCCCTGCATGATGGTACTAATTACAAGTAGTCTCGTGGTTCTAACTGGATCATCCCTTGGTCGCCCCTTTTAGTCGCCTCTTATGACAGGCAGGGGATACTGTGGGTGAATTCTTCATCTGCGCCCCCCACCTACAGGGGTGTGTGTGTTAGGTCCGCGAGAGGTATTTTATTTCCCTCAAGTCCGCCGGCAAGCTGGTTAGGACCCCCCTATCCACCACCTGGGATGCGCCACGTGGGAGTATCACCTCTCCCCCTGCTACGCCAGCGTAGTAGGTTCGTGGTGTCAAGTCACTGTGGGAAAAGATGTCCTTATGGTTATCCTGGTATGTACATGTATGTATGTTGAGGACTCAGCCTGAAGGCTGCCATCAGCTGTCGCAGATGGTTTAGGCATCACAGAAAAGGTGTATACAGGAAGTGAGGAGTGAGGATGTTTACTGTTGCTTTCCTCACTCAGCCACTGTTGCTATACATCTGTCCGCCAAGCCTTCTGAAATGCACACACTAACCAACCCTATGTGCGACATTTTCACATCATTCATAATCAGGACTGGCTGCATAAAGAATGGTGTTGCTGGCATTGCTCATAAACTATGTGGCCAAAAGTCGCCAGACACCCTTTGCCGTTTGTTCTGAAGTCGCAAGCCATTTAACTAAACAGTGTACATGCTATTTGCTACTATTACAGCATTTAATCTTCACAAAGGTTTTCCATTAAGTTTTGATACACTAAAGATGGAGTTTATTTGCATTCTTCCTGAAGCAGGGTGAATAGTTGTTGCCAGGTTGTTTGGTTAATTAATGCAATGCAACTGATGCTCTACAGTTCAGATTGTATAACTTTGTGCGTTCCCCGTGATTAGGTTTAAACTACCAGCATGCTGCACTGCTAGCTTGGCCGACTGTAAGAGAGAATGAGCGAATATGGTAAAGAGAAAGAGAGAGAGAGAGAGAGCATGATTATATTTCAGTATAACATAGCATAATTATATAGAATGATAAAACAATTCAACGAACCACTCCTATTTCAACAATGCAAGGTACGTTAACATATATCACGGGTCAATAAAAGGTTAAATGCACAACACTGAATGTACCTTGTTATTCTAGCACCCTAATTCCATCTAGTTCATCTTCTTCTGATGAAGAGCACAATGGTTCATTTAGGCCTATGTCTTCACTTTCATCAGATTCTGATATCTTATTATAAAATCTTTGATAATATCGTCCATTAACCACTTAAATGGGTATATCGTCTGAAGAAGTTTTCATGCAGAGCTTCTATGCTGGGTATGATGGCATAAGTTGATTGCAAAATTGATTGCGTATTTCTGAAAAGAGAACGAGATATAGAACCACACACATTAGAGTTTGCTGATAAAGCAGCCATCTGGTGAGAGACAGAGGTAGAGGTACAAACTAGGCTGGATGAATGCATAGCAAAGTTAAAACAGTATCATATGAAAGCACAACAAAACCTGTTGCAATGAAAATGAGTAGGAAAGATACTGGCTGCCACATAAAGCTTGAAGGTGAAAATATGCAATGTGTACAGGTATTCAAATACCGCTGAAATATGATTTCCAGCAGGGATACTGCAGATAAAGAAATAGTACAGAATGGCTAGCAGTTCCAACTTTTACAACCTCGTAAGGCATCTGCTTTGGGATAACAAAGTGCCCACGAGAAACTTCATGACTTTCTATAAGTCATACTTTGTGCCTATCCTCACACATGAGAGAGAGAGGGGGGGGGGGGGGGGGGGGGGGCGATAAATTGAAAGCAAGTGAAATAAGTTTCTACAAACTACCCTCCAAAAAACACTGTAAGGAACGATGACATCAGAATGGACTGGAAGTGGACTTGACTGAAGAGAAGCTAAGGACTTGGGGACTAACAGGGTATGGACATGTAAAGTGAATATCTGGCACAAGAACACCACGTGCATGCCTAGAAAGAAGGGTTGAATGAAGAAGGTCAGTGGGAAAACCAAGGAGAGACAGCTGCACCAGCTGAGAAAGGATGTGGAGAGAAGAGGAGGGAATTGGGAGTCAGTGGTGATAGAGAAGTTATTTCTGGACTGAAGACAGCAAAGACTCGTTCAAACCACACTCTCGGCACACTGAAGGGGTTCTATGATGATGATGATTTCTTTATCTTTTTTTCTTTTTTTTTACTAGTCTAACGCCACACTAACACCTTACAGGTTTTCAGTGACACATGGATGGGAAAGGACTAGAATTGGGAAGGAAGTGGCCATACCCTTAATTAAGGTACAGCTCCAGCATTTACCTGGTGTGAAAATGGGAAGTCACAGAAAACGATCTTCAGGGACTGCCAACGTGGGGACTGGAACCCACCATCTACCAATTGCAAGCTCACAGCTATATGACCCTAATCGCATGGCCAACTCGTTCGGTGATCGCGTATTTCTCTCGGCGGTAACAGCCCACGATGTCACCATGTCTGATATTTTCCCCAAGAGATAACGCTGTGTATTATTTTGTACAGCTGTTACAGCTGCTCAAAATGTATTTATTTTGGCACCTTGCATGAAGGTCTAGCGCCGTTTATGTCAAGGGGTATGGACTCCTAACAAAGTAGATCAGCTTAACTGTGCACGTATTTCGACAGTTATAGAAGTGGAGAGTGTGACGAGTCATTTTCTTTATCAGATGACCATGATGAGTGGATACCCATTGAAGAATAGATAGTGAAAGCAATCCTGAAAGTGAAATGGTTTCAGTCCCACTAAGTGACGAGGACGATGTTCAGAATGTGACTCAGCCACCTCAGTACGTTGTGAATGGTGCCCCAAACCATGATTTGCTTTTACAGGGGTAAATACAAATAATGTAGACTTTAATGGTGTATATAGTGTCGTAGATGACCTTGTTTCTGCCTATATCACACAGATAACAATCTAAAAAACTAATCATGTGGATACAATACAATGTAAATAATGTTAGTAACCCATTAATGAAGTTCAATAATCATTAACATATTGCATTACACTAATTGTGTACTCATTATTGGAGGGAATATTTAAATATAAAAAATTGGAAAAATGTACCCAGGGCAGGTTACACATGTCCAGAATTTAGTACCCAGTTAAGGGATTAATGCACCACTTTTCCAATAGATTCCTTCCACTTCAAAGGCACGACGACAAGCATTTCTCCAGTTTTCTATTTGTAACTAGCTTTGCAGCTTTGTTTAGTTCCATACCTCTTAGCTTTAAATCATTAGAAACTGAGTCTAACCACTGTCATCTTTGTCTCCTTCTACTTCTTTTACCTTCCATGACTAAGTCATTATTCTTGTAGGTAACGTATTCTCCTCACGCAATGTCACCACTGAAGCTGGTTTATGCATACCAATTCATCCATCAAGTTCATTCCTAACGTATCCTATATCTCCTCATTCTGAGTACCCTCCTGTTCTCACCTGTTTGTGTCTGATCATTCTTGCCACTTTCACCCCCATATCGTTGGGCCAGAAAATAGACCAGTTTAAAGATAATTTTCTTCCAAGAGCTGACTTCTTTCTTACCGAACACTGCTGATCACAACTGTGGGCTCACAGCATTAGTTTTGCTGCATCTTGATTCAATTTAACGTTAAGAATTTCATATTTAGGTTCCGTATTGAAACAAGATTTACATCAAAGAAAGGACAATAAGGTGGAACTTATTGTCCTTTCTTTGATGTAAATCTTGATTCAATCTCACTTACTATGCTACCATCCTGGGAGAATACACATCCTAGATAATTGAAACACCTTTTCCAGTTTTGCATTCCCATCGCAGAGTGGGCAGAAGAAAATAAAATGGACCTTAATGTGAACAAAACCGAATTGGTTGTTTTCAGGAGGGGAGGAAAATTATTGAAGGATGATTAGATTACAACAGATACATCAGAGTTACATGTTAGCAACCTTTACTGTCCTTCAATGTAGTCACCAGCATTGTGTATAACCCACTGCCAGCGATGTGGAAGTCGTAGTATACCGTTAGCAGAGCCTGTTCTGTTGATGGTGCGAATGGAGCGGTCTACTGCCTGTCGAATCTCTGCAACAGTTCTGAAGCAAATCGGAGTCGCAAGGACTTAAGTCCGGGAAGTATGGTGGATGGTACAGTATTTCCCAGTCCGATCAACCGAACAAAACAGCCACAGCTTGCGCTGTATGCGCCTGAGCACTGTCGTACAAAATGATGTGTGGATTCTGCAGAAAGTGTTGCCGCTTCTTTCTCAAAGCTGGTTGCAGCTGGTGCTCCAAAAACAAACAGTAACACTGTGCATTGTGTAGTGCGTTAGGATAAAACCATCACAGTCGTACACGAGGATCACCATAACTTTCACCGTACAGGGGCTTTGACGAACTTTCGACTTTCATTGTGACCGATAATGACACCATTCGTTCGATTGTCGTGCTGTACGACCTCTGGCACATTCAATCTTGATCCAACTCGGTTGTTCCTGTTTGGAAAACATAGTGACGTTACATTACGTTAGACCGCTAGCTCACAAGTGACTGTTTCTCTCGCTTGTGCGCACGCAGCTGATGTGGGAAGGGCAAGTCCATTTGCTCTGAGGTAAGGTAGGTATGTAACCAACGTGTAATATCAGCGACAATATTAGATTCCATTGCATAGTGTTTTCACAGCAGTGTTGCCACTATTTAAGTTCCAACCCTCGTATATCCTATGTAAAGGACAAAAGTTACGAATTAATAACCAATACAAATATCTGGGGATTACAATACAGGTAACAGGAACATTCACAATACACCTAAAGGAGAGAGTCATCGCAACTATACAAAGCATTAGTGATATGAAACACCTTCCACAGCTATCTTTGGGGACAGCCATGGCTCTGTTTAAAACAAAAGTTGGTCAAACAGCCATATATGGTCTAGAGCTAATATGGGAACATCTCTCAACAAGACAACTACAAGAGCTGGAAAGGCTGAAGGCTAGATTCTTGAAGAGAGAGCTATGTGTTTCTAAACATACATCATGGCCCCGGGTTTGATTCCCAGCCGGGTCAGGGGTTTTAAATTGTAATTGATTAATATCCCTGGCCTGGGGACTGGATATTTGTGTCATCCTTAACATTCCTTGCCTCACATTCAACATTCTACACTTCCGCAATTCCACTTACACACAGGTTCCTCTCAAATAGTGAAAGTAGTGGCAAAAGATCTTCATAGGTCGACGCCATGAACAAATATCATTTAAAAAATATAAATATACACATCATCAAGACTAGTACACATTCTTGCAAAGGAGGCGTACTTCATTGAAGACATAAGATTTAGACTGTTACTTTCAACGATAAGGAGTTACAGGGAGTTGCTACAAGAACTCCAGTCAAAGAGGGCTATGATATGGGATGAGTTTTACTCAACTGATGCCATGATAAACAGGGATTGGACACGCGGTGGATATGATCTGAGGCATACAGTGACCAGGTTTGCCGTACACGGGTTCCACCATAAGGTATGCAGAACCTGGAATTTCACAACCCAGGACCAGGCTGCGTATGTGTCTTCTGCGACCAACAATGTGATATATAGTGTAATGGTTACCGTGTCCGCCATGTTGGAATTTGAGAGAGAGTGGCGACGTCACCATCTGGTCCGCCCGTTTACTCTTAGACTCTGATCAGAAAAACAGAGAGAAGAAAAAAAAGAACAGGAAAAAGTGTCGCGTAGTCGGGAATCCTGACTGTGTACCAAGGTGTAAGTGATTTATTAGCATTAGTTAATAAATTTTAGTATAGAAGCTACCAGTCTAGTGTTAATTTATCTTACTACCCCGCCAACTCATCACAATACCATGCCATCGAATATGTCCATAGAAAAGGAAGCTTGACACAACTGTGTCAATACTGCACGCATTGATTGTATATTATTATTATTGATGTATATCTCAGTGTATTTATGACCATTTGGTTGCAATTTATTATATTATTATTATTCCCACCAAATATTTCCTTCCTCCCTCATTCTTAGCTTTTACAACCATCATAAAAGCCCACAGAGATCCCTGGAAATTTATAATGGGTTTCACCTTATGGTACATATCTTTCATGTTTGGTATACAGCCAGACTTATACATACCCAGAACTGTCCTGTGAATTAATTCCCTGTCAAAACTACCAACATTTGTTTTTGTAACAGGATTCTTTCTTATTTTACTACGTGTTTTTAATTGGCAAACCACGTTAGACATTTTAATTGGCAAATCATGTTCATCTGATAACTTCTTCAGCTTCAGAATATTCAAAACACTTTGCTTTGAAAGATCAGTAACTGCACATATTCTAGCCATTACATGAAAAGTTTTGTTAAAATAATTGTTAAATCTTCCCGATAATTAGCCCCACATTGGAATGTAAGTGTCGTGTCCCCCCCAATCCACCTACTCCAGCAAAAATATTAATGCTTACTAAACATAAAATAATCAATACAACAAGAAATTCCATGTCAAACACTGTACCTAGACTACTCACAACTCCTATATGCTCTATTCTATGCAACCTTAAGTCTGTAAAATTTCACTTTTAGTTGCACTTCATGACAACACATGGAACATAACGGAGTAAGGTAAGGAAGTGGGAAAATGTTGAGAGTGTGCAGGATCTGCAGCTGTGATTGGAAGCCTTAAGGCCTTACGTTCAAACCAGTGTAACGATGGTAAGTGCTCAAAGTTACACCTTTTCACTACAGTTGATCCGAAAGATGTTCGATGGGGTTTAGGTCATAATGTCCAATAACAGACCATTTATAATGGTATTATAAATTTACTCATTTGGAACAAATGTTTCAGGTTCCCTATGGGAATAAACATCTATATCATCTGATGGCCAAGCAGGCATCAATCTTTGGTAATGAGACAAAGTCTGTCATAGTGCATTGGCACTGCCGGTGGCTACAATTAGCCTACGCAGTGGCCTCCACGGTATGAACTAGCCATGCGTCTTGGTAGGTGTGCTAGGTACCAACTGATGAGCCCAGCCTAGCACACGGGGGCGAAACGCTGGCAACCAGGAATGAGTTAGCTGGAAAATTTATAATGTCCAATAATGGACCATTTATACTGGTATTGTAAAATTTTGATCAGTCTACAACAAACCCTCATGAAAAAAAAGAAAGGAAAAAAAAAATAGTAGACCAATAGCCACATGACCCTATTAGTCACCTACGACAGGCAGGATTTACCTGTGGATGTATTCACACCCTCTCATCCACAAAGGTACAATTCATGGGATCAAAGCTGCAATCCATTTCTGCACCAAGATTGCCCCTTTTAGTCACCTCTTATGACAAGCAGGGGTACCGTGGGTATATTCTTCGTCTACATTCCCCATCCACAGGAGGTGGATACACACATGATGGCAGACTACTGTTGGAGAATCCATCGAGAATGTCCAGAAAAATCACAGTGCAGAAAAGCACAGAAATGTGGATTCAGTAATATGTCAATTTGAAGGTGCCCGCCCATATGCGTGTTGTTCTCTTTCTGCTAGGCACTAACTATGCCATAGTGAACAATAATTTGATAAAAAATAATTAAGAAACTTTGTCCCAATAATACTTATCTTAATGAAGTACTGGTGTTTCTTAGTCTAATTTAATAATAAATAAACTTAAGATGCCATTCGTTACATGAGAAGGAGAGCTGATATGCAACAACTAATACCATTTTCAGAATCTAAGATACAAGAACACCCCAAAAGGGAGTAATATCTTAGACACCAAGAATTGCATTCTCCAGTAAGTTTCACAGTACAATTCCAGATAATTTGATCAAGTCCTTCTATCGCCTTGCCCCAAAGAATTTAAACGTTAGAATTAAGCAACTTCCCCATTAGTGTCCAAGTAAACAACAATCTGAAGAGCCTCTCCATTTCACTCTAAAAAGCAGAGACATTTTTGAACTATATGATGTAATTCTTTTGTGTGTGGTATTAACCATATTCCTACCTACTAAGACACTATTTTCCATTTGTTAACTAATCTACTTTGTACGAGCCTTATGTCGTCTAATTATTCATGCTTCTATACATTTTCTAATTCATATATTTATTAATTAACAATTAAACATTTATGATAAACTAATCTGACACATCAAATCAGTGTGACCACTTGCTACTTGCAAGTCTGATTCCTTTGTTACAGACTGAGTGTATCTCTTACACACAACCGTGAATGTTTACCAAAAATATGCAAATAATCCTGCATCCTAATTTTAGGAAGGGAAATTTTGAAAGAAGTTTCTTGAATTTGTATAGATTTGTTAAATATTTGTATTGAAATCTGATTATTACAGTATAAATTATAAAATAATGAAACAAGTCATCGTGTCATAACCTTCAAAATGTACTGACGTCTAGACTGCACTATCAAATCGCGAGAGTCAGTATGAATATCTCTGGTGCAAATTTGCAGAACTTCACTACCTTTTCTTCAAAAGTGGCTCGGAGCCATTGAGTAATGCTAGTTTTCCTTAAAAAAAAAACTGAAGCAATTTAGTTCAAAAATGTGTGAGTAATCCACAGCTAGCCTTAAAACCTGTGATTTTTAACTCTCCTGCTATTGCTATAGCTTTCAACCAGTGCATTTTGCTTGTGACCACACATCAAAACTCTCTCTTTTCAGGCACAAATTCTGTTTTCAATTTCTGGAAAATTGCTTTTTGTCTGTGAAATGCCAATCGGTTACAGTTTGTGTTTAAATATTTTTCCCCCCTCTAATTATGTACCTCAAATGTACCTCTACAGCACGATTACCAGCTTCCTTTGCCTCTTCAATAGTGTGAAGCTTTTCTTTAGCTGTGAAGGACTTGTAATGAGATTTCACACCAGCCATCCTGAGCACTTGCTACTACTTAAAAATGACACAACATGCACACAGCAAGCTTCTCGCCTGTGACAGGAAC